>NC_134706.1:113351528-113719028 GCF_043290135.1 Rhipicephalus microplus | reverse complement strand
ATTCCAAAATTATCACGTCAAATATCTCTACAAATTATTCATAATTGCGATACCCAAAATGCCTTCTTTCAAATTACAGTCACCTGGCATCTTCTTTTCGGTCTCCATCTTCGCGGGACTAAATTTGGTGAATTTCGTCCACTCGCTGAAAGAACAATGAAAGTCCTGGCCTGTACAATACCAGTGTACACGTCGTGCATTAACGCTCAAGTTTTACTACATAGTGGCGGCCGATATTGGGTTCCAGTTGTGTAACTTGTGCTGCCCCTGAAGCGCGTTTAATATATGTACAAGGGGTAAACCCTTCTTGTAGAGATTGAGGCTGAGAACGGATATTGTTGAATGACAATAAGTGGTCCACTGTCACTCTGCTTTCAAACGTTGTGGCGCTTCACGCACTAGCATTTTTTTGAATAAAATCAGACATATCAGATGTATTGCGAGAACAAAATTCATCAGAAGCAGTCAGCGAGTAGCAGCTGACTTTAGTATTTTTTTTCCTTTTTGATAAACGTCAAGCGGTACGTGTACCTACGTTATGAGTGCGTCGAGTAAATTGGCAACTTCATTTTCCACATACCGTGTGGTTTTTCGCACAGTTCCTTCAAGTCAACGTACCAGCAATTTTCGTCATACACTGTCAATTCCCGCCAAACCTTCGAGCCTTATCAGTGGTGCTCGGGTAAATTCTGAAGTGAATTTCAGTGCTCTCATTTTTTTCAGTGCTCTCATTTCTCAGTGCTCTCATAATTATTACTTTACAGAATCACTTCAAACTTTCACGTTTCAAACAGTTTTTGTGCTTGAATACTCAATGCATCACAATGAAGGCATATATGGACGTGCAATATATCATATATGCCACGCAAGACTATCTGTATGTTGCTTCGCGTCTTTGCTACGTGCTCTTGATTTTAGTCTTATACGTATTTTTCTCAACCTACGAATGTACCGGCTAAGCTAAGGGCTTTGCTGATACTCTTATGCAGTGCGCTCAGTCTACTCAGAATTCTAAAAAAGGAGCAAGCTTGTATACGAAAACAAAACCGGCTATATTAGATATTTTAAAAAAAGGTCAATCTTTTATTCGACACACTTGTAATTACTGTGCAGGCAGACATAAGAGGCTCGTAAGAAAGCAAAGTGCACTGACGTTTAATAGTAGTAAAGAAAATATTGTCGGCGTTGAACGTCCCAAAAGCGCCGTCTGAGTATGAAAGGCACCGTAGTTAAGGGCCTCAGAAATTTTCCAACGTGGGGTTCCTAAATGTTTTACTAAATCCAAGCAAAGAGGCCTCAGGCCTTTTCGCAATCATTTTGAAAATTCGGTCTCCGCGAACAGAGTCTTTTAGAGTGGCCGAAAAATAAAATCCTCTAAATTAGCTGACTTTCGAGTGACGTTCAGGTGTAGTGGTTGAGTTTCATAATTTAAAGTAATAATATACTAACCTCCTGCTGTTAATAAATAATCACAAAAGAGTTAACAACCAACAACGGCCAATTTCATTGTATCCATGACCTGCCAGACTAAGTTTCCTTAACACGGACCAGCAGTTTGCCAGGGATTTTATTCTGCTGCGAATCAGAAGGGTGTTTAGGGTCCTATATTCTTCTATTGATCGAAACACATTCATTTTTTTGCAGACTGTTACACGTAATGGTTACGATTCCATGAAAAAAGGTGCCAATTACACGTGCAAGTTAGGCATATGCGTCGCAAATGGAGAGAAATGTCATCCTTTCAACCTGGGAATAGGCTGCTGGAAAAAATGAGTATCTTGAAGAATATCCGACTTCTTAATCCCTATGTGTACAATTAAAACCTCTTCTGTCCTTATTCCATGTTGTGATCTTTAATCAAAAAACTATCTCTATCAAAACATTGCAGGCCTCCTTCGGGCCCAAGCTACATGAGCACAATGTTGATTAAGGCTCAAGAATAGAACTAGACATATTCAACAAGCAATGAGCATAAGTCAGCACAAATGAACGAAAAAAGTCGCACATTCAGCTAAGATAAGTTGTTAAAGTAGACTGCAACTTTGTGAATGGTCCAGCAAATTTGTCAGATCCCACAGACCTTCGGAATCAAACTTATGCAAAGCATGCGAAAGGCGGGGACCCATGTTGTAATAGGTGACCGGTAAAATGGTCAATCGCAAGGAACTGTGGGACACGACAGCTTCCGGTTCGACGCACTGCACGAGTCAACAGCACCACGCGTGCATTTTTGTACGGCTTCGCTGAGAAAAGCACCTCGCCGTGCAATGTCAGTGCTTTTTTTTTATTTTTTCCAACCGTGACTGCGATGATGACAAGCTACGAAAACCATCAACGGTCCGGAAACTTTCTTGTCACACAAAAATAATCTGCAATGCCTTGTGCTGCTCGAGGTTGCTGTCAGTTTGGCTAGCATATCAGTCGATACACCAAACAGTTTTTCTTGTAAGATACGGTACTGCAGATAAAAAGTCACCATTTTAAAGATCTCAGGGTATGGAGATGACTGTAGATGTGTTAAGAGTTCATTTCTGGATCGCTGCTTCGGCCGACATCGTCAGTCGATTGGCATGAAGCGCAAGGCTTATTGAGCGCGATAAGATATTTTCGTTTCTAGTCTTTCGCGGGCTATAAGATGCATTTCTTAGTCGAAGACAGATGCTTATTTGAACGCTGATCTTGGTCAAGCTGCACGGCACGGCGGCACATAAACAATACAGTCAGACATAGACGGCGCCAAATAATCGAAATCTTGACTTGTTTAACACACTTCTTCCTTTGGGTGCTGTCCTGGCGCATAGTTTGACCAAGATAAACGCAAATGAACTCGTCCAGCACTTCGTGTAAACTTACTCTTGAGTGATGCTTTCACGTTTTTTTTTTTGTCATATATATAGGTGCAATGGCCGGTGCTAATTTCGTATGGCAGGTACATTTCGCCCGCTCGTTCCCGTAACATCTTGGCTGGGCGCGGTGCGCGACAATTTATTTCTCAATATAATATTCGCAGCAAATACATGCGTAAGGTTTTTTTTGTGTGTGGAATAAACACGTACCTGTGATAAAATGGTTTTCGCGCACTCTGGCTTCACAGTTCCGTACTCAAAGGCTACCTGTCGCTGTGACTCTCTTCACAGTCGCGGCCCAATCGTTTTCGTCTTCATTACATGGCAATTGATACCTGCGTTTGCCTTGCACGCTCGAGTTGGAGCAGCCAACGGCTGAACAACCGACCATAGTTTATCAGGACGAAGATAAACGGGCGACCGAACGCGCGAATCATGAATAATCTGAGGCTTGCGGCGAAGCGGTTGGCCGTGGTATGCTTTTCTCGAGCCGGAAGCCGGTAGCAGACGGTGCATCCCACAATTGCTCGCTCTTTTATTGGTCACCTATTTTCTTCATTTGTGGACACGTCACAAAAGAACTCTAGATACATGTACAAATGTTGTACGCGCAGACGTACTTTGAACAGATGTTTTGTGTCATCAGTTGTTCCCACTTGTGCGACTATTTTCGACAGCAACTTGAGTATTAGCAATACGAGAAGCGGTAAGCTGGTATGTAACGCTTGTGCTCTCGAGGATGGTAGCCGTGTTAATTGCTACATAAGTCAACTTGAACGAATGAGCTATAATAACAATGGACATTACCGAATGAGACAGCTGGTTCATAGGAGTACATATGGAATGTTTATTAAATTGGATAGCCAACATTGCAAGCAGAGTGGGCGTTTTACCAAGCTAGTGCCTATTCCCATAGAAGTTCCGAGACATAGCTTGGCTCTACACCACAACGTTTTTTCGGGACGTTAAACTTGAGATATCAATCAATCAATCACCAGAACGTTTCATTGCGACAAAGAATTTCGGGGTTTTATTCCCTCTGAGGCCCCGATATTTTCTCTTTGCATTCTTCGGGTACACGTTGCCAATGTCAGCTCTTTTTAGAACGCTGTCGCGTTAAAATTAGACGTGTTCGTCCTCGCTGTTCCTTGGTAGACGCAACCTGTCAATCACTTGCGGCACATACCAGCCCACGTTTATGTGCTACATTGCATGACCAAATAGGTTCTAGGACGTACGTGACGAGATGAAGGGGGAGTCAGGACGGACCTGAAGTAGACGTGGGGGCCCCCGTCTCGTGAACCTCCAGACGATTCCTGCACTCACGTCAGTCCATGGGTGCTCCTAGTACTCTTAGTTGCAACCGGAGTCGTGCTCTCAGGTCACAGCGGTGATTAGCACTTGCACATAAGCTTAAGCGACGGCGGCTTCACAAATGTCCTCGAGGCTGCGACTGTGGTCGAAATTCTTAAACTCCGCTCCATCTCAACTCCGATGGTTCTTCCTACCGCGTTTCACGGCACCAAAATGTAGGGAAAATGACGAGCCGCCATGTCCATGGCGAAGCCCACCCGCCCACCTTTTCTTTATTGCTAACAATGATCTTAATGAAGATACCACCACTCCTCGTCTTCTACATAGTTTTCAACATCCTCCACGCCCCTACAGTGGCGGAGGACGATGGATCACGCTAAAATTGCACTTGCGTTCCGAGTACACAATGTTCATCAATACGAGTTCCATGTCAGTCCTTGTATAGAATCATCCGGATTTCTTTCTGCACTTAGCCTTTCAGCGATGTTTACTGCACTTGTTCCACGCTCTTGTCCGTAGACACGTCAGTTTCGGTAAACTGCTTTCTACGATTGGTTTCCTTGGGCAGGAAGGTTCAATATGGAGACCCTTCCGTAAGTTTCTGGTCTATCCGTTCCTCAGAACTTTTCTCGTGGCTGCCCATGCCTTGGGAGCATGAGCCCTTTCACTCTGCGTAAGTCTGGGCTGTCTTATTCGGGGGGTTGACGTTGTCTTTACATTTCGCATCTTCGCAATTATATGCCATGCTAACAACAGTGTCACTAATCTTGACTTCAGTGGCTTGCCCGAAGTGCCGTAGTTTTTATGAGTACTGGATAGGCTTCCGTTTTCTCGTTAATTTTAAATTTCTCTTCCCTTAGCGAAATGGCCTTGATTTCCTTTGATCAGGTATTCGGTCGCACAGGCGTGAGGACTGCCATAAAACAAAATCTGGCGTTTTCGGCGTGCAATCATCCTCAAGTTCTGGTGTGTCATCTTTTGGATTTCCAGATGCCTTCTGCTTTTCCTTTGTACATGTGTCTTACAGCATGTGCTTTTGAGTTGCTGTTACTGTCGTGTCGTTCGCTTCACTGATAGTGTACACTGATGAAAGTTCTAAAGACATGGGCCAGTTCCTTGCAATTAGCTGTTGTGCTGTACGTGCTTGGATACTCGTTACGGTGGTGAAATTGCCGACTTCCCGGCTTCTAGCACGTTCAGCGATTCATCGGTTGTCTGAGTCGTCTAACTTCCGTAGAACAACATTGCTGGTGGAGAAGCAAAGGCTAGATGGCGGTGCCACAGATGAAGAGTGCACGTTGGCTTGTACTTCTGTCCGAATTGTTTGCCTCATGGCCTTCAAGAGAGCTTGTCGAACATTAATTACGTCCGTGATCATATATTCCACTATGACCTTGGCTAGATTGATCTGGTGTTCATAAAGCTCTGCTTCCTCCACCTCTTCTTCCCAATCATCAATGTCAGTTGTGTTATCAATTTCCTCATCAGTTCCTCTGTGAAGCTCGTACTGTTCAGTCGAAATTCAATCAATGTTGCGTAACTCACATATTTATGAGTGGTTCTTAAGGCGGAGGTGTTCGATATCTGTGAGGACCTGCGTAGCGGCCTTGCGCGTTTGACTCCGCCTTTGGTAGAGGGTCTCCATGACCCGGTCCAGTGTCAGAAACTGGAGAGATCACTGGTCGGCCGTATCACGAGGCGAAGTCTGAAACAACACGGCATCTATCGCAGAAACTTCACACAGCAGTCACTTGTCGGGCTGTCATTCTTTATGATCTTGTGCATATCGAGCCGTCGTCATGAAGGAGGAGTCAGGACTGAGCCGAAAAAGACGTGAGGGCTCCCGTTTCATCAGCCTGCAGATGATGCTTGCCCTCACGGGGCTGCACTGTCAAGATTCGCGTCGTTCATCTATGGAATGCCTTGCCTTGTGAATATCGGGCCGTCGCCGTGAAGGACGAGTCAGGACGGAGCCGAAGTAGACGTGAGGGCTCCTGTCTCGCGAACCTCCAGACGATGCCTGCACTCACGTACAGTCCATGGGTGCTCCTAGCGCTCTTAGTTGCAACCGGAGTCGTGCTGCCAGGTCACAGTGGTGGTTAGGCCTCGCACGTCAGCTTTAGTGATGGCGGCTTCACAAAAGCCCTCTTACCACCGCGGTCGAAATTCGTGAAGTCCGCTCTGTCTCAGCTCCGAAAGTCCTTCCTCCCGGGTTTCGGCACCTAAATGTAGAGAAAGGACAAGCCACCATGCCCATGGCGAAGCCCACCCATACACCTCTTCTTTATTGCGAACAGTGATCTTAATGATGATATCATCACTCCTCGTCTTCTAAGTAATTTTCAACAGTCACAATCTTCAGGGTGGGACTAACAAGTCGTATTTGTCAAACCATTTTATCTCCCCATAATACTTTCCGTTTACCTTCACCTCGGCGGATGACCACGGGCGCTCAGAGAGGTAGCTAGCTATGTCTCAGTAATAGATAGATAGATAGATATAAAGATAGATAGATACATAGATAGATAGATAGATAGATAGATAGATGGATAGATAGATAGATCGATCGATAGATAGATAGATAGATAGATAGATAGATAGATAGATAGATAGATAGATAGATAGATAGATAGATAGATAGACAGATAGATAGATAGATAGATAGATAGATAGATAGATAGATAGATAGATAGATAGATAGATAGATAGATAGATAGATAGATAGATAGATAGATAGATAGATAGATAGATAGATAGATAGGTAGATAGATAGATAGATAGATAGATAGATAGATAGATAGATAGATAGATAGATAGATAGATAGATAGATAGATAGATAGATAGATAGATAGATAGATAGATAGATAGATAGATAGATAGATAGATAGATAGATAGATAGATAGATAGATAGATAGATAGATAGATAGAGTTGAAGAATTTAGAGCAAGGCAAAGGCCACTTAAACCAATAAAGATACCCTTTTTTATTTATATTTCTTCATCCTGGCAAACAAGTGCGGATAATAAATACAATTATGTTACCTCTTGAAAGGATTCCAATAGGACCTCAGTGCTGCGAAAAAGTGAGCATTCATTACTAGAGCCACCTACAAAACTCAAACATTGCACATGTAAAAAGAAAGATTATGTATTTGTTCTAGAGTGGCACCTGTACTTTGCGAAATTTTCCTGGCATTCGTAAATAGAACTTTGGCAGAATGTTTGGAAAACATGGGTAAACACATTCTTTGTTATGGTGATGATAATTTCGTTTCTTTTTGTTGTTGGTGATTATTTGTGGCATTCCAAGAATATCCTGAAAGTGGTCTGAGAACGGCATAGGTGAGAATCTGCCGGTTGATATGATGAATAACGGACCACTACAGTTCCTTAATCTGAAATTAGATGCTGCACCTACAGTTGTGTGTAGGCGCTATCCTCCAAATCCTCACACGTCATTGCTTAATTACTGAAGAAACCATTAAAAAGGGGGGATTACCATTTCCTGTGCTTGTCCTGCGTGCAGAAGTCTTGCCTGCAAGCGCTACATACAAGCTTCAGTGAACAGGTTCGAAGACCAAAGCTAGCAGTTTTTTATAACACATCATCCTCCAAGTCAGCAATAAGATGCGCCTATCTCTGAAGACAAAACACACACAGGCAGGGGGGGGGGGGGGGGGGATCAGCCACGCAGTACCAGAGGAAAGCTGTACGTGGTCATACCATACACTCAGCGCGTATCACATGTTTTTTTTTTTTTGTTCACACATAAACTTGAGTCTTTGTGCGCGAAATGGCAAAGAAAACATCGCAAAGCAGAGAAAAGCCACTGAAAGGGCTCCAGGTTACCACTGCACATTCAAATACTCTTTGCAATATAAATATTGCAAGCCATTGTCTATCAGATGCTACTCTCATGCCGAAAGACGAAGCTTGGTTGAAGCGTCAGGCTAATGGCTGTACACCGCTATTTAAGGACACGAAACCGTCGCACTATATAAAGCAGTTAGCAAGATAAGTGATTGAAGCCTTTCATATTAGAAGAAAAGGCGAGCAGTGGGTCAGGCTCTATTAAATGGCGCTTACTAACATGAAATTTATGTACCAAGTCACCACGTGCTAAAGAAACATACAAATTTATCTTTATGAATCTGTCTAGTGAACTTTGCTGGATACACATCGTATACCTATGGGTCATCCCATGTCAAGTTTCCCAGCACTGCACCCGACCATCCCAGATTGTGCCGATAAAATACACACCATTTTCGCATATCCCATTGAGTGTTGCGGCCAAACATTATTGCTCGAAAAAATTTATTAAGGCCGTGGTGCCCTCTCAAAGTTCACCAGCTTTTACCAAATTGTGCACAATAAAAATGTACATAACATTCATATTTGTTTGCCTAACTTCAAGATAGCGCTTAAGGTAAAAAAAAGAGGTTTTATTTAGTTGTGCTAGTAATGCATTCAGAAATTATTTCATTTTTTAGCAGTTAGGCCATTTTAAAAACACACAAATCTTCAAATTTTGACATTTTGCTATACTAGCTAAAACTCTCATAAAGATCTCAATATTATTCCGGTTTGGAGCAAACCTTACTTTCAAAAAGAATTGCCTAATGGTGAAATAGACTTTCAATCTTTTCAGAAATTATTTTGAAGATGGCAAAGTTATGCGATTTGCCCATCTTTGACTGTACTTTTCATACTGATGCGGTTCAAAAAAAAATTTCGCAATGCGACATTTCATAGAACACTTCCCGGTTAATTATTAATGAAAGTGTAATAATATAGCTTTATGTTTTAAAAAGAAAAATGTTATTTGAAGTTGCCATTCAGAACCCTTCCTGCGTTCATTTGTTTTCACTTCACCGCAAAGCACGGGGTCGCTTTTCCCCTTTCTTAAATATATATATATATATATATATATATATATATATATATATATATATATATATATATATATATATGTGTGTGTGTGTGTGTGTGTGTGTGTGTGTGTGTGTGTGTGTGTGTGTGTGTGTGTGTGTGTGTGTGTGTGTGTGTGTGAACCGATGATCAGAGAAGCCCTGGATAAAGAAGTGAGTATGAAATACACATGGCGTATGAGCAAGGCCACGTCTTGCAGGAGTTTATTAAAGCTGCAAAAATATAAAGATATTCAGTCTGTAGCACTTAATATTACTCCTAAATTACTTTTTACAATTGATTTATTCATTCATTTATTTACTGTTGCTGAAACCATCTGCTTCATTTTATATATATTTTATATCTAATTGTTCATTTCTCATCGTTATTCAGATGTGGATGGAGCATTTATCAAATGGGGATGAAGCACCCAGCGTTGTTTGAAGAACTTCCGCCGACCTGTCCATTTCTTTAGTGTAGAAGACGCCATTCGCAATTCGTGCCTCGCCGAGCTAGGCCCACAAAGGACGAGACCTAGCTTTCCGCCAAGGTGACACAAACACAGAAGTCCGGATGAAATGCGTAAATGTGAACCCAACTTCAGACCCTCGCTCGCACTCTTTTTAGGCTGATCAAGGTGTCATAACCAACCAAAATTATTTGAAATTTGGCAGACAGTTAACGACGCGGTTGGTCGTATCTACGGCACCCCCATGTGCTGCTTCACATTTTTCTTCAAGACCACGAAGTGGGTGGGTAGCAAGCCTCTAAATATATTACGCGCACAATTTCCCCGTAGCCCGTGGTTTAAATGATGCTATGCTACACAATACATAGAACGTAGCCGTATGCGAAAGCCCCCCAGGCACAAGCCATTTCGAGCTCTGTACGCACTAAGAACAAGCTATCACTGTCACAATCAGGTTTTGAAGGCGAAGCTTAAAGGTTTCCCAATTCTTTTCCAGCTCTCGCACACAAACCTGCCTTCTCCTGTTTTTTATAGGATAGTACTTACTAAAGATTGGCTAAGGCCTTGGTTGATCAAACATTCGTAGCGCTATAACAAAAATTTCTTTTGTAGCAAGCTGACGTATTCCATAAATAAATTTATGTCATAAATCTGCACAATGTATGCTGCTCCTGCTTGATTTCGCTCCGGTTAGAAACTCACCAAGCAGCTTCGCCTTTGCCAGCGGTCCCAAGCACGCTGCCCGACGGCTGCTGGGGCCCGCGTACCTTTCGCAAGCAGTCCGCCATTGTCTGGCACTAACATTCACAGGCTGCTAAGTTCCTCTAGAGGTTCGTATTTACCCACCAGCATGGACAACTGTTTCCATTACGGAAGGTGAGTGAGTCCAGTAGCAAATGAACTGCTGCGATTGAAATGGATGATCGCCTCCGCAAAAGAAGATATTATGGGCATTATTTTCCTCGTGATAATTAAGCAGTGGTAGGCAAGCAGTGGTAGCTAGGCAGTGGTAGACCGACGAGATTAAGACGTTCGCAGATGTACCGCGGCAACAGAAACCACAAGAATGGGTTCAATGGCGTATCATGGAAGAAGCTTTGACCTGCAGTGAGCGTAGTCAGGCCGATTATGAAGATGATGATGATGATGATGATGATAGTGGTGGTGGTGGTGATGATGATGATGACGACGACGACGACGACAACGAGGATGATAGACACCAAGACAGCAATTTTAAAAATTTATACTTTTTCGTTTTTCTTCATAGGTAACAACTGTGGAAGATAAAAAATATATTTTAGTATCACCGCTTCCAGATGGTATATGTTGTGCAGATCGGCATCGTTATGTTTCCAGAATATCACGTCGAATTTCTGCAGAAATGGTTCATATAGGCGATACCAAAAACGCCTTCTTTCAAATTTCAACTTCACCTGGCGTCTGGTTCAAGCGCCTAGCTCTATTCCGTACGAAGCTTCTTTTTGGTCTTTGACCTCGCAAGACTATATTTAGTGTATGTGAACCGCTAGCTGAGGGAACAATGAAAGTCCTGGCCTAGGCAATTTCAGCGTATACGTCGTGCATTAGCGCTCAAGTTTTACTACATAGTGGCAGCTCTTGTTGGTTTCAAGCTCCGTAACCTGTCCTGTCCCTGAAACCCGTAGAATGTAGGTATAAGTGGTAGATATTTGTTGTAGAAATTGAGGCTGAAAATGGAAATCGTAAAAAGAAATAAGTCATCTACTAGCACTCTCCTTCCAAACGTTGCAGTTGTTTACGCATTGGCATTTCTTTTCGATAAAATCTAGCATATCAGATGTATTGCAGGGATAAATTTCATCAGAAGCTGTCAGCGAGTCGCAGCTGAATATAAGTTTGGGGGCAAAGCTTCTTATGGCGTGCCTTGTGCGTCGCCGTTGTAGATAACCACCTCTCGTTTATTCTTGACCAGCCATAGAGGGCTGTACTTGTACTATATGCTGAAAAATGCAGAGGGTACGACACAAGAGGGCATTAATTGTCGAAATGTACGATTGACGTCACACGTATTAGGAAAGAGAGAGAGAGACGATTGCGTGATTACGATCGCGTGTTCTGGAGCCGCGCCGTACTCCAGGGGGTGGTTTATAGTACAATAAAAGCACCGTTTTGGGGCGCGTGCGCATTCAGAGACTTGGCGATGGAGAATGGACAAAGTTGCTGAGCGGCGTGCGCGCAGGGCGGCAGCAGCTCACGCTCGAAGAAGAGACCCCGACGTGCATGTGCGCGAGGCATAAGCGTGCCGCGAAGTTGTGCGGTGGCGCCACGAGGAACCTGCACTACGAAAACGGGAGGCCGAAGTAGTGTGGCGGTGGCGTGCGGAACCAGCTTTGTCTCACTCTCCATCATTAACGTCGTGAATATGCTGCCATTTTTTACATCGAGTGAATTTGCAAGTATCTTTTCTGCATACTCTGGTTTTTCACACTGTCGCTTCAAGTCAACGTTCCAGAAATTTTCGCCATACATTGTCGATCCCTGTCAAACCTTTGAACCTTATCTTTGGTGTTCGGGTAAATTCTGATGTGAACATCAGTGCTCTCCTTCTGCGCGTACTACCACCATACTAACTTACAGACTGACATCAAACTTTCACGTGGCTAACAGTTTTTGTGCTTGAACACTGAGTGCATCACAATAAAGAAATAAATAGACGTGCATTATATACCACGCAAAACTCTCTGTATGTTGCTTTGCGTCTTCACTTCGTGGTTGTGCTTTTACTCGGAATTTTATTTCCCTCAATCAACGAATAAACCTGCTAAGCTAAGGGCTTTGCTGATATTTTTATGTGGGGCGCTCCGTCCACTCAGTATTCTAAAAAGACTGCAGTTTTTATTATAAAAAACCGGCAATATTAGGCAATCTTTCAAAACTTTGATGCTTCTTTCTACGCACTTGTCGTTACGATGCAAGCAGCAGTAAGCCGCCTATTAGGGATGAAGGTGCTGTGACGTTTAGTAGTATCAATGAAATCATTGTCCGCGTTGAGCGTCTCGAAAGCACCGTCTGTGTATGAAAGGCACCGCAGTTGAGGGCATCGGAAATTTCCGGCACGTGTGGTTCTTCATTGTGCAAATAAATTGTTGCACCCGTTTTAAATATTTGGCCTCCGCGGACACAGTGTCTTTTAGTGTGGCTGAAAAATAAAATGCCCTAAACCTGCTGACTTTCCTGTGACGTTCAGATGCTCTAGTTGCCGATTAAATACATAATATTTTACACTTCAGCTGTTAATTAAAACATCGCAAAATGTGGACAACCAATAAAGGCTAAGTTTATTGTATCTACGCTCTGCCAAACTAAATTTGATATACATGGACAAGCACTCTGCCGGACATTTCAATTTGCTCAGAATGCGAAAGCGAATCAATAATGGTCGTATATGCTCACATTCATCGATACACTTCCGTTCCTTCGCAGACTCATACACCTAAGGGCTTCCAATCCTTGACATCTGGTGCCAATTACACGTGCCATTTAGGCAAATGCCTCAAAGGGGAGTATTATGTCAACTTGTCAGCCTGCTAACCGGCTAATGAAAATAATGAATGTCTTGAACGAATATCTGACGTGAAATCCTGTGTGTGACAATTAAAATGTCATCTTTGTTTATTCGATGTTGTGATTTTTAAACATAAAGCTGTCCGTATCAATGGTGAAATACTGCAGGCCTCCTTCGGTCCCAAGGTACATGAGCGCAATAATGATTACAGCTATAAAATAGAACAAGAGATATTCAACAAGCAGTGACCATACTTCAGCACGAAATGAACAAAAATATTCCCATTCAGCAACAATAACCTCTTATAGTAGACTGCAACAATGTGTTTAGAGTGAGTACAAATGGTCCAGAATATTCGTCAGATTGCACATACCTTCGGAATTGTCCTTTATGCAAAGCATCAGGAAGGAGGCTGAACTTGTAATTTTCTTCATTGGGAGACACGTTACCAAAGAACGCTAAATACATGTACAAATATTGTAGCCACATACTTACGTTGAATAGTCCCATATGTCTTATGTAATCAGTTGTCTGCACTGGCGCGACAATTCCTAACAGCAAATAAGCATTAGCAACACGGGAGTCGCCCCGCCGCAATGGTCTAGTGGCTAAGGTACTCGGCTGCTGACCCGCAGGTCGCGGGTTCAATTCCCGGCTGCGGTGGCTGCATTTCCGATGGAGGCGGAAATGTTGTAGGCCCGTGTACTCAGACATGGGTGCACGTTAAAGAACCCCAGGTGGTCAAAATTTCCGGAGCCCTCCACTACAGCGTCTGTCATAATGAAATGGTGGTTTTGGGGACGTTAAACCCCACAAATCAATCAATCAATCAACACGGGAATCAGTAAGCTGATATGTAACGTTGGTATGCTTGCGAGAATGGTAACCGTGGAAACGGCAACAAAAGTCCACTTTACTGAATTACACCCAATTACAATTGACGTTAACCCGATAAAACGGCTGTGTCCTAGGAATACAAAGGTTATATTTATGAGATTGGATAGCCATCATTGCAAGTAGAATGTGCGTATTACCAACTTAACACCAGAGTAGTGTTATTTACATGGCATTTCCCAGACCTGTCGTGGCTCTCAACCAGAACGTTGGATTGCCACGCAAAATTTGGGGACATCCTATTCAATCTGAGGCTCTAAAATTTATTGTTTGCATTCTTCGGGTCTGCGCTGCGGATGTCAACTCTTTTCAGAACGCTCTCGCATTAAACTTACAGATTTTCGTCCGTGTTGTTCCTTGGTAAAGACAACCTATCAATCACCTGTGGCGCATACCCACCCGCGGTTATGTGCTACACGGCTGCCCGGAAGGGTTTCAGGACGTATGTGACAAGATTGTCACATTCTTCGTAGTATGACCAGCGCGTCCTATTGAATGCGATGCCTTTCTTAGCAAACTTCGGCGACTTTGAGCGTATCTATCTATCTATCTAGCCGCTTACGTTTGGGTGCTCTCGTCGTCACCGCCATTTAACTAGGCGCGAACCAAAATTAGCATGGGAGAGAAAGATGACTTGACGTATATGACCCACTGGTCAAGACATGAATTATGTCACAATCTTGTCGCGTACATGGTCAAACACTTACCTCTAGGCAAAGTCACATACCCACAGGCGTGTATGTGCCGCTGGTAGGCGGGTATGTGCCACAGGTGATATACAATTTTTATCTACCCATGAACAACGAGAAGACACCTGGGCAGTTTTAATGCGCGAGCGTTAAGAAATACCCAACACTGGTAGCGTCGACTGGACGAATGCAAAGAGTAAATTACAGGGTCCCAGCCGAAATCCAACCCAAGCAATTTACTACAGAGCTACGCCACATCTTGTAACTACTTTTGAAACGTCACGTCACAGTCGTTACGTTGGGTTAACGTCAATTGTGGTTAGATGCCATGCGCTGAAGTTGATCTACGTAGCAATATCCTGGGCCGCCATCTTCGCGAGCATCAGCGCTTCATATCAACTTCTGGTGTTGCAAATATGGATGTTTCAGTTGACATCGTTGTGCGAATGCAAACAACTGGTTAATTAAACATCTGCAGCTCTTGGACATGTCTGTGCGTGCAACATTTGTACATATATTTAGTGTCATTTATTGTCGTGCCGCTCAATAAAAAAACTGACACGGTCACTTCCCTCTGCGAGCTTCTCATAACGTTGATTCCCAGGCACGTGGGATCTGGCGATTTTTCTCAAGCCAATTTAACTCTTCATAATAATTTGGTTGATCATCCCCTAAGGGTGGACCACGGGCGCACGGAGACGTAGCTAGATAGATACCTACGTCGCCGTGGTATATACATACATACATACATACATACATACATACGTACGTACATACATACATACATACATACATACATACATACATACATACATACATACATACATACATACATACATACATACATACATACATACATACATTTCAAGAAAATAGAACTAGACAAGGGCCACTCTAAACCAAAACAGATACCCTTCTTTTGTATTTAGAGTATTTCATCGTGATAAACAAGCATGGATAACGAAAAGAATTATATTATCTTTTGAAAAGATTCCAATAGGACCTGAGTGCTGCGAAGAAGTGTGTGTTTATTATACAGACACCTGCAAACCACATACAATATATATTTAAAAGCAACGATTCCGCATTCGTTCTAGAGGGACACCTGTGTCCTTTGCGAAATTTTCCTGAGATTCCAGAACAGAAAGCTGGCTGAACGTTTGGAAGACGTTGTTAAACATATATTTCGTTATAATGATCATGACATCGTTCTTTTCGATGCCGATTATTACCGGTATTCTGTGAATATCCCGGACGTGTTCTGAGAACGAGACAGCAGTAAATCTGACAGTTGATATCATGAAGAAAGGAGCTCTGCAGTGTCCACGTCTCAAATTGAAGGTTTCACTTACACTTGTGTGTACGTGCTATCTTCTAAATTCTCACACGTCATGACTAAACTGCTGATGAAACCATTGAAAAAAATTGGCAGATCCCACATTCAGTGGGAATCGATGATATGCGAAGCACAAATGAGGACGGTTTATATGTCACTTTAAAATAAGCACAACTTTACGAAGTGGGGGTTGATTATGCTATACATGACTTTTCTGTCATAATTACCATGTTTGAATGTGTCGCTTACCTTCGGCATCTATTCACGTGACGTGATACCGAATTCGGTATATGTGGAGCTACTACGTCGTCCATTGACGTCACGTAACACCAAATTTGTTTTATGTGGAGCTAGCGAAGTGACTGCGAGCGCATTATAAAGGACCCAATAGACTACAACGTAACATTGACACGCGCAAACGCTACGCACAGCGACGCTACGTTATCAAAACGCGAGCACTCTATAATCTGATGCCAGGCGCAACCAGCGTCCATCGGCGCTAGAGTTACTGTATATGCTACCTTTAGGTAGCAGAGTTGCACCAAGGTACACCATTTTAGGTTTAAATGTATTGTGGGAAAGCCACTTCGCAACCCGCGAAGGACCAGCGCTCGCGCTTATAGCGTTGTTTTATTTATTATTTTTGCTTTCTTTTCTATGTACTTTTATGATGGTACGACACAAACTTAGTTGCTCTGGTCATGCCTAGAAGCCTTGAATTTAAGTTCACGTTTTTGGTAAGTGATAATGAAAAAACGTGTGTCAGCTCATTGAACCAGTCGTGCATATGTATATTTATAGTAGGCCACACATTAGTTTCGGCTTCTTTTGGGCTGTTTTTTTTCTTTTACATATATAAAATTATTTTTCACTCTTGATCGCTGTCGAGCCGGAGATGGAATACTTCCCTCCCGTTGGGCTCATTCACCAACTGTGTTAGGTAACGAGCTAAAGCTTTGTAGTCTTCAACTGAATCGAGCTGAATAGCAATCGAGAGGGGCCGTGCGACGCCCGCGTTAAGCGTGCATCTCATATTGCAATCGTATTACAATCGCGGCTCACGACAATTGATGTGAATTATTTTTGTACAACCCTGTCGTGTCCAAAATTCTTTACGCATAAGGTTTCAAAGCAGCATTCAATTCATGCACTAGCAGAACCACCTTGCCGATTCAAATAGCTCTGGCTTAAAATTTCCCTTTATATTTAGCCTTTTGACCACCAGACTAATTCAGACGTATGCAGCTGACAAACGTTGCCCAAATCTGCATGTATAACGTATTCACTACTGAATCTGAGGTTAATACAAATAGAGCAAGTTTTGCAGTGCCGTGGACAAATTTTTAAAAAGCCAAGCGCATGGGCGTCGGCAGAGAAGGGAAAAAGGGGCCCTTGCCCCCCTCAAGCCACAACAGCACTTGCCCTCCTCACAAAATCTAGACCGGTGCTCTCGCTCTCCTAAGCCGCAATGCAACAATTGTTTGCGCCCCCAAGAAAAATTCTGCCGACGACGATGGCCAAGTGTTTATTCTTTCTGTCTGAACACGAATATTTCTATAGCAACACCCTCTGCACCCACGTCTAATCGCATGGTCTCTACGTAGCAAAATTGAACACATATAGCTTTTGCTGCCGCATTTCTCGTGAGCAACAGGCAGCATCAGACTGCTTGATCTGCCCAGAATCTGCGTAGCGTTGGCTTCTCCGCAGTGCAAATGAACTACCTATAAACACGTGATGGCACTCGGTGAATACGGGTGATAAACTCCGGTAGGCGGAGCGAGCGGCGCCCGGAAAACAGTGGCACATCTCTGCTACCTAAAGGTAGCATATACAGTAACTCTAATCGACACAGCCCGACGGCAACCGGCACGAAATTCGAAATTCAGAATTTCATGCCGATTCATTACCCAGCCAGCACTGCGTCGGTCTCTTTTCGTGACGGAGGGACGCCAGACACGCTGAAACGCAGATACGTCAAAGCAACGCAGTGCGGCGCGCGCATGCGAGTATGCGACAGGACCGGCACCTAGCGTGGCAACACCGGCGTGACGCGACGAAACGAACGGCGGCGTGCGCGCGTGACGGGTTACGTCGAAATGTATTGGCGCCTCGACTGTGGTATGTAGTCATGTTCTCACATGACACGCCTCTCATGATTATTGTATTTTCACCAGTCACATACTTTTCTCATCCAGTGACGTCACGTATTACTAAATTTGGCATATGCGAAGCTAGTGAAACGGCCGCGAGCGCAGCATGAGTGTGGCATGTAGTCTTGTTGTTACATGACACGCATGTCGTAATTATCATGTTTGGAAGTGTCGTTTCTCTATGTTGTCTATTCGTGTCTCGTACACCAAATTTGGGACATGTCAAGCTAACGAAACGGCCGCTAGCGCATCAAGAGCGTGGCATGTAATCATATCGCTACATGACACGCATCTCGTGATTATCATATTTGCGCCAGTCACATACCTTCGTCATTCATTCACACACCGTAATGCCAAATTTGACTAGCGAAATGGCCGCGAGTGCATCGAGGGTGACATGTCGTCATGTTACTTGACAAGCATGTCATTATTTTCATGTTAGGGTCTGTCGCTCGTGTTCGCCATGCAATTAGGTCATACCGTACCAGTTTTTCAACATGCCATGTGAACTAAACTAAACCACGACAAGAGCAGCAAGACCATCAAATATAAATCATGACAATCATGACACACATATCATGGTTTTCATGTTGTGACTAGTCACTTATGCTTGTCATTCAGTCGTATGGTACCCTACCAAGCTTCGTATCGATACAATTCGCGAAAGGACCAGGATAGCTAAAAGCATAGCGGTGAGATAGATAGATAGATAGATAGATAGATAGATAGATAGATAGATAGATAGATAGATAGATAGATAGATAGATAGATAGATAGATAGATAGATAGATAGATAGATAGATAGATAGATAGATAGATAGATAGATAGATAGATAGATAGATAGATAGATAGATAGATAGATAGATAGATAGATAGATAGATAGATAGATAGATAGATAGATAGATAGATAGATAGATAGATACCTTCAAGTCACCGAAGTTCGTTAAGAAATGCTTCGCATTTAAAAAGCTACAATGCATTACATAAAATTCTTTCAAGAAGCAAACTTCCCGACGTCATTGCTTTGCAAGAACCTTTCGACCAGGCTCAGCTACCGGTCTATGTGGCGTGTGGTTTTCCATGCGAATGCACGGGAAGGATGTCAATCTGTGTTTCAGGTTAAGAGAGAGACGGCCTTTATCGACCATTCACTTGGTATCAGCGAGAAGTTGGACATAAACCACAACCTGATTGAGGTCATGCCCTGCATTGTAAACAGGAAGACCGGCCTATCTGTGCTTAACGTGTACAGCCACTCCTCAAAAAGGGGCCTCACGCACAACTTTGGCGCCTTTTTCGCAAAGCGATGGCCAAGGCCGGCTCCAGTCCCCTCATCATCTGCGGAGACTTCCATGCAGCGCACACGCACACGCAATAGGGATATGGAGCCGACTCGCCCGAAGAGGCTAGCCGGACTAATGGACGAGCTTGGCCTAGTTTGACTCAATTAACCGGCATCACACAGCCGGATCGAACAGGGGCACGTGATGCGACACGTCCCCCGATCTCTTCATTTGGTCAGACGTGGGCGCGAGTATCTCGCGAAACCTCTTTGAGGATCTCGGGAGCGACCACAGAGTGCTATGCGTTACTATTGCAGAAGATGAAGGCAAGATCAACGGCTGCCAAAAAGCTAGAGCCGTGGACTGTGACAAGTTTCGAGAGAACAGAGAATGACAGAAGCAAAAAAGGCCAATCGAGGATATTGGGGAATGGTGCAGGGAACTATTCATGGACGTAGGAAAAGCAACAAAAGGAATAGAATGGCCAGACAGGCGAAACGAACATAAAGGTGGCGTCAGGCCCTGCGGAAGCGTCAATGACAGTGTTCCCGCGCTAGCCTGGGTGGACAACCCGCTTGCGCATCTGGTAGCGACCAAGAAATATATGCAGCGAAGAGCGAGTCGGCAGAAACTAAACAGGAAGATACTCAAGAAAATGGTCAAGATACCGATAGATTGAGGCCCACTGCGCTCGACTGCGCGAACAGGAATGACAGAAGCTCAGCGATACGATGTACGGAAACATGAGTACAGGGTGCACATGGAATATTCTCAGGCGCCTGCTGGACCCAACCAGCACAAGGTCGCCGTCTGCTGGACCCAACCAGCACAAGGTCGCCGTCTCATGTCTGGATGGCCATGCTGTGACACAAGTACAAAAACGACCCACAGGCCTTCGCGGAGGAGATGGTCAAGACGCACCTCACTCGCCCGGCAGGCGAGAGTCACGTGGAACACCGCACGGCTCCCAACGAGAAACTAGACACTGAATTTTCCATGCAGAAACTTCGACCTGTCCTCCATGTACTGAAGACTAAATCGGCGCCCAACCCTGACAAGATCACCAATCTAATTCTGAGGAACCTGAACGATGACGCCATCGACGAAAAGCTAGGTCAGTATATCAACGCATGCTGGAAGGAAGGTCGTATTCCACAAGAGTGGAAGAGAGCGGATGTCATACTGTTACCCAAGTCAGGAAAACCACTTTAGGCTCAAAATATGAGGCTGATATCTTTGACATCCAGCGTCGGGAGAGTCATAGAGCCCGCCTGCCTCGACAGGGTGACGATGACCCTCGAGAAGCGGGATGCCTTTCGCACCCACATCATCGGCTTCCGCAGAGGACTATCTACGCAGAATACTATGCTGCAGATCAAGTAACAGGTCGTTAACGCACCAAGCAAACACGCGCACGCCCTGCTCGAATTGGACCTCAAAAGCGCTTTCAATATAGAGAAGCACGCGGCCATTTTGGACAAGATCAGCCGACTAGATCTTGGTTCGAAGCTCTACCGGTACGTCAGCAGCTTCCTGAACGGACGTAAGGCGACGGTGAAGGTCGACGGTGCCCCACTACGAACAGTTGACATGAAGGGTGTGGGTACGCCACAGGGCTTGGTGCTCTCTCCGATGCTTCTCAACCTCATTATGATCAGGCTACTGGAGCCTCTCGACGCAGTAGAGGGCATCAATCACACAATATGCGCAAAACGACGTGACCATGTGGACCACAGTGAATACGAGCGTCGGTGAACTGCAAGATAAAATGTAGCAGGCCATCCGGGGGGTGGAGCGGCACCTCGAAGGCATGGTACTCGTCTCCTCTCCCAATAAATCGGAAATCTTTTTGCATACACCACGGAAGAAAGGTCCTAAAGCGCACGCTGTTGTGGACGCTCGTCGCTTGGGCATCCGCGTGAAGACGAAGAAGGGGACCCAAATACCAACGGTGTCCAAAACACAAGGGCTTGACCTGTGGCTGAAAGAGGACGGGGCGAACAACTGGCTGGTAGCGCGACAACAAAAAATGTGGCTGCCACACCGCACTTTGTGCATTGAGTACCGAAAAAAAGAGAGGGCTAAAGAAACACAAGCTGAAGAAGTTATTACATGCGTACGCGCTGAGCCACATAGCGCACGTCGCCGTGTACGCCGATTGGGACAGAAGCGAAACCAAGACGGCGATTTGTCGAGCGTTCAAGGTAGCCGTGGGTGAGCCACGGTACACAAAAACCCGTAGGCTTCTCGAGTTGGGTGTTCACAACACCCTCGACGAGATAGCAGAAGCGCACAGGATTGCGCAGATCCAGAGGTTGTCGGGCACAAGAACGGAAAGACGCACTTTTGACTTGCTCGGTATTCAATATCACGAGGCACAGGGACTAAAGAAGCATTGCAACCGGTCCAGCCGCGGTTGTCTAGTGGATAAGGTACTCGGCTGCTGACCCGCAGATCGCGGGCTCGAATCCCGGCGGCGGCGGCGGCTGCATTTCTTATGGAGGTGGAAATGTAGGCTCGTGTGCTCAGATTTACGTGCACGTTAAAGAACCCCAGGTGGTCGAAATTTCCGGAGCCCTCCACTATGGCGTCTCTCATAATCATATGGTGGTTTCGGGACGTTAAAACCTACATATCAATTAAGCATTGTTATAGCAAGTCAGGGTTGCCATACTGACACAAAACATCCCCAGGAACATGTACCCTGTTCCCGACTTGCCATGACGCAAATGCAAAGCTGCAGCAATCCTGAAGGTGCATGGAAGCCAAGAGGGTGTCCTCTTAGTCGATGCGGCCAGGTATCCACTGCCAGCCGGCGGCGGCGATGAAGGGCACTCAGAACCCACACCGCTACCCGTGAACGAGCAAGACGAAGTCTAGGTGCGAACACCACCACTACTGCTACTGCTACGACAACAATGACTGCAGCGATAGCGGCAACATCAGCGGCAAGTCAACGGCGGCGGGACCTGCTTTCTCCATGCCATCTTGGATACAACGGGAAAGGTTCGGGTCATGGCACCAACATGTCTACCATCATCTGAAGCTGCAGAAGAGATGGCCATAGCTTTAGCGGTACTCTACAGTGGTGCGGATGGCCCCCTGATTATTAGCGATTCTAAATCAGCTATTCGGTGCTATCATGAAGGCTTGCTGTGCGAGGAGGTGGCTTGCATGCTTAACGCCAGGGCTGGGGACTTCGCGTCAGGCAAGATTACCGACAAGACCCTGAAGTGGTTTCCCGTGCACATGGGGGACATTACAACTATCATCACCCACAGCCGTAAAACCAGCAGCCGCAACGCCAAGAGCCAAAAACTAACCGGCATCCTGCACAATCATAACGAGCACGCCCAGCTCTTCGCGAGGCACCTTAGCCGCCGCGATGCAGCCACCCAAGGAGCAGTCGCCACCATGGTTGGGATGAGAGCCGGCGGAGGCATGGCTGTGGCCACAGACACGGGCACTGCCGCATTTACCCCCCTCCACCTAAGTTGCTGCGGCAACTGAAGTTGGTGCAGAAGAGGCAAGGCAACTGAAGTGCGCCGAACACTGTGCAGAAGAATTTCCTGCGACGTACCCCGACGTGCTTCGGCACTACAAGAAAAACCAGAAGAAATTTCCGCAACCCCAAGTTCGCCTAGACAGGTCGCTGGCGGTGAACCTAAGAAGGCTGCAGACGGGTGGGCTGAACAACCCCTACCATCGGCACCACCTATTGTCCACGCTGCACCCTCTACCTGGCTGCCCGTGGTGCGCGCACGAACGGGCCGATATGGCAATTATACTTCGGCGATTCGCAAGAGACTGAGATAGGCCACAAGAAAGGACGACGCCAACCGAGGAACTTCCGAAGTGGAGCGCCTTGCTGAGCGATGGCTAGCCGCCCTTCTCAGCGAGGTCCTCGAAGAGCAGGTGTAGGCCGTCCAGCGGTCCAGGGACATCGCCGAGGGCCTCGGAAGATGTTCCTCAAATGAGGTTTCTATGGCAGCCTAGGCCCGGGCACAGCAACAACCGTTGGACAAATAAGGTTCTTTCAACTCAACTCAACGGAACAGATTTGATGACTAAAGCTAGCGGGTTTTGAAAACATGTCATCTTCGAAGCCTGCGAGAACGCACACCAATCTCTGAAGACAAATAAAACACAGGCTGGAGGGGATCAGCCACGCAGTACCAGAGCAAAGCTGTACATGGTCATACCGTACACTCACCGTGGGCGCATGTTGTTTTTTCGTCCCCACATAAACTTAAGTCTGTGTGCGCAAAGTTCAAAAAACGCACCGCAAAACAGATAAAAGGCAGTGAAACTGCTCCGGGTAACAGCTGCGTACTCAAACACACTTTGCATTATAAATATTGTTAGCAGTTCATTGTCTCTCAGATGCTACTCTCATGTCGAAAGACTAGCGTTCGTTGGATTCCCAAGATAATTGCTGCACACCTCTATTTAACCACAGATACTGTCACACTTTAGAGAGCAGTTAGCAAGAAAAGTTATTCAGGCCTTTCATGATAGACGAAAAGGTGAGTGGTGGGTGTGACTAATATACATGCCACATAATGACGTGATATCTTCGTACCTTGTCAGCACGTGCTAAAAATATCATGCAAAATTATTTCTAACGAGTCGCCTAGTGGACTTAGCTGGATACACATCGTATATATAAGGGTAATTTCATTCCAAGTGTCCAAGACGTCACGCCCAACCTTCGCAGCTTCTGCCCACAAAACTCACACCCTTTTCGTAAACGCCATGGAGTGTTGCGAAAAAACATTTTTTCTCTAAAAAGTTTTTCAAGACCGTAGCACCTCCTCAAATTTCGCTAGTTTTTACTAAAGTGTGCACAATACAAAACCGTTTACAAAATCGATATTTGTTTGCGCAACTTCGCAACAGCGCCTCAGCTACAAAGGAGATTTTATTTAGCTGTGCTACTAAATCGTTCGCAAAATGTTCGCGTGTACGGAGAAGTTAAGCCTTTTCAAAAAACACAAAAATCTTTGAAGTTTGCCATTCTTTAAATGGTACCAAACATCTCACTAAGCACTAAATGATATAGTGGTTTTCAGCAAAGCTTTCTTTCAAACAGAAATATTTAGGGCGAAATAGACTTCCAGTCTTTAAGGCAAAGAAAAATTGAGGAAAGCAAAATTATGCGCTTTGCGCATAATTATTGGGCTGTACTTTCCGTACTGATGCGGTCAGGGAAAGATTTTCACGATGTCACATTTTATAGACCGTTTACCGGTAACGTGATGAGAAACATCTATTCGAACAAGTTTATTTATAAAAAAGAAAGAAAACTTTTGAAGTTGTCCTTCAGTACCCTTCCCGCGTTCATTCATTGCCACTACACGCGAAAGCATTTGATCGATTTTTCTCGTATATATATATATATATATTATGAGACCACGTCCGGTACGGCAGCAACCAGGTTATCCTTCTTTAATCCAGGCGCACGAGCCAGAGAGCCAGCCCGCGTGACATACGATGACGATCACTACAATGGTTTGGTCATGCAGATGAAGATGAAGTACATAGTCAGCGCTCACACTATTTTCCCCCCTTCGCGAAAGAGGGCAGCAAGTTAGAAAGGGTTGGGACGCCGAATATATCGTTTCAGTCGAGAGACGTGGACGATCTCGGTGTGGCGGCGACGACGATCAGAAGCCGCGTTGACAGGAGCAACTTGATAGTTGACTTCAGATGTTCGTTCCAGGACGGTGTATGGACCGAGATACCGGTGAAGGAATTTTTCGCAGAGCCCAGGTACACGAACAGGTGTCCACAAAAGGACTTCGTCGCCTGGGCGGAACACAACAACTCGACGCTTCGCATCAATGTCGATTTTTCTCTTGTCCTGAATGGTAGCAGTGTTGGCGCGGGCGATTTCACGGCAGCGGGCGACGCGAGCGGCGAACTCTTCCGGGAGAGATGAAGATGGATTGGAAGATGTGGACAAAAAGGTGGTGTCCAGAACAAAAGTCGGTAGACGGCCATACACGAGAAAAAAAAAGGCTAAAATTCGTTGTACGCTGTATGGCAGTGTTATATGCGAACGTGACAAAAGGAAGTATTGTGTCCCAGTTTTTGTGATCTGGTTGCACGTACACAGAGATCATGTCGGACAAAGTTCGGTGAAAACGCTCAGTCAGACCATTAGTTTCTGGGTGATACGCTGATGTGGTCTTGTGGATGGTGTTAGAGGCCTTTAAGACTTCAGCAAGGACATGTGAAAGAAATGTCTTGCCACGGTCACTAAGGAGCACACGCGGTGCGCCATGTCGTAAAATAATGGCGCGAAGGAAAAAATCGACTACTTCAGAGGTAGCACCAGATGAAAGAGCTGCCGTCTCCGCGTAGCGAGTGAGGTGGTCTACGGCAGTAACAATCTAGCGGTGACCGGCTGGCGTAAGCGGAAGAGGTCCGTATAAGTCTATGCCCACAAATTCAAAGGGAGTGGACGGGCACGGCAGTGGTTGCAGTGGCCCCGCGGGAAGAGACGTGGTACGTTTTCGGTGCTGGCATGACGCGCAGGAAGCGACGTACTTGGTGACAGAAGTGGAGAGGCCAGGCCAAAAGCAGCGAGTCCTGAGGCGGTCGTAGGTCTTGTGGAACCCTAAGTGGCCAGCTGTCGCATCGTCATGAAACGCTTGTAGAACTTCCAGACGAAGTGAGCGAGGAATGACGGGAACCCATTGGTTACCGAGAGGATGGTAAATTTGCCGACATAATGTTCCCTCTTGAAGCTTGAAACGGGCAAGTTGTCGTCTTAGGCGGCTGTTTGGAGCACGCGATAAGCCAGTGAGCCGATCGATGATTGTGCGGCAGTAGGTATCGGCATGTTGGAGCGAGGCGAGATCTGTGGACGAAAGAAGGTCCGCCGAGGCAACTAACTGTTTCGAAGGAGCAGCCGTCTGTTTGGTCACTTTGGCAGGCGGTGACGAACAGATGGAAGGTGACACTTCGGCGCTTTGCGAGAGCGGGCAACGGGACATAGCGTCAGCATCTTGGTGCTCTCGGCCCGACCTATATGTGACGCGGTAGTCATACTCTTGCAATCGTAGTACCCAACGGCCAAGGCGTCCCGACAAATTTTTGAGAGACGATAACCAACACAGAGCATGATGGTCAGTTACTATTGTGAAATGCCGGCCGTATAAGTAAGGACGAAACTTTTGGATGGACCACACGATGGCGAGACATTCTTGCTCAGTGATGCTGTAGTTTCGCTCAGCATGTGACAGAGTACGGCTCGCGTAGGCCACGACTTGTTCTTCGGAAGCTTGGTTCCGCTGAAGAAGGACAGCACCGATGCCAAGTCCACTTGCGTCAGTGTGTAGCACAGTAGGTGCTGCAGGGTCGAAATGGCGAAGCACTGGCCGTGATGTGAGGCATCGCTTGAGGGTGTGAAAAGCGGCTTCGCAGTCATCCGACCAGACAAAGGGTGCGCTCGTGGTCAGAAGTTTGTGCAGAGGAGCCGCAAGAGTAGCGAAATCACGTACAAAGCGGCGGAAATACGACGCTAAGCCAAGGAAGCTGCGGAGGTCTTTCTGTGTGGTTGGTGTAGGAAAGTGCAGCACCGCGGCAACCTTGTCGGGATCGGGCTCAACGCCGTGTTTACTGACGACATGACCTAATACCTTGATGCTGTGACTGGCAAACCGACACTTCTTAGTGTTGAGCTGGAGACCGGCCTTAGCTAAGCACGTGAGGACTTCGTCTAGCCGTTCCAGGTGCTGTGAGAAGCTCGACGAAAAAATCATCCGTTCGAATGTGGCTGGGGCATTGCACAGGCCGAAAGGCATTACATTGAATTCAAAGAGCCCATCTGGCGTAGCAAACGCAGTCTTCTCTTTATCAGACTCGTGCATTGGAATCTGCCAATAACCGGAGCGCAAGTCGAGACTTGAAAAGTACTCGGCACCTTGTAAAGTATCAAGAGCGTCGTCAATGCGAGGCATTGGGTAGACGTCCTTACGAGTGATTTTGTTGAGTGATCTGTAATCAATGCAAAACCGTACCGAGCCATCCTTTTTTTTCACTAGTACGACAGGAGAAGACCATGCGCTTGTCGAAGGCCTGATGACGTTGCGCGCGAGCATGTCGTTGACTTGTTCGTCTATAAGCTTGCGCTCAGAAGCCGACACACGGTAAGGGCGGCGGCGAATCACACGGGATCCGTCGGTGTTGATACGATGGGCGGTCACTGTTGTTTGACCCAGACCTTCGGAACAAACGTCAAAGCAAGTTTTGTGCTTCATTAATAACGCTAGCAAGGCATCCGTTTGCGTTGGGTTGAGATGTTCACACAAAGTGGCCTTGAGAGCAGGAAATGCATCTTCCGCTGGCATACACTTTGAGAATGACGAAGCAGATGAACCAGTGACGACACAAAGCGGTGCTTCTTCGGTAATGCTGGCAACAGTGGTCCCCTCAGGCAAAAGAAGCGGTTCTGGCGTCGTGTTGCAGGCCGTGATGCTTGCATAACCACGGGAGAACCGCACTAAACAAGATGCGATGGTGATCCCTCGAAAAATGCAGCGCTGGCAAGGAGCAACCAGAGCGTCACCATCTAGAATGTCACGTGACTTGACCGTAAGGACACGTTCTCGTCCGGGAGGCAGGAGGAAATCCGCAGCTGTCACAAGGTTGGGCGACGAAAGGTCGGCAGCAGAAGAAAGCTCAGTGTCCGTAATACGAATGAGGGGCCGACCACACGAAATTGCAGCAGACGCCGCTGACAAGAAGTCCCAGCCTAAGATTATCTGATGAGCGCACGAAGACAGCACAGCCAATTGTATGTGATGACAGATTCCATTGATGAGAATACGAGCAGTTCACAACCCGGTCGGGCGAATTGGACTGTCATTAGCACCGCATAACATGGGACCGGCATAAGGAGTTTGCACTTTACGCAGGCGAAAACACAATTCACGATCAATTACCGAAATTGCGGCTCCAGTGTCTATAAGGGCGTCAACAAAAACACCTTCCACAGAAACAGGCAGTAAATTAGCTGAACGAGATGGAGGAGTTGTAGCGTTCCGACGACAAGCAGTTTCCCCTCCAAAAACTGCACCTTCTAGTTTTCCGAGTCCCGAGAGATCGGAGCGGGACGCAAGGGTGATGATGTACGCCGAAACGGTGACGGAGAACGGCGGCGAGATGAACGAGAAGGATGAGGCCCAGCATGAGACCGTGGAGGGGAGGGCGACTGACGGAAGGTGGATGGATACGGTGCGGGATCGTATTCAACGGGTCTCGGGGAAAAGTCTCTCTCGTAAGCTGAGTAACCACGTCGTTCATCCTGCTGACGGCGGCGGCAGAAACGGGATATATGACCCCTCATGCCACAGTAGAAGCAGATGGGGCGGGGAGGACGCCATGTAGAATAGTGGCGTAGCCTTGGCGCTTGCGTTGTCATCGCAGCCACATGGTCGCATCCGACGTCCGCAGGCACGGTTGGAACTGGTGCAGGGACCCGCGATGCAACTTCTGCGTACGAAGGCACTGGGAAGCGCACAGGAGACGGGGCATGTGCAGCGCTTGTCATTGATGCCAGTTCGTCCTTGATTATCTCTCGCAGGTTGGGAGGAGGTGTGTGGACAGACGCAACGGTAGGGTTGCCTGGAATAAGGCCGTGAAGTTCTTCTCTGACAATTGTGCGGATAAGGGCCCGCAATTCATGCTCTTTGGTAAAGCGAGCGTCGCAGGAGGCGTGTGGAAGGCGCATGGAATGAAGCGCGTCCAGGCGTTGGCATGTAGTGATGACGTCCCGGACGGTAGTCGGGTTCTGAATCACGAGAGCATTGAAGGCCACAGAGTTGATGCCTTTCAGTAGATGTCGGACGCGATCGGCCTCCGTCATGTCATTTTGTGCTCGGCGACAGAGAGCCAGAATATCTTCAATGTAGGTCGTATACGATTCGTCGTCCCCTTGAATGCGGGTTGCGAGCTTCTGTTTCGCTACTACAGAACATCCTGCAGATGTGCCAAATACCTGACGGAGATGCCCCGTGAAGGCCGACCAATTGGAGAAGTCGCTCTCGTGGTTGTAATACCAGGTTTTAGCGACGCCATCGACGTAAAAAGGAACGTAGCGCAGTTTGTGCGCCTCGTCCCAGTAATTACAAACGCTGGTTCGATCATAACTGTCGAGCCATTCCTCGACGTCTTCGTTGCGAAGGCCGAAAAATACCGGAGGGTCTCGATGAGAGGTACTCACGGTGTAGTGAAGCCTAAGTGGCTGAGAAGGAGCGGTTGCAGCAGTGGGCGGGTTGGGTTCTGCCATTGCTGTTGCTTGAGGACACAACCGTCGACCAGACCGGAGCTCCAGGGGTGACGGGTAGAGCAGGAGGACGTGGGAACCAAAGCATGCTCCACCACTTATGAGACCACGTCCGGTACGGCAGCAACCAGGTTATCCTTCTTTAATCCAGGCGCACGAGCCAGAGAGCCAGCCCGCGTGACATACGATGACGATCACTACAATGGTTTGGTCATGCAGATGAAGATGAAGTACATAGTCAGCGCTCACAATATATATATATATATATATATATATATATATATATATATATGTATGTATATATGTATATATATATATATATATATATATATATATATGTGAAAGTAGATGCGCTTTCACATAACAACTGTTTATTGTGCCGACATTTTGACGGGGTTCCCGTCGAAACGTCGGCACAATAAACAGTTGTAATGTGAAAGCGCATCTATTTTCATATTTTTAACCTTGCGGCAACCGAAGTTATTCTTCTGGTATATATATATATATATATATATATATATATATATATATATATATATATATATATATATATATATATATATATATATATATATATGCAGCCATAGTAGTTGAATGGTCGTAGCGTTGAAAGTAGCCAAGTATATCCTCCGTGAGCAGTCGCAACGTGGTTTACTTCGACCTTTCAGCCAGAGTCAGGCCTTCATCATGATTGAGGGTACAGGTTGTTGGTGCTCATCTTTATACAATCTCAAATGAGAGGGGGAGATAGAGAAATAGGAAGGGAAAAAATGAGAATATGAGCGACTCCCCCGGGCGACCCCTTTCACTCTTCTTCTCTTCCCTATCCTTCTCTGCCTTTCCTCCTTTTCTCCTTTAGGATGTCTGTGTATCCTTCCTTTCACTAACGTATTGTTCCCGACCAGACGGCGCCACATGGCTCTGGCGCTTCTATGTAGGGGAAAAGAGCCTTTTTAAAAAGTTTAAGCCTTTACCTACTCAGTGCCTCCTCGACATCTCGTCGTTGAAAGAGGGGCACCGCGTATTGCCGCAAAGTCTCGCAAGTGGGTGCAATGTCAATTCCTGCCCGCTTCTGGATAACACACGCAGTACGTGCCTCCCGTTCGTGCACAGTGCTGCTGTTGGGCATGTCATGCTTGGTACAACTGATTGGATAATAAGGTAAAAAGCAGAAACAGACAACAGCTGTGCTTAGGAAGAGTAGGTACACTTGGAAATATTTTGAGTGGTCCAGTGCCCTTCGCAGCTGCAGAGCTGTGAACTCAGTTAATCTTTTCATTATTGCCGTTATTGTTTTCTAATGCTTTAATGGCTGCAATTGTACCCAGATTCTCATTTATTCCTCTATCGAGGGTGTTAAATCGGTGTATAAAATATGACTCTCGTTGTTCACGTTCTCGGTTTGATTCAAATCCCGCCTCTAAGGATCAAACTGAGAGTTTGTCGAATAAGTGGTCGGTAGAATCAGACGATTTGATAGAGGTAGACTTGGGGCTGATTTCGCATGAGCTTTGTGATTATTCAAGTTAATCCTGAATAGCGTTCCGTTTGCCGGATGTACTCCATACTGCACACGTTACATTCGAGTAGGTATACCGCATTATATTGATCGCAAATTAAGTTTCCTCGTATGCCAATCGAAAACTTGGATTGTGGAATGGTTGCTTTTTGTGTTTCTCGCATCGCTTTACATACAAGACATCGTGAATTTAAACAAGGTTGGCATGAATTATTAGGGGGTGAGGTATTGATTTGAGAGTTGACAAGTGTCTCTTTGAGTTTGCGTGGTCGTCAGTAATTGAAGCCAGGAGTGGATGGGAATGCGCGTTTTAGACGTTCACTTTGTTGCAGAATGTTGTAACGTCGTTTAAGGATTTTGTTCACATTAGGGAAGTTTATGCTGTAAGTTAAACAGAACTTTGTTCGTTGCGGGTCTTCTTGCGGTGGTCACTTCTTAAGTAGACAATTGCGCTTCAGTTTTATCACTTTTTGAATGGCATCATCAATTACATGTGGGGGTATTTTTGTTTATTGAGCTTAAGTTTTAGCCTCTGTGAGCTCGTGTCAAAATCAGCACCTCTTGAGCAGATTCGCTCAAACCGGTAAGCGTGGTTGTATAAAATACTGTTTTTACAGTGGTGAGGGTGATAGCTTTGATAATGGAGGTATTGTTGTCCATCCGTTGGTTTGCAATATGAGGTTGTAGAAACCTTGTCTTCTTCTATCTTTATGATAACATCAAGAAAATTTACGGGTGCTTGCGAGTAGCTGTGTGTGAAGTGTATGTTCGGATGTACAGCGTTGTAAGTGTCGATAAAGCTGAGAAGTTCATCCTCGCTGCGGGTCCAAATAAGAAAGATGTCGTCTATGTATCTTCCGCATAACAGTAGTTGCAAGAAACTTTGTGCGAGAAATTCCGATTCTAGCTTTCGCATAAGTATGCTGGCATAATTGGGTGCAATTTTGGTGCCCATAGTGGTCCCGCTGATTTGTCGAAATTATTATTAATAGAATTCGCATGAATTTATTCCGAGGACCATTCTCGTCGAAGTTCCGATGGCGGAGAAATCTGGAGTGTTAGATTGTCTATGGTTTGTGTACATGTTTCTTAGTGCAGCTATGCCGTCATCGTGAGGAATATTTGTATATAATGAAGAGACATCAAGGGTAACCAAGTACGAGTTTTTCGGCACACAGATACCCGCAATGTCTCGAAGAAAATGTGTGGTGTCTTTTATGTACGACGCGAGGGTGCATGGAATGTGGCTTATTAGTTTGTCCACGTACCCTGATATGGGTTCAGTTATTGTACCGATGCCTGATATGATTGGTCGACCTGGGTTACCGGGTTTATGAATTTTTGGGAGGATGTAGAAGCGACCTGGACGAGGGTATGCTGCTTGCATCAGTTTGTGGTCAGTGTTGGTTATCTTTTCTGCGTCCAACAGTTTCTTTAGTTCTGTTGATACGATACGTTTGTATTCGTCTGTCGGATCACCTGGGAGGCGTTCGTAAAATCTTGAGTCGTCTAGTTGGCGGTATGCTTCTTGTAGGTAGTTGGTTGTATTAAGGACTACAATTGCTCCTCCTTTGTCAGCGGGTTTTATTGTTATGTCTGTCCTAGATGCCAAATTTTTCATGCTTATTTTTTCAGATTTGGTCAAGTTTTTTCGGTTTCCTTTCTGTCTGTGGTATTCGTGTATTATATCTTTCTGTACTGCAGTGATATAAAGGTTCAGGCATTTGTCTCGATTACTGTTCGGTGTCCAATCATATGTTTTACGACGGTGAATCCTTTCGTGGTTAAAAGTCCTGTCCAAGAAATATTCGCGAAATCTTAATCTTCTAGCGAAGTTGCCGAGATCTCGGAGCAAGTGGAATTCATCAAAAAACTTTGTGGTAGGGCAGAAGCTTAGTCCTATATGTAGCAATTTTTCTTCGTCAGGTGACAAACTCGTGCCCATTGGTTTACAATCACAGTGCCGCAGGGTATGTTCATAGATAGGTGATCGTTTGTACTGTTAGTGGTTTTTTGGTTGGTGGTGTTGTAGTGATAAAGAACTATTTCAGGAAACGCGGACTTGGGCACATGGTCTCTTTTGAGTTTATGAATTTTGAGTTGATAAGCAACCCTGTGCACAATTGAGAAGCCCCTACTGCACGCGTAATCCAGAAGCGGGCAGGAATTGACATTGTTTTCCTCCTGTTTCTCTCTCTCCCCCTCTCATTTGAGATTGTATAAAGCTGAGTACCAAAAGACTGTACCCTCAATCTGGTGAATAGAGTGAACAGATTGAATAGTGAACAGTGAAGTACAACCTGGTGAACAAAAGTATGCAATGCATACTTTTGTTCACCAGGTTGTACTTTACTGCATTTCAATTGTTAAGCTACGCACATTGTTAGCTCCACTTGGATTCTGAATTATGATGGATACTATTGCAACTCTTCATTCATTAAACCTATTCACAACTTTGTTCTGATGGACATATCAACATGAAATGTTGTTTTTAGGTTTTCGTACTTCTATAGCGAAATTGCTTGAAATTGCATGACTTCTCTACAGTGATGCTGATGAATTGTGCTCTACTGGATGTTTTTTGCTTTCTTCACCACTGTCCTTGCTTTTGTTTTTGTTTTTTTTGTTTTTTGTTCACGAAACTGTTTACACGAGTATATGTCTCACTCCTTTTTTTTTGTTTACGAGCCGGGATGTAGGCCTAGTCAGGCGACAGTTTCGTCTGTTCTCTTTCGCCTCATTTCGGTGGCATGTAACTGTTGTGTACACATGCCAGAATAAAGTATTATTATTATTATTATTATTATTATCCTGATGAAGGCCAGACTCTGACGGAAACGTGGAAATAAGCCACTTTGCGACTGCTCACGAAGAATCAACTTGACTACTTGCAACGCTATGGCCACTCAACCACCATGGCTGCCCACACAAGACCGGCCACAGGCGCACCTCCATTCGAGCAGATCTCACGGAAGTTCCCTAAACATGCACTTACATCAGCCATCATCGGAAACTCGCAAACAAGGTATTAGCACCAATATTTCAATCCGCATGAGACGGCGACCCTTGCGATCATTTTCATTCGTGGAGCCTCCACAGTAGTCATCAAGAAAGAGCTGGGTGGCATACCACGATGGCTGGCATACCTCGTTTTTCACGTCGGTTTGAGCGAGCTGGCGTCCTACGAACTAGAAGAATTGCTACGCCGCCTTCGTCGCCTAATAAACAACACAATTCGGGCACGCCAGGAACTCCAGAGGCTTGTTGTTTCATGCGTGCTGCCCGTTATCTCAACCAAAACCTGGCAATATCGAACGAAGAATTCGTGCACCGCTTCAACCGGGACGCTCATCAGTTCAACGAGACAGCCAAGGCCTACTGCCGAAGACCCAGCAAGCTGTCATACATTGACTATCAATTCGAGCAGTTTCCACTGGGGTGCTTTATGCTGCAAATGGGCTTCATCCGAGTTTCATGGGTATAGCGTTGAATGACGAAACCCTCAAGAGTGCAGTCGGGTGCGGAAACTTCGAAGCTACCACAGGGTGGTCGACTCAACCAGTAGCTCCCGTCAATATCTGTTCATAACAACAAGACACCCACGACAAGAATTCTGCATATCAACATAATCCAGGAGCCCACGTCAAAAACTCTCCATATCCACATATTTCAGGAGCCCCGCACCCACCCAACATCACAGACGAGTTCCCGACAATCGGTGAAACTCTCACTCCCGCGAGCCACAAGCTTCCCTCATTATCAATAACAGCGCACCACTACTAGGGGGGGGGGGGTGTCTGCTGGAGAGCCAACACGCGTCCCTCTGTTGCGGATGTCGAGACAAAAGCACTACACGGCAGCACCCCTACACCACTCCTCAAAAGAATGCCTGCCGAACTACGAAACCGCGTCCCTCTATTGTGGATCCCGGGACCGGAACTCCCTACGAACACGTTCGCCGAGAGCCCAACGCCGAAATCCTCCCTACAACGACAAAGGCTTGCCGGACATAACTACAATCTGCGGACTTCATTAGTGCCATCCCTACACACTAAATAAAATTGACCCCTGAAATGTAAATCCAGCTTATCGCTTTCAGTTGCAGTGCCACCTTCCTTAAACTATGAAAACCTGCTGACAAACGAATTAAACACGAAATGCATAAATAAACCCTGCAACTGTACCTCCGTGCTAGAATAGCAACCAAAGGTATGACACTCTCTTTCACCCAAGCCGCTACAAATCTAGATGAACCCAACCAAATAACATCAAAAAATATCCTCCTTGAGGCATCTCTTGAATTCACAGAATTCGCTCTAAATAGCAGTTATAGGCAGAAAAAGAAACTGGTCGCTATGACAAACACCATCCTCCGCCAACACTCTATCTTACGAAGAAATCACCTAGTTAACAGAATTTGAACAGAATGAATACCAAGCCATCATGACCACAAAATATTATCAATTCAAAACAGACCATGTGCTCAACCGCGCATTTCCTGAGATAGTTTCTTATCACTAGAAAACCACCAACCAGGAAACCACTAACGGTACAAACGAGCACCCATCTATGAGCACATCTTGTGACACTGTGATTGTAAACCTATCAGACACGAGTTTGTCACCTGACGAAGAAACACTACTACATAAAGGACTAAGCTTCTGCCCGACCACAAAATTTTTCGATGAATTCCACTTGCTCCGAGACGGCGACAAATTCGCTAGAAGCTTAAGATTGCGCGAATATTTTTTGGACAGGCCTTCTAACCACGAAACAATTCATCGTCGTAAAACATATAATTGGACACCGAACAGTAATCGAGACAAGTGTCTGAACCTTTATATCACCGCAGTACAGAAAAATATATTACACGAATACCACAGACAGAAAGGAAAACTAGAAAACTTGAGGAAATAAAAAAAAAGAGTATGAAAATTCTGGCATCTAGGTCAGATATAACAATAAAACCTGCTGACAAAGGAGGAGCAATTGTAGTCCTTAATACAACCAACATCTTACAAGAAGCATACCGCAAACTAGATGACTCAAAATTTTACGAACGGCTTCCAGGTGATCCAACAGACGAATACAAACGTATCGTTGCAACGGAACTAATAACACTGTTGGATGCAGAAAAGATAACCAACACTGACATAAAACTAATGCTACCAGCGTACACTTTCGGCCAGGTCGCTTCTACATCCTCCCAGATATTCATTAACCCGGTAACCCAGGTCAACCAATCATATCAGGCATCGGTACAATAACTGAACCCATATAAGGGTACGTGGACCAACTAATAAGCCACATTCCAGGAACTCTCGCGTCGTACATAAAAGGCACCACACATTTTCTTTGAGACATTGCAGGTCAGTGTGCGCCGAAAAACTCGTACTTAGTTACTCTTGATGTCTCTTCATTGCATACGAACATTCCTCACGATGACGGCATAGCTGCATTACAAAACTTGTACACAGAAAATAGACAATCTAACACCCCAGATTTTTCTGCCATTGCAACTTTGACGAGGATGGTCCTCAAAGTGAATTCATTCTAATTTGACCAAGAGTATTATCGACAAATCAGTGGGACAGCTATGTGCACCAAAATGTAACCCAATTATGCCAACATATTTATGGGAAAGCTAGAATCAAAATTTCCTGCACAAACTTCTTTGAAACCACTGTTATACAGAAGACACATAGACGACATCTTTCTTATTTGGACCCACAGCGAGGATGAACTTCTCAGCTTTATCGACACTTACAATGCTGTACAACCGAACATACACTTCACACACACCTACTCGCAAGCAACCGTAAATTTTCTTGATGTTACCATAGCGATTGAAGAAGACAAGCTTTTTACCATAGTGATTGAAGAAGACAACCCTATATTGCAAACCAACGGATCGACAACAATACCTCCATTACTAAAGCGATTACCCGCGCTACTGTAAAAACAGAATTCCATACAGCCAGTCTTACCAATTTAACCCAATTTCACGAGCTCACAGAAGCTGAAACTTATGCTCAATAAACGAAAATATATCCCACATGTAATTGATGACGCCGTTCGAAAAGTGAGAAAACTGAAGCGTGATGATTTATTCATGAAGGGACCACTGCAAGAAGATCCGCAATGAACAAACCTCTGCTTGATTTACAGCACAAACTTCCTCAATGTAAACAAAATCCTTAAACGACCTTACAACATTCTGAAACAATGTGAACGTCTGAAATGTGCATGCCCAGCCGCTCCTGGCGTCGTTTACCGGCGACTACGCAACCTCAAAGACATACATGTCCACTTTCAAATGAATACCTCAACCCCAAATAATTCATGCCAACCTTGTTTAGAGTCGCAATGTGTTGTATGTAAAGCGATGCGAGAAACACGCAAAGCAACCAGCCCACAATCAAAGTTTTCGATTAACATACAAGGAAACCTAACATGCGATTGCTCTAAGGTGGTATACGTACTCGAATGTAACGTGTGCAGTATCCAGTACATCGGACAAACAGAAACTCCATTTCGGATCCGCTTCAATAATTATAGAATCCATGCCAAATCAGCCACAAGTCTATCAAATTATTTCAATCTTCCCGACCATGCATTCGACAAACTATCAATAAAACTCTTAGAGATGGGATTTAAATCAAACCGAGAACGTGAACAATGAGAGCCAAACCTTATCCATTGATTTAACATTAACGATAGAAGAATAAATGAGAATCCGGGTACTCGCAGTCACTAAAGCATTAGAAAACAATAACGGCAATAATGAAAAGAATAACTGAGTTAACGGCACTGCAGCTGCGAAGGGCACTAGACAACTCAAAATATTTCCAAGTGTAACTACTTCTCGTAAGTACAGCTGTCGTATGTTTTTACCTTACTATCCAACCAATTGTACTAAGTATGACATGCCCAACAGCAAGCCTGTGAACAAACAGGGGGTCCCTACTGCACGCGTAATAGCAAAGTGGGCAGGAATAGACTTTGCACGTGCTTGCCAGCCTCTACGGAAATACGTGGCGCCTCTCTTTCTACGACAAGATTTCGATGAGGCGCTGAGTAGTTAAAGGCCTAAACTTTTTAAAAAAGCTCTTTTTCCCACTTCTAACCGCAAGAGCCATGCGGCGCCGTCTGGTCGTGAACAATACGTGAGTAAAAGGAAGGACATACAGACCACAGACATCCTAAAGATGATAAGAAGAAAAGCAAAAGAGAGGGAGGAGTAAGGGGAAAGAAGAGTGAAAGGGGGCGCCAGGAAAAGTGCACCTTATATTCTCATTTTTTTCCTTTCTCTTCCTCTCTCTCCCCTTCTGATTTAAGATGGTATAAAGCTGAGCACCAACAAACAGTACCCTCAATCCTGATGAAGGCCAGACTCAGACTAAGACGTCGAAATAAACCACGTTGTGATTGCTCATGGAGGATCTACTTGAATATATATATATGTGTGTGTGTGTGTTTGTGTGTGTGTGTGTGTGTGTGTGTGTGTGTGTGTGTGTGTGTGTGTGTGTGTGTGTGTGTGTGTGTGTGTGTGTGTGTGTGTGTGTGTGTGTGTGTGTGTGTGTGTGTGTGTGTGTGTGTGTGTGTGTGTGTGTGTGTGTGTGTGTGTGTTATTTAACTATATATCTTTTGCGAGTAGATGTGATGGAAAGATGCTGGTAAAGGTGGACACCTACAACCTCAACTAGCGCTTTAGGAAACGGATGGGGCTGCAAAAGTCCGGCCACTGCTGATGTCTGAATATTACGACGCTTGCATGGCATGCAGGAACCGACGAACCACGCGATGCTAGAAGAGATACAAGGCCAGTAGGAGTGATTTAGAATGCGGTCTTAATTTTTTTTAACTAATATTGCTGGCAGTGACGTCATCGTTGAAGGCTTTATGCACGTCAAGTGGAAAAGAGCGGGGTAGCGCGGGAACCCAGCATTGACAAATCAGGTTTGTAGATGAGAGAGTACATAACAGCATTATCTAGCTTAAGTTCTATGTGTTGTAGTGGTAGTCCAGCCCTACGTCAAGGAGTAAACATCGAAAAGACTTACGTGTTTCTTTAACAAAGCAAGCAGCTGTTGCGTCAGTGAAGGTGTCGAGTCGTCACTAATGGCTGCAGTAAAGGCGGAAGAAGAAGCAAGTTCACCACTAGGGCGGTCGTTGGAAGAGACGGCTTGAAACGGCACGATGAACGTAGGCTCGGGATTGGTCACGCAGTCCACTGTGGTGTTCTGAGGAAGTAACATGTTCTGGGATGTCGTATTCACAGCGGCGATAAGTGCGGAACCATTGAGAAAACGAACCGCACCGGAAGCGAGAATGATGCCTTTACTGACGCAACTAAATTATGGTAAGACCAAGACGTCACCATGGTCGACGCTTTTTGGAGTCTTAGTCACAATTAGCTCTTGATTCAGTGTCCTTCACAGCTGTGAAACCAATTTTACTCTGGGTGTCGTCGTTAAGTGTGCAGTCCGTGTCAGAGAGGGAGATTACGTGTTGGCCACGGGAAATAGTTACGGAGGCAGAAGAGGTAAAATCCCACCCTAAAGTTACTTGATGAGAGCAGTCAGTCAGGACGGCGAACTGAATGTGATGTCGGATACCATCAATAAAATCATGGGCTGTACGGAAAGCAGAAGGGCAAATGGTACAGCCCAGGTCAGCAACCAACATGGGTCTATCGTAAAGGGCCGGCACTTTTTTCAGCCGTTGGCCTAAATCAACACGCATAACTGAAAATGCCGCCCCCGCGTCTCCCACAGTATCCACGTAATATCTTTCCACAACTACAGAAATCTTGTTGCATTGTACTGATGGAGTAACATTAGTCTTACTTTGAATGCACTTTTATCTCTATAAACTGCATCAGTTTGTTCTTTGATTGACTGACAGTGGTCAATGAGGAGTGTAGAAGTGGGAAGGAGGAGTGGCGAAAGGGTGAAGGAGAGCGGCGTAAGGCGTTCGGGCTGTTCCATGGTGCACTCGATGCGGGCGAAGACGGAGACCGGAGTGAAGGTGATAAATGGCACTTATCTTCATAGGACGAAGTATCTTGGTCACTCATGTCGTAACCATGACGCCCGTCTTGCTGGCGCTTGTGGAAGAAAGAAGAAATGTGGCCACGTAACTATATTACGTACTGTGCGGGATGAGCGCCAGGGGGGAGGGTAGAAGCATTCGGAGTACTAGAAGAACGTGCGTTAAGGAGTGCAGACTAATACCCCTGTCTCCACGAGGCAACTTAAGTGCACTTTAATCGAGTGTACTTACGCTCACAAAGTGTCATTTTGGCGGTTCGCTGCTACACGAGAAAGTGAAGTACACTTTGAAAGTGATGACAGTGGCGATTTTTGGGTTTGTAGAACAATTATTATTTCTTACTTTTGCACCCGTATCTCATCGTCACACCACGTTTTTTTCGTGAAAGTAGCACCAGTGGCATACGCCATCGTTAACGACTAGAGAACGACTCACCTACACATGTGCTGGTGCGCCTGAAAATAAAACGTGTGACGGACGCGGCCGTTGCACTGCATGTGCTGCCACATCTCCGTACCGGACGTGGCCGCAAACTGCTTGAGAGAGAGAGTATTGAGAATATTTGTGGATTTATGACTTGTTTTAGTATATAGCATAATTCCTTATAACGAAAACAATAGTTTAAAAATGGTGTGAGCGCCGCTTTAGGTAACCACGTATTTATGTGCAAGCCACTGGTACCGAGGCTACACACTTGGTCGCAGCGAAGTGATGTTAGGGAACGCACTTACCAGTAGGTGTACTTTGCAGCGATTGACACTAAGCTTGCTTGGGTGAGAGCGCTCAAATGACACTCGCGGCTAAGTGTACTCGCTCGAAGTGCACTTAAGTTGCCACGTGTGACAGGGGTATAAGGGTCAGGAGGCTACAAACGGAAGTTGAGCGGAGGAGCGGCAGTGACCGACACGTACGATGGTAGTGGCAACGTCAAGTATAATTCGCTGGGAGGCGTGGCAGCGGCTTGCAAGTAGGTTCGAATAGGCCGAAACTGGGGTGACTGGATGTGCACAGGGTAGTTCAGGGATGTCAGTTTCACCCTCATAGTTTCGCGTAATGCCTTTCCAGTAGACTATGGAGAACACGGTGAATGAGGTGAGAAACCCATAGTCTCCAACTTTTCACGTATGATGTCACTTATGAGGTCACGGATAGGTACATTATACTCGGCGGCAACTTCTTTTGCATTGGAGGGACGGCTACAGAGCCAAATTGCGGGCATGCTACCACCAGTGTATCTATTTTCGCAACAGCGCTCGCTTTTTTACCGTTAAGTTGAGAAGTTTCCCTTTTATTTTCTACGTCAAGCTATTTAAGACAAAACGCAGCTACCAGAAATAAGACAGTCGTATTTACTTTCACTTATTCGTTGTGACTTCGCACTTTCGAAAGCGCGAGAAATTCCCGCCTTTCTTTTTTAAGTGCACCTCAAACACTAGGCGGCGTCTGCGACTACGTGAAACGCTGATGGTGCGACCACGTCACTTTCTGTAGCGTTACGAGAAGCGCGCCAAAACTGACTACTTCGCGTAGTGCAACAGGTGCAGAAGCTCCGCCTCCTTAGCTTTCCCTTCAGGGCCAAGAAAAGTAGTCACCGAGTATAGTCGAATAATAATGCTCACCAATGTCTGATGGTAGACAAACCGAGTCCAGTGTATCGAGGCGCTGACATGTCGCGACAATGTCGGCGATGGTAGCCGGATTCTGAGCAACCAGGGCGTTGAGGGCAACAGGGCCTACACTTTCAAAAGTGGCGTCTTTTGTCAGACTCTGGCATAGATGTATTGGCACACCGACAGAGCGCAAGAACGTCCCCGATGCACGACGTGGTCGATCCACTGAGATGTTGTTGATGAGCATTGAGGTTTCTCTTCGCGACTGCGAACCGAATGGCCAGTGTGCCGAAAACGTGAAGGAGCTGCTGCTCTAAGATCACCCAGTCGGATATGTCGATGATGTGGTTGAAGTGCTATGTTTTCGCCACACCGGTCAAATAGGAAGAGATGTAACATGCCATCGCGCTATCGTCCCAGCGATTAGCAACACTCACGCGGCTGTATTCATTGAGCCAATCCTACACGTCTTCCCCGCGAAGACCGGTGAAGAGAGGGGGATCACGCTGGTGGCTATGTACATAAACAGAAGGTGTGGCTGAAGATGGCAGGGGGAGATGGCAACAGCGTCGGCTGGCTTGTTCTGCAACATGCTGCTGGACAAAGGGCGGCAATGGGGGCCTCAACGAAGCTCCAGGGAGTAGACTGAGGTGGGAGAGAACCGAGGACCGAAACTGCCCATCCACCACGTCTGACGTCTGAGTTTAACACAGCGTTTATTCAGCCTGAGGGCTCAGCAACGAACGGGCAGTCCGAGACAAAGTGTGCACACACCCGATGATGATGGTGGTGAAACCAAGTGAAGATTAAGATAGAGGCCCAGAAGCATGATGGTGCTTATAATAATGCATAAAATAGAAGATGCGCCTCACGAATGCCCACAATATATATATTGTAAGGATGGAGGCCTATATATATTGTAAGAAAGAGAAACCAAGAGGTAACGCCTGTATTTCAGGCCGGCTATTTGTTTGTTTGTTCGTTTGTTTTATTGCGATGGCAGTTATATGGACACTCTCGGCTGCACTGCACCACCGGCGCCAGTGTGGGCGTCAACGCTGATGTCATGCACCGTGTATGTATATGTATCTATATATGAAAACGCACGAAAGAAAGAAATCCCAGAAAAAATACTTCGGCGCGGGGAATTTCATGTGGGACCGATGTTGCTTTCTTACACTCGGCCACGCTGCGATTTTTTAAGGCTAGTGGCGGAATCGCCTCGGGAGGCCGGCATTGGCTGTTGCGTGTTACTACTAATCTCCTACTACTACTCACACCTTCATCTTACATAGAGCTGAATAAATGCCTCTTTTATTTAAGTGTAAGCGTGGTTATTGCTCAAATCACAGCTGCTGAATGAAATAAACGCATAATGATAGAAAATCTTCCTGTTGAATAATTCAAAGCCCATATCAACCAGCTCGGTTATCAGTTTTTATGCACGTTATTATGTCACCAATTTTTGGCACCAGTGTATGAGCAAAGTTGCCTTTGTGATCTACTGTCATGTACACAATGAGTTTTGACGCTCATGTAAACATCTCTTTCAGCTGCAATGGTACATGAACTGGAACACAAGAACAAAGAAATCAAATACATGAAAGAAAAGAAGGGGGGTTCACCAGGTAGAACCGACTTGCTGTCCTACAGTACGAGAAGAAGGAGGCGGGTGGTCAGAAATAGGATCACACACCGGAGCACAACTGACGTGCATGGGCACACAGCAGTGTTCTCTATGGATGCGCAAATGGTCATGTAGAGAGCTGAAATGCTTTGAGATATCGCAAGAGCATTGTTTCAGCCCACACTGCATTACACCTGCTATGACAAGATATCGACTAAAATGTAAGAAACTATTGTAATGAAACGTCTGGAGACGCAAAAAGTGCTTCAAATTTAGATCATGGCTACACGGAAACTCATGCGTAACAAGAGTGTGCAATAAAGTGAGTACGCTCAAGCCTCACTTTCAAGAGTAGAGTAATCGTGTCACCCCAGGTGCATCGTCTTCACATTTGCTTACCTGGCTTCGGTACTCCGTGGATGCCTCAACTGTGCTGCAAGAAAACAAACGCCTGCGCACGTAAAATGGGTAATTTCCAATTATCCCCGCATGCACGAAGAAACAGACTTTTCAGCCATACTCATTCTAGGATTTCTACTAGAAGTGCGGTTGCTTAGTGCCCACTAAGCCACAGCTCGACCGTTTGAGAAAGGTGAATTTTCAAACACACATCCGACCTATTTATTTAGCACCCCTAATTTTTGTTAAGGTCATTACATAATTGGAGCTATTTTAGATAGATAGATAGATAGATAGAAAGAAAGATAGTTATAAATAGATAGATAGATAGATAGATAGATAGATAGATAGATAGATAGATAGATAGATAGATAGATAGATAGATAGATAGATAGATAGATAGATAGATAGATAGATAGATAGATAGATAGATAGATAGATAGATAGATAGATAGATAGATAGATAGATAGATAGATAGATAGATAGATAGATAGATAGATAGATAGATAGATAGATAGATAGATAGATAGATAGATAGATAGATAGATAGATAGATAGATAGATAGATAGATAGATAGATAGAGTGAAGTGCATTGTCCTTCGGCACGTTGGGGGCAAGAGCCAAAAAAGCGATCAAAGTGTCTTTGTTTCGATAACGAATGCTTCGAAGTTGAAAAAATTTATGAGCCCTTACCGATTGCAACGTGCTCCTTAGCATTGTGCGAGCGTATTCAAACTGCATAGATTCGAAAACCCTATATCGGAAAAATGCTCTCAGTGGGCGAAACAAAAATATAACAAGCTAGTGGTGTGGCGGTGCTGCTTTTGCTCACTGCATTGTTTTCTGATTTCACGGTCGAATTTACTGCAACTAGAAGCGTGGTGTGCAACAGTTTTAGGCTGTTTTTTTTACGCAATACCGTGCAATAAATCAAGATTTTCGTTATAACGTTCTTTAAAAGGTAAAAATGTAATAAACTTGCAAACTCGCTCTAAATCAAAACATTTCACCAACTTTGGTTCGCCTTGATACATTTTTATTATATGCAGGAACATTTAGCCATTGTCAAACATAGAAGAAGTACTTTGTAACATTTGCCCTAAAGATCGCTTTCCTACGAGGAGCATGAAAAATAGTTTAAAGAAAACATGTTTAAGAGAGTTGAAAAAGGAACTTCAGTCGCTATCTTGACGAACATTTTTAATTCACAAAGCCTACTTGAGTCAAAACATTGCTTCCATATTACTTGCCCTCATTTGGTAATGCTATCGTATAGCGTTACATATAGCGTAAGCCGTGTGTGCTCAATCCAATGGCATTATTGTATGCTACAGTCAGCTAACACTATCGAATACTTTGCTTTGGAAAAACTCCTCTGCTGCTTTCTATTCAAGCAGGACATGTATTATAAGACCTAATTTGTGTGTAGCACGTCCGGATGTTGAATTTTTTTTGCCCTGTGAAGGCTTAACGCATGCATACACAGAATGCAGCCTAAAGCTTTGCCTACAAGAATATGAAGGAAGGTGGACGCACCTGTTTAAGATACCAATCGCTTCTTCGATTTGTTATTATTTTGTCGGGTATTACGTCCCACAAGCATCATAAAGTTATGGGAGAGCCGTATACGAGGGCTCCGGAAATTTTGACCGTTAGTGTTCTTTAACGCATACTGACATCGCAGTGTACACGAACCTCCGCCATTTTGTCTCCATCAAAATGCGTCCACCACGACAGAGATCGATCACGATTCTTTATCAATGACAAGAACATTAATTGAGCTGCAGAAGACCAAGCGAAAACATATTATATTTTGTTACATACATAACGTTCTACGTGATGTATTTACGTCTTTCATTACTTCCTATATGACATGCGTCTAACATGACATATTTGACGGCTTTGAAATATAGAAAGTATACCTGGAGGAGTCTTTTTACAGCGTTTCTCTGAGTAAATACGATGACGTTCTCTACGCTCTTTTATATGAGTCAATAACCTATTGGGTTCATGACCCGTTATCCTATTGCCATGATCAGAAAGCCGTTCATGACTTCGTCAGCGAAGGTAGAGATGGCTTTAGGGTCTTGTCAATGAAAAAAAAAAGCTCTTTTCATATTCAGTGTGATAAACGCGTAGGTGGAACTCTTAATGGTATGCTGTAAACTGAGCGGCTGCTACGAAAATTTATTCCCTGGCGCCAGCACACGTTATTCTATAAAGTACCTCATAAACCTTCTTGTTAGCCAAATCTTACATGAAGAAAATTTGTTTCCGTTGATACAAAAGGCGCGTATTTCTGTTGCACCCAAGAATCTACACTCTTACTTCATTAAACAGACGTCGCTTAGGCATATAAAATGTGAACAGTGCCCACAATTAACATGCAAGGCAAGTAAAATCTCTCGTAACCTTACAACGCATTTTACCCACATCTACAAAGCTCTTACTTTATATGTTTGCAGTTAACGTGGTTGGAGTAGTATCATTTCTAGAGAAGTTCCTCCCATCTTCTTATCTATATCTTTAAGACAACCTAAATTTAGCCTGGGCAGGTTTTCTTCTCTTAAAATGCATTCTGAAGAAGATGTACAAGAATAGCTCCGTGCATGAGCGTTGTCTGGCTACTTCCTAAGCATATTCGTCAGTCTGTGAAGTGGTGCTTTCCGAAAGTAATACATAGCCTGCACAGGAAGCACATAAAAAACAATTAATTTCATATAGTGAGACCTACCTAGCATTCTTTTAGTAAATATGCTAGCTCATAAGCACTCGTTCTTCGTGTATAAATATGGTAATGAACAGTTGGCCTTCACTATTCACATAACTCCTTCATTATCCCACAGCTGTAGAATGCAGATTCTATGATGAATTTTAAAGTTTTGTGTGTTGGAAATCGAAGCCCAATCTTTTCAGCAGCGTAGAGTACTGAACCACAATTTTTTTCAGTAAAACCTATGGCTTGTGGTCAGTGTGTTATTCTTGAGCAGAGGTTGTTCCGTGTATCTAGGGCAACAAAACATTAACCTGCAAAGCATCAATAATTTACACCCTAAATTTTACAAGCTTGCACTGTACCAAGTTCTCGACATCAAAACTATATCGGCTAATTTTAAGACCATTACTTCAAAGCATGTAGTGTACCAATTTTTTCGAACTCTTAATCCTTGACTTGTGGAGTATAAAAGAACCTGAACACTTTACTTTGCATTCTTTAGCGTATCAACCACCTGACCTCCAAATCTTAGGGAAGCTCGAACGTTCGAACTTTACCAACACGAATGTGCATTAAACCCTCGACCTTCGCACGATGTAGACAACCACACCCTTTCCTTTTTGAGTATGCAAGCATTAAAACAACAAACTTTCTAAGCTGTTTAGTACAAAACAGTCACCCTCAAAACTTTTGAAATCTGCGTTTGGATGGTATAAAACACTTTACTCTGAAATAAAACCTATAACTTATTACACCAACTGTGTTACAACTCGACCTGTCCACCTTCCTAGTATGTATGTATTCAACCCGTGGCAGCTGTCAGGGGTTGATTGTCACGGGAAATTCGAAACAACCATATGCAGAATTCATCAAACACTAACTGTCCTGTGCAACATTCACTGATAATATTTGACAGCAAACTTTTTGCACTAATTGAGCATCAGTAAAATAAACGCGCTATCGTGTTTCACAGTTGCAAACATTTCAAAGATCTAATTAGGGTGTCGTAAGGCAAGTGGTGTTGTGGCTTCGCCGTGTTGTTGCCAAGAATTAACACGCACAAACTATTTAGGTAAGCTGGTGTACGCCCGACGTGTGTGTGCTTCAACACATGGTGCCTTTTACTCGACAGTTTTATCTCAGCACTGGTAGCCGCACTTTGATGCGGGTGAAATGATAATGGCCCATGTACTGTAACATGTTACTGCGCAATAAAGAAACAGAAAATGAACGAGATAAAGGGAGCCCTTCCCTACGACATTTCTCAAATTCGCGTCGTGGTTTTCGTACGTTAAACAGGAGATGCTGTAGAGACGGTTAACGGTACACACGCGTTACTTTACTCTTCGAGAGCTTTTTTCATGCGGTCTTTCCTGTCTTCACTTCTGCAATGCAAATATTTACACGCTAAGTCAATTTTCAAAGCACGACCTGCCCTCCACTACTTGGTATGAAGACTGTACCTTAACGGTCCTGTCCTGCTTACAATTAGCCATTTCCTTGCAGTGGCGGCCTCATTTCGATCTGTCTTGGCAACGCCCAGCTCGTTGTGCTCAACCGCTGAGCCATTCCAAATAGCTGCACATATGAATAACCTCTGTTGCTTCGAGTTTGAGTGCGCTCCTCTCTGGCGTGCTTTCTAATGGTATCAATATTGTCGCCCATAAATCCTCCAGACCATCGCACAGCTGCTCAGCAAGCAAGGTCATCATGTAGAGAGATGTGAGATTGTTTCCACGAAAGACTTTTTATCTGAACGGACGTTTTTGAGGCGGTATGGGCTTCCTGAACCTAAATGCGAAACAACTTTCAAGACGGCGAATGACAATAAATAAGCATAGTTTTTATGTGGCGGTATAGGATACAAATAAATTAGGAGCGTGAAGTCGATTGCCACGGAGTATTTTTATCGCGGTACATGACAAAATCAATTCATTCACGCTTAAATTTGGCGTGGTTCACAATGGTCACGTATTCACAAAAAAAAGGAAAGAAAAGCGATGGATAACTCATCTAGTGCTCTTAAATATATGCTCAAATAGGCACGTTGTCTATACACCTGCAGGGGCCAACCTCGTGGCTTTCCGTAGGCCAGTGTGTCTCGAAGGGAACTGTCTGATTAACCATACACCTCGTAAGACACAAACGATTGCGCAGTTTTCTATAGCAATATTCAAACATCGTGCAAACGAAGACCTTCTTATCCCGCAACGTTACCCGTACAATTTTTATACAACATCAATGCAAAGATATTCTGTCACTTTGTAAACACTAGCTGGTACTGGGACACTGTCGATCTAGGTTCTTGAACTCCAACAAGATTCAGCAGATATTTTCTATCAAGATTTTTATCGTGCTGGCCGATGGATCAATTGTCGATGTCAAATACATCGCTGTAGGAGGCCAAATGTCGTCATGGGGTGGCTCTCTGCTTATGGTTGAGGCCCGGTATTCGAAGTAGGCATAATGACATGCCAAAGCACGTGGCACGGCCGCTGGATAGAAATGAAGATGAGGCCTGTTGCGTGGTGGTGACGTGGCGTCTCGGCCCTAGTTCGCCTTGCAATCGCTCTGGCATCAAATCTCATCAAACAATGCACCCGCGGCGTCATCACTCAATACTCCAAAACTGCACAGCACTACTCACTCGAAGCATTAGAAAGACATAAACTATTCATAAATAAGAACTTTCTATAAAAAGCGACAAGAAACAGAGAAGGCACACACCCAAGCGCAGTGTGTGTGTGCTTTCTCTGTGTTCTGTCACTTATTCGTGCAAATTTTTAGTGGTGAAGTATCAACTCGCCCTGCGTTCAGTACTCAAAAACTACTCTCAGAGTTCATTACCCCCTCCGATATGTATACCTTCTATCGCCTCTAATCTCAATTCTTCCCGGTTTCGCGAACATTGCAAGTGATTGTTCTGCGCGAAGCACGTACCACAGCGACAGCTAGGGGAAGGGATCGGTCTCACCGTTTAGTCAACAGAAACGGTCGGCCACTATAAAGGCCCCACAACCAAATGTTGATTCTCGCTATCTGCGCTGTCAATATGGCTTCTTCGGTCTAGCGAGTTAACACACGCCATGGGCTACTTTTGATTCCTGATATGTTTCTTGTAACGGACCAAAACAACACTACTATTATGATAGCCACTGTAGTAGAGCGCTCAGAAAACTTTGACTGTGTTTTTTAACGTACATCCAAATATGAGCACACGAGCCTAAAGCATTTTCGCCTCTATCTAAACTGTAGCCGCTGCAAGCGGGATTTGATCCCACGACATGCGGGTCAGCAGACGAGTACCTCAACCACCAGAGCATTTTAATACTTGTGTTTTTTTGTGATAATAGTCTTTCTTGGGGTAATTCACGGCAGAAATTTCAATCTGCCTTGCCATTTGCCTGTCTGTCAATCAATTCAGCCACCCGAACGAGCTGACTCACCTTGATCTCTTGGCGGTGTTCATACCAGTGAACATGGTCAATCAACAAAATGATATGCGCATATTTAAACTGAATAACATTATGTTAGTATTAGGTACGGTGTGTCATTGTATATAAAATGCATAGATACGTCATTCCTAAACACTGCATTGATTATTAGGCTGCATTACTAATGCGGTGCTACGAACGAAAAAGCGGGTGTTTTCTATATTCTTCGCTATTGGGACATGGGCTGTCACCTACTACCTAATGTGCATTCTAAAATACTTGCGTATCTCCATTATACTGGCAGACGCAGTTGGCAATTCACGCAGCGCATCCGGACAGAATTCTGTCGTCTTTCGACGTATTTTTCAGTGGAGTTTGTAAACAAGGGGCCAATTATTTCTTTGCGCGCGCGGTCGGGATTTTGAGTTGTCATTTAGAGGCGGTGGCGCACGCTATATTTGTCACTCGTTTGTGCCATATAATGTGCTCTGTAAAGATTTATACGCTTTCCACCCAGCAGATCCGAGAATATTACGTGGTATTTCCCAGTAGTGTCTTTTTTCGTGTTTGAGCTGTTCAGCAGTACCCAAAAACTTGGTGGCATCACACTATTAGAAAAACCCTCTAAGATGCACACATGCACCACAGAACCATATTCTAGCACAGGAAAGATGCGGCAAGCTACCCCACACAAAATCACACACAAAAAACTTGAGAAAGCACACGAATGAGCTTGTGTGTCATTTTTTTCTGTAAAAGTTGTGCGCTTTCTACCAGGATGGACATGAAAGAGCACATGAATGTCCGCAAATCTTGAGTCGACGATATTCCAACACTTAGTGTCGTTTGCTTTGATGACTGAAGTATCATGGCCCTCATCAAAAAAGCGGTTGCAACTGTAAACTCGGAAGAGACGTGCTCGCCCATTGATGCCGATGCGACACAACAGGTCCCTTTATTTTCTCAGTAATTATACTGTAGTATTCAGATAGCGTAAGGAACATCTAAGCAGACGTCTGCTGAGAAGTGGTGATGTGGTCGTGTAATAGGGATCACAACATGGTGACTGAGATGCCTTAGATTGCACTCGCTTCGCGACACAGCACTTTCAAACGAAGATACAGATGCAAGCAGCGGCTACGGTTGCCGTAGAGTGTGGCGCAGCGTACTACATTACTTGTTGGCAAAAAGACGTCCGACATAGGCGTGACAACGTATTAACTGTCAAGCATGGGTGGAGCAGTCAATGCAATCAATTTTATGAATTTAGATGGTGTACAGCTCAAGTCTCAAATACAGAGGGTACTTCAGAGCTCGGGGTCAGTATCTGGGCTAGGAGGAAAGGCCAAACCATGAGTCCTGGTGGAACCGCTGATCAGAAAAGAATGGGTCGATAGCACGTGCATCCAAAAGATGTGTCCATAAGGGCAATTGTAGAGCTCTGTAAGAACAAAGGGAACGTGACAGCTGCCAATGATTGTTCGAGCTGTACACATTCTTGCGGCAGCAACAGTTCAACCATCACGTGACGAGTACGGTACGAGCACAGCAGGCATGAGCCCTATTTTTTCCGTCAGTGATAAAAATTACCACTGATTATGAACACCTGAGCTCCAACATCAACATATGTCATCATAGGAATAGCGTTCACACACATTTCAGTGAAGTATCTTCTTGTATTTATCCCCAACAAAGCATTTCCGTCGCACGAAAGAAAGGTATGACATACCTTTCGAAAGGTATGTGCAGCATACCTTTCGAAAAAAGGTATGCTGCACAGCCCAGTCTTCCGTCTAGGATGAGGCATTGTTGGTAGACGAGATCTATTGGCGTGGTTCGGGTGACGGGCAACGACGACGTTGGGACAACAGTGAAGCAACAGTCAATGACCATTAGGTGCTTCTGAAGCAGGATGTGTGCATCTTGGCGAGTACCGGCAAGGGTATGTGTATGGTAGAGAAGGTGAGGAAACTTCTCTCTAGAACTGGTGCGTTCCTACTTTGTGGCACTGGCGGGAAACATGGCAAACTTGCTGGCAGCGGAAGCAGATCAGTTAGTTAAGTATAGGTCACTCCAATGCATTGCGGGATCTTGAAGAAAACAATCCCAATATATATTCAAAGTGAATGTTGATGAATGAGGCGAAGTGCCCTTTTGTCTGTCTGTCTGTCTGTCTGTCTGTCTGTCTGTCTGTCCACCCTTTTGTCCTTTCGTCTGTTTATATGTTTGTCTGTCTGTGCATACGTCCATTCATTGGTGTGTGCATCCGTGCGTCTTTCTGTGGTTACATGCATGCTTTCGTCCATCTGTCCATCCGTGCATCCGTCTGTTCGTCCATCCGTCTGTCTGTTTGTCTGTCTGTCTGTTTGTCTGTTTGTCTGATGCTGCCGGTGACGCCTGACGCAGGAGAAGGTTAGACTAAGAGGAACTTCGCCCCAAAAATGTATCACTGCGGGCTGCATAAATTTTAATTGGCCTGTATTAAGGTCGAGAAACAAAACAGGCGGCCACAAAACCATTTTTTTTCACTTCTTGGCGCACTAAGACCACTGAAGTTGCGTTGAGGGGTTCATAGTGGCGTGCTCGTGGGTAAACTGGCACTAGGCTTCCCGGTTCAAGCTCACGCCGAACGATATGCATGATGTTCTCCTCAAAGGATGGCATGGTTCTTAGTTCGGTACAGGTAGACGTGACAGCCGGGTCCGTTATCTAATAAAGTTGATGAAAACGCGGCATCTTTCGGCCATTACGACAAGTATCAATTCTCAATGATGAGGTCAATGGTTCATACGTTGGTGTATACAAGCAAACTGAAAACGTTGTGCGCAACTTTAGCCGTGTCTATTTCCGGCAAATTTTTTCTTTATGACACAGCGCAAGCCTTCCTGTGTTTAGAAAACACATGATTCAGCTGGTGGCTGGGTAGGAGTAGCGAACCCTTTTGCTGCTGACATTCAGTGGCAGGATGGGTTCTTAAGATAACACAGAACTTCTTCTCGAAAACATTCCTGCTGCACATCTCGGCGCTTCAGTACCGAACCAGACACGCGGAGCTCCTACCATGCTTATGTCGGCATACAAAAAGTAGTTCTCTCTCATACTCATTGCAGAAATATATCTAACGCTATGAACAAAGACATACTCAGGCGCACCAACATTTGGCTCCTCCGAATTCACTCAGACACGTTCACGAAAATATTTCAATACCAGACTCACTTGCACTCACCCTCACCAAAATATTACTGATCCGAACAAACTCAGAGTCAGCCTCACGGCTCGATTTGAATCTGAGTGAGCCCGAGGGAGTCGACTCATGAATGAGTTCGCCGACCTGTTCTTCCAAATAAGAGATAACATTGGCAAGCATCTTTGTAGGGTCTCATTGGGGGCATTGACTAACACGCTGATACACGGTGAGCCAGTGGCCGGCGTCATTATCAGCTTTGGGAGGTAACGTGTCCGGCGCGCGGAAGTTTGACACCCTTATATACTTTTTCGCTGCGCCACTGCAGTCGATGCACACAGGTAGTCATTGGACGCCATGGCTGAAGGCTGGACAATATGTGCACTGCGTGGTCCTGTACAACGTTTACCTCCTCAAAGCGGGTTGCGTTAATGACTAGGTGCTTCTTTAGTAGGCCACCTACAGTGCCATCTACCCTTGGCGCTAACGCCACTCAGTGTTATTGCGCTCCGTGGATCACCAGAACACTCGCCACGGCCGTACATCTAAGCCTAGCAGCGCATGCGCATATAGATCCTCGGATGACACTTCGTGTCCTCTGCGAATGGCTGCAGCACACTAAAGAGTTCCCTAAATTTACACTAGAGGGAACTCTTGCGCTACTGTCCATGAGCGCTCCAATGCACAACGTTTCAGCGTGCATGGGAATGATGGAATGTACACTGATTTGTCTAATCTTCGTACATCCGAATTCTTGTCTGCTCGCGATGCTTGAAACTGTTGTTTTTACTAAGCAAAAATCAACAAATGTTCAGTGGTTCCACTTCACCACCCTATTTATCACGGCTTACCATTTTCATTGGAGTCGCGAAGTTCAAAAGGCTTTGTTCTTCCCTACGAAACAGTACCAAAACACCGCAATAAACGAAGCCACAAGTACAATTCACCGCTCGCTTGTACAAAGACTAGGCAAATCCGTGTACTATTCATCATTCCCACGGTCGCTGAACTATCGCAGCGCCACATTCCCCTCTAGTTAATTTTAGGAAACTCTTTAGAGCGCGCCACTCAATTGTAGCTTTCCTGACCAGGGCATCGCTTTTCTTTTGCTCTAATACAAAAAAATCAGCGCGCTTGTGTACGTGGTGGCATCAGATGCACATCGGAACACGGCAATGCTGGGCCGAGTTCCTTCTAAGAGCAGACGCCATTGTAAAGGTACAAAACGAACAGTGGTTGCTGCACCGAGCAGAACTCATCTTGCTTGGTCACACAAGTGCTTTTTTTTTACTGTGAGAGTGGAAATGCGCACGTAGCTATAAGTGCAAAGTTTGCATATTCATTATTAAACTGGAAGTGTATTCTTTAACACACTCAATTTACAGTTTATTAGAAACTTCTCAGTCCACCTCAGGCTAATCAGAACATAATTTTCCGGTCTCATGAAATCCGAATTAACAAGTTTTGACTTGTGAGAAATGATTGTGAGAAATGATTGCAAAATTGATTGATTGGTTTGTGAGAAATGATTGCAAAGGTAGCCAGCATTTGACCTTCAATCTTAGTAACTATGCACATTTAGGGTCACTCCTAAAAAAACTCATGCGATTTCGATTTTCCTGTCACCACAGATGTCGGACGTGAGGCAGCAGCGCAAGAAACAGCATCATGCTACAGGAAATGATTCCTATAGTCTATAGTTTATTCTTTATCTCAACGATTCTGCTTCTCGTGAGTTTTTCCACACATATTCATTTCACGAAAGCTTTTTTTTAATTATCCCGTTTTAATTGAAGCATCACGAGTTCTACACATGTGCGCCTCTTTTTGGCTATACTTACTGTACTTAGAATGCCATTCACCACAGTTAGGCTAGTATTGTAGCTGTTTTACTTTTTTGTCTTTTTGAACTGACACCCTGAGCCAAAGTTAACCGATGCTGTTCACAACGAATACTAAAAAGGTATCAGCTTGAGCTTTTTTGGTTTTTCATTACTCGCTCCGTGTGTGTCTGTTTTGCGCATAAGTTTAATAGTTGTTCAGAAGACGACCTCTTCTTCGCAAGCTTAGCAGCTTGGACAGTAAGAGCTGAATGAATGCGTTGTATACGGCAGCACACAGACCGTGTGTGTCGGCTTGTCCTTTAATTTGCTTGACAGATAGGTGAGCACGTTTATTCAAGTCACATTATTCCTTCTGGCAAGCTGTTGTCGCATGAGGATTGTCAAGCGTCTCTACTTAAAGCAAAGTGAGCTATCAGATGAAGTACTTCGCCTTTTATGGCTTGGCTTTTCCTCCATCAGTAGGTTTCATGCGGTGTGAACACGCTGAAAACTAAATGGTCAATATAAGCGTGAAACGGGGCTTATGATAGTCAAAACCAGGTTATAATGGTCGAAGTTACAAGTACTATTACTAACGAAAATAACCTAGACGTTGTTAGCATGCTCAAACTAATATTGCTAAAATGCTTAGTAAACGTGTCATTCAAACTCGTACCTCCTCATAGAGACACCACCACTTCACCAAGTACAAGACTGCTTCCAGTCCACCGGTGCCCCTCGGGTGAATTCAATGCCACGGTTTAAAAGTGAAACAACGGACTGAACTTGATGCGGACGACGAGTGCCTCTACTGTCATGATAAACAGGAAGTAAGTAAAGCGCAGCAAACAGTAGCATGCATGTCTCACACTGACATTCATGAACTATTGCTCTGTTATGAATAGTGTTTTATGTATTTCAGAGTTCCTATTTTATTATTTGCTCTCATGGGCCACATGCCCATTCTTTCTGTATTGTCGCTGTTTTTTAATTAGATATAATGTCGCTTTTCCCTGCGTGTAATAATTTGCAATTTAGTACCTTAGATTTTCCTTCTCTGAGTAAAGGGCCACTCAGGTTGTGACATGAAGATTTTTGCCCTTCGCACGAAAGCACGTATACAATGTGTTTTTGTGTATTTGTCACGTATTTAAATAAATTAAATCAACTCAACTGAACCCCCTTAGAAGATTCTACTCCTGCCAGAGAGATTCTATAGGCCCACTAAAAACTGAAGTGATTGATGATTCGTAAACAGAACAGTGGGAACTCGGCGAACGGAAACCGCTTTGTGTCCCCGGCACGTACTTCTCTAGGTTTCACAGCGATGTGGCTGCATTCAGAGCAGCATATAGAAATACGCCAATCACTTCACGATTGGTGAAATTATTAGTTGTCGGCTGAGTTCACTTTATTGTACAGCTGACGGTGTTTTCTGAAGCGCACCCTAGAAGTGCTCCACCTTTACGGTGTCTTCTGCCTCAAAACAATACTTGTGATCTATATGACGCGCCCTTTCCTTCAATAAAATCATGCGCGGAAAACCCTCTATGATTTCAGGCGTCTATTTGGCTATGAGGAACCAGCGGTGACATGGAGAATCACCCTGTCGAGCACCGCCGGAAAGATTCGGGTGTAAAAACAAATACTAACGTTAACCATGCTGCCACTAGGCTTCATCAGACTAGGAAAAAGAAGCTTCGATACCAGCGTTGTTGTTGTATTCACGAATGTTACAGCCACAAAAAGGTCATATAAATGTGATAGAGGCGAGATCGAGGTTTATTCAAACAGCTGATCGTCAGCCAGACGATATGGCGGATGCGTACCGCGCGCCAGCTCTGCGCTTTCTTGTCATCTTCATGTTCTGCGACCACCACCCTCGCTCTTGTCTATGTTGCACCGTAACATCACCCTCCCGTGGCGGAAGCGCCGTCGCGGCACATTCTAAGGCAATGAAGACCTAGCAGGCAATATGATTTTATTCTAGAAACTGGTACATTGTATGTCTGGGGTGACGTGGTCGAAGAAGCTAAGTTCACAAGTGAGATCTCATAATTGACGACGCTAAGTCGGCGGAATACTCTGTAAGGGCCATTGTAACAAGAAAAAACTTCTCAGGTAAGCCGACATGGCAGTAGGGTGACCAAAGGAGTACCAGAGATCCCGGTGTGAAGTGGACGCTTCGATGTCGACTATCGTAACAATCTTTTTGTTGTGCTTGCAACAAAGAAAGTCGGTCATGGGCAACTTGTCGAGCTGTATGCGCTCGAACAATGACGTCGCTTTGGAAACAAGAATAACTCCGTATGGTGAAAGAAGTTACGTGGTTTCCGCTACACAAAACTATACCACGGAAACTGAAAGAGTGCTCCTCCACCAATACAGTCGATTTCAAAGCTTCTCATTTAAGTTATGCAATCAAAGTTCAAAGAGGCCAAACTGTTGACACATAATACATTCAGCGCCACGTCATGCCAACAAGCAGAAAAATAGCCTTCTACACTCACTGTCATGACTGCTGGTGGCAAGTAGTGACACTACCGCGTTTAAGTCCACGTATGTACCCCATGAAGTGGATGTGGACTGGCCGCCAGTTCAGTTGGTGAAGCATCGTACGTGTTCTTCGACAGTAGTCACAGATTTAGTCCCTGAAAGCAGCAAGCTACCTTTTCATCCACTTTCCTTCAAATTTATATTCGAGTTTTTTTTATTAATAACATGCCTGCATCCTCCTTCGCCTCATCATCTGTTAGTTTTTAGTTTTTTTTCCTGCTGGCCTTGCATTATTGTTGTCAAAAAAGAATATGTAGTTGTCAGGCCAGGCTTGCGGTGAGCTGTCGGCGTTAGGAACAAAATCTCTTTATTTCCAGATTTTGTTTTAATTCTGGATCACGTTTTTATACATGAGGCCCTTGTGGATGAGCACTCATACGATTGGGCCGTCTTGAATGTGGATGGTGCTGAAGTTTTTCAGAGATACGTGACCATGCAGTGAGTCAGTAGCTGTTGTTTCTTTTATTGGGTGATAATGTCTGCAGGTATTTGTTTATTTGTTAGATGTCTGCTTTGTAAAAATAGTGGCAGGTTGTATTTTCTCTAGCACAGGCTAATCCTGTTCTACTGCCATGTAGTCAAACGGGTACCGGCCACGGTGGGGTGTTACTTGAGGCTGTCGTGGGAAGGATATTCAGGACAGAAGAGTAGTAGCTCACTGGCTTGTGTGTGCCTGATGTTGCGCTGGTTGTGCTGCGTGCTACTACTCTGAAGCTGATGTGTTGGGCATTTCTGGGTGCTTCTACGCCAGCTGTGTTGTTGTTCATGTTTCGTTTCGTAGTTTATGTTGATTTCCACGTTGCTTTCGATGTTTACACATTGGTCAGGCGTAAATGAAGGGGCCAGATCCGCCTATAATAGACGTATTTGAGTTTATTTTTCCGCAGAGTCACTTGTAGCGTTTTCCACTCGCTAGTCCCGTGTCTTCAGCTTCTTCTTAATTGATGTTCATTTTATTATAGTTTGAAGAAGTTACGGGATTAGAAAATTTGTTATATTTGTATTGTTTCGGAATTTTGTGTGACAATTGTTTGCTCTTTAGCTCGGTAGCATGTGGAAACTCTGGACGTAAGTGTACACTTGAGGATGATGTTTTTTTATGCTTGCGTTAACAGCGACTGCGCCCGTGGCATAAGGGAGCTTCACGATTTACAACGGGCTGTGGTGACGGGTGTGTGTTACAGGTGTGTGACACTTTATATCTACCGAGGAGTAGGGGAAACAAACATTGGTGATTTAAACGAAAGAGGGTTATGAATGATCGACATCAGCAGCATTCACCCAATAAACACAAAAAATATGTCATATGATTCCATCAGGAATCAAACCCAAGCATCATGCGTGAAATTTAACTGTTGTACCACACAACCACGCCATTTTTCGAAACTGCTTTGGAAAAAGAACTTAAGCAGGCACAATTCATATGAAACGTCAATTGTTGTTGCAGTATTGCCCATCTAAATTTGTAATATTACGTATGTATTTCAAACGTGCAGGCGTCACGTTGGGTTAGCGTCAATCGTAGTTAAGTCCCATTCAGTGAAGTTGGTCTAGGGCGCACTATCCAGTGCTATCATCCCCGCAAGGACAAACGCTACATTTCAGTTAGCCACTTCAGATGTTGGTAATGCTAGTGTTGCTCTTGGAATTGTTATGTAACTGTAAACAACAGATTATATTGAACATATGCGACTGTTCTGCATACATGTTGGTGTGTGCAAGGTTAGGGCATATGTTTAGCGTCATTTCGTAACGTTTCACTCAACAGAATTACACCGCAGTCACTTTCCATCCGCATGCTTTGCATTACATCGATTTTAATTATATGTGGTTCCTGCAAACTGTTTCGGGTGTGGCATCAACAAAACTGTGATTCGTTGTATTCTTTGTGTAGCTAAATAACCTTTCACATATATGATACTAGCTATCACTTAGATGTCTTCCTTTCAATACATATTTCTTGGCATTCATGCTTGTTTTTCTACTGCTTTTTTACATTGCAAACGGATTTGAGCATTTTAGGGTGATTGTGTTTGTTGCGTAGTGTGCATCTTGAAAGTATAACGCACAACACATCACAAGTGCTTACCGTGTAGCACTTTCGCCTCAACTGTGATGTCCCAAGTCGTGTGCGACCGCATGTTTCAGTTGCTTTGGTTAACCATCTTTGCGGAGAGGTTGGGTGCTGATATTGCTTCCTTCATTTTTTATGTGCGCAAGTGTGGTAAATATTTCTGATTTATTTGATTTTTCAGAAAAAAGCGGGGGTCGTAGCCGTCCTAAGTTCAATGGGCATTCATTTTGGCTTCTTCCATTTCGTAGCAGCCACTTCAGGATAGTCGCGTTTTCTTTTTGGGATATTGCTCGTTTTGCTCGTGGCTTGTCCTATGTTCATGGGTGGCGTGTACGCCAGTGTTGCCAGTGTGTACACTTCTATGGTCGCTCTCAAGGTCGCCTTTCTGGTGATTCCAGCAATCCTCACTAGATGGCGCGCCGCCACCCATGGCATCCGTATGGCACACACATGGTTGACAAAAATGACACAAAAATTACAAATATACCCACAAGAGTTGAAAATGATGTAGGAAAACAACCGGGCAAAAACTGGGAGTATAGCGAGCTGTTGAACGTAATTACCAGGAAGATTAAAAAAAATTACTTGCTGGAAAGAGAAAGCAAAAAAGTTGGTGGAACAAAGAACTCCGTGAAGCGATGGGGAAGCGACGTGAGGCATCACGGGAAAACAGACAGGCAATAAGAAAAAAGTGGCCACAATATGAAGTAAACAAATATTGGGAAATATATTTAGGTAAAAATTCATTGTGCAGAAATTGGTTGAAGCAAAAATTAAAGATGAAAGTGAACGCTAAATGACAGAGGTTTACAAGAAAAAGAAGGCCACCCCTAAAATATTTTGGAGCCACCTAAAAGTGCCACGTAGAAAGTCTGTCGCAATGCAACAACGTCTGGTAGATGAAAGAGGAAATAAATTAGAAGGGTACGAAACACTAGGTTACATCCGAAAGGTAACAGCAGATTCGTGTAAATAGGTCGCCGAGGGGATTTTCCCGAGGAGTAAAAGTACGAAAAAGAGTGCAACCTAAAAAGAGGTAGTACTTGAAAATTTCAATTAGAAGAATGCCGAAGGGAAAATTCCTAAGTGCACTACTTCGGGCTTAGATGGGATTCCCGCCCACCTCCATAACCATCTAGAACATAGCACTAAAGAAGCACTGCTGAAATCCGTAAAAAAAGTGCTTACAAGAAAAGGAAATACCAGAAACTTGGCGCAAATGTAAACTTAACCTAATATATAGAGGCGAGGAAGAAAAGGTTAACATTCGATTGTATAGACCTCTAACCAATACACCTGTGCTATATAGGTTCGCGATGCAGGCAGAAAAATAAAAATAAAAACTTGGGCAGAGCAAATTATTATTTCGGGATAATTTTTCGAAGAATTCTGAAACGACAGGCGGTTACACGATAACCTGTTTGTTCTTACTCAGTGTATCGAAATATCTAAAATGAAAAAGAGGTCCCTATACGTAGCTTATCTGGACATCACTGGGCCGTACGACAAGGTTAATCAAAAAATTTTGTGGGACATATTCAAGGAATTAGCCACAGGGAACGATTGCATACAGCTTTTGCAAGACATTTACCGAGAAAATGCAGTTTTTATAGAAAGGCAAGGAATAAGTAGCAATAACAGCGTATAAATTAACAACGGGCTGAGACAGGGATGTCTTTTGTCCACGCTGTTATTCATGCTGTACATAGTGAAGACGGAATAAGTGCTGGAGATAGCAACATTGGGCTTAATCTCTCACCCAACCAGGCTGGCGCTTGGTTGAGCAGAAAGTTCCAATGTATTTTATGCAGACGACATTGTCCTTTTTGCGGACAGTCAATACAATTTACAGTGTCTGGTAGGTAGATATAGAAGAGAACGTGAGGCACTAGGACTAAGATTTAGTCAACAAAATGGGAATTTATGGTATTCAATCATCGCAAAGACCAGGCATACTCCATACGGGGCCAATAAATACCGAGGGTAAGCAAGTACAAGTACCTCGGTGTATAGGGAAAGGAGGGAGATAGATATATGTAGGTACAGGAAAAACAACTGCAGCAAAAAGAAAGAGGAAGGCTGCAATAATGAAGCATAGAGCGTTATTGGGATAGGCACGGAGTGCAACAAGGGCAGTGAAAAGGTGATTCCAGGGCTTACATTTGGAAACTCGGTGGTGTGCATGAAGTCACAGGTGCAATCAGAAATGAATGTAAATCAAAGGACTGTTAGTCATCTCACGTTGGGCTCTCACTGAAAAATGACGAATGAGACTTTGAAGGGACATATGGAACGAACAGGCCTTGAAGAGTAAAGGAAGCTCAGAGCAAAACAAAACTTGAAGAGAGGCTTAGGAGCCCCGCCGCAGTAGTCTAGAGGGTAAGGTACTCGGCTGCTGGCCCACAGGGCGAGGGATGAAATCCCGGCTTCGGCGGCTGCATTTCCAATGGAAGCGGAAAAGTTGTATCTCGTGTGCTCAGATTTGGGTGCACATTAAAGAACCCCCGGTGGTTAAAATTTTCGGAGCCCTCCACTACGGTGTTTCTCATATTCACATGGTGCTTTTAGGACGTTAAAAAAGAGAGGCTTAAGAATAGAAAGGAGAGCAGTTGGGCAGAGAAGGTGTCCAGGTATTTGTACAGAAAAAGCGTGGACACAAGGTTGAGAAAAAGAACTAAGAGGCTAACCAGGAAATATACGGTTGGTCGTGTGGGTGAGAGGACAGCAAGGAGCGTTAAGTAAAAAGTCAAGTAGGTAGAGCAGATCTATTCGGTGACAGCAATTAAAAAGAAGATGGCTCTCAGTAACTGCAGAAAGGGCACAAACTAAATGATGACGAAGGGGTTTTATGATAGTTCAAGGGGAAGCGCCTTATTGTTCGAAGCGAGGTAGGGTTGCCTTTGAACGCGTATTCACAAAGCGAGATTCAATAATGAAGAACAATGTACATGCTGCGGGGAAGTTAAGGAAACGATACAACATGTTCTGACTGAATGTGGCGATATCCATCTAGGTATACATACGGGTACAAGTCCACAAGAGGCTTTGGGTATGAGGGACAAACATGGAAAGCTGAACACGTCCGTGATAGAAATAAGTAAGAGATGGTTAGCATCAGTGAAAGAAAAGTACAGGTAAAGGACAGAAATAGTGGGAAACTGAGGTCATTCTGCTTGAAGAAGCAGAGAGATGGAACACGAATCTTCAGTTTCTTTGTTATAATAAGACAGATATAATTGAAGCAGATGAGGTCTTAGGCCAACATAAAAAGAAAGATTTGTTTTCGTTTTGTTTTTGCGAGCCTGGTGGAACACATGGCACCGCCCCCGGATAAAATTACTGCTCATTGCGTCCATTAGTCTATCCATCAATTTGCGATGGCCCGCGGCCCGTCCACTCGCCTCCTCAAAGTGGATTTGAAAGAAAGAAAAGGGAAGACAAAAGAGTAAAGGGAGGAGGAAAGGAAAGAGTAAAGAGAAGAGGAAAGAGAAAAGGGAAGAGAAAAGAGGAAGCTGTCTCTTTCTCCCAGGTGGTCATCTATGCAACGCCACACGGAGAATGGGTAGTGGAGGAGAGAAAAGAATGCGAAAGAGAGAGGAAACTACGAGGGTGTCAGTGATGTTTGGTCTGATAGATCGCGAGTACACCCCTGGCGAGAAAAATGCGAATGCACTCCAGGCGAGGAAAAAAGTTACAGTTACACAAGGTCAAAGCAATGAATGCGATAGCAATACGTCGGGATGTTATATGAAGTAAGGCTAGGTGATTCAGGAACTATTCTAATTGCAGCAAACACGGTCGATTGTGCTTGAATTGACAGTAATGCAGTAACCACAAGATCTAAACAGGTGTCGTTATGAACAGTTGGCTGCGTGACATGCGACAACAGCCTAAGTCCAACTTCTACATCGAGAAACGCGATAAGCCACTGGTTTTCACGTCGAAGTACACAAACATTGAAATCTTCAGTGACTCTCAGCGGTACATCTTGTAGGCACACCACACGGTAGTTGTGGAAGCAAGAACTCCATGACGTCCGTCCGCAAGGTTTCTGGTAAGATGTACGCTGTTGTGATGACGCTGCCATGCGACGTTTTAATAGAGCAAGCATCCCCAGAACCCATCTGGGGCGTAGAGTTGAGTTTGTCCGTCTAAAGTGGTAGCCACCGTGCGCGTTTCGATGGGAACCGAATTCACAGGCACGATAGGACCAGCACCTTTCTGAATACGCCTGGACATGATCCGAGAAATTTTTCTGCTGTTTCAGAGTCAAACTGGTGCCAGAGACATTTTCTAACGTCCCGTTCCTCCACCTCTATGTGCTTCAGTGAACCCAGCTTTTCATTGATCAAGCCACTTGACACGTCAATGATCAGGAAAAAAGCGAAAACATGTATGGCTTCTCCAAACAAATACACGTTGTCTTGCAGTAAGCCAGTGGTAAATCGTGTATATACATAGCTCGGCGTTAGTGTAATCTGTAGCATGAGCGGCGTGGTTTAGCTGGTTGAATGCAATGCACTGAGAACCGAGGGCTTGCTGGCTCGAATCCCCGGTGGGTACGTTGGAATTTTTTCTATCGCTTAATTTTCGTTGTGCCTTCACAAAGACTGAAAGGGTGATGATCGACACTTCTTATTTACGGCACGCCCGTGACAAGTTCCTATTATGAGTGCTTCGCACGGGTACCGATATCCCCCAAGCACCCGATAGCTCCACGTCTGTTATTTATGAGCGTCAGGAATTTCACTCATGGCAGCGGCCAGTATAGCATAAAGGGCAGGTGGTTAATGTGCCGAACGACATCGCCATCACTTTGCAGTGCCGACCGCGAAGCATCTCCAAAAAGGCTGCCTTTGACGTACACTGGCCCCACCAATAAACCTCCCGTGACTCTCCCAGCAAGCGCCTCTATCATTGACATTGCGGATACGGCGGTCTTTTTTGCGCTTTGTTTTTTAACATTTATTTCTATTTCGTGCGTTCAGGCACTTGATCTCTGCCTAATTTTTCATCCAGAAGCTGATACTGGGTGTGCATGGGGTGCTTATTGACCACCTAAAGTGTTTGCAGGCTGTGCTTTCTTAGTTTGGTTTTGACCTAATGAAAAAAGCCACATAGACTAGCTCATTTTATGGTAGAGTGGCTGCATGAGCCCAATACCAATGGTTCGAAATATGCCGCTGCAGTAGTGAATACGTTAATGTATATTATTCGACAAAAAGAAGAAAACATTTATTAGCACGTTCATGAACTTGTTAACACTGTGCAATGTGAGCACGCTGAGAAACACTTCTTTCTAGAGATGCACTTCTTGACTGCGCATTTCCACACGCGGCCGCCAGCAGTGAAGGTGTTAACGAAAACTTCTGATGAAATATAATAAAGAATTGTCCGAGAAAATGAAATTGGAGCTGTTTGTTCTTGAACTTGCTTTTTACGAATGGCATCAGATAGTGAATTTGCCTAGATTTTCCACATATTTCCTAACAAAGGACGCAGAACATGAGCATGGTTTTTCAAGACGCAGAACAAGAGTGCATTGTTCTTATTACACTCTGAGGGAGTATGGCTTAAATTGACGTAGTATTAGGAAGGTTTGTAGAGCTCAAGAGACCCAATTTTATAGTGTGCTTTTGCATTGTACTGACATCAATTCCGTTACACAAGCATCTTATAATGGGATCGCAATTCTTTTATTTTCAGGTTGCATTTCAGGACATTCCTACGTGAACAGTAAGAATGACATTTTTCTACCACTCTAATTTGCACGTGTTTTCTGAACTTTAAAAAAAAGTGCAACTTTTTTTTATTGTGAAAATAGCTGATACATTTTTGTGGCACCAGCACTGAGCAGCACCCACGTCTCCTGTGCAGCATTGCCGCTTCTTCTGCCGACTAATGATTTTCATGAAAAATGTTTTATATATAGCATTTAGAAAGGCTGCCTCTAGTAACTTTCACGGAGGACATAATTCTGCAGCATATTATCTATTTAATAGGATTTTCCGCTTTCATGGGGTTCCAGTATAGAGACATGCAAGAAAACTTACAGTAGCACGTTAGGTCTAACAATCGGCAAGTCAACTTTTTGTACACCTAGTTCGAGCAGCCCAGATTGATATGCGTCAAACTTTTACAAGTCATGACATCAAAGAAACACCATACTCGCTACCTGCGTCACAATGAACAATGTTGGCATAGCGGGATTCGTCAGGATTGCAGTGGAAGCGGGGTCAGCATTAGAGTGGTCAAGATTGCAGTGGCATAGCAGGATCTGAATGACTATGCAGTGGAAGTTGGAGGTACTTTAGTTAGACAAGACACAAGCTGTCCCAAGAAACAAAGAATCTTGTTAATAAGCGTCAAAGCATGAAAACCTCAACTACAACAGACAAAATAGAGTTGGTATAGCTTTCGAAGTTCATTGATAGGTGTAAGGTATGCGATGTGAGAAGGTATAACATAGAGAAAATTAAATACGCTCTGAAGAACGGAGGAAGCGTCAAACCAGTGAAGAGAAAACTTGGGATAGGCCAAAGCCATATGTATGCACTACGGGACAAAGAAGGCCAACTAACTACCAATATGGAGAGGTTAGTAAAATTAGCGGAGGAGTTTTACTGACATGTGGACAGTAGCCAGCACAAGTACGTCATTAATATAAGAACTAGCAGTAACCCAGATAACACCCCACCAGTAATGATAAAAGAAGTAAGAAAAGCCTTGGAGAGCATGCAAAAAGGCAAAGCTAATGGTGAGGATCAGGTAACATCAGATCTGCTGAAATATGGACGACAAATTCTGCTAGAAAAACTCTTGACCCTGTTTACGAGGTTTCTCTTGATGGAAGAGTACCAGAATCTTGGAAGAATGCTAACATCATTCTAATACATAAGAAAGGAGATGACAAGGACTTGAAGAATGAAAGGCCAATCAGCTTGCTCTCCGTAGTATACAAGCTAATTAAAAAATAATTGGTAACTGAATTAAGACATTAGAATTCAATCAACCAAAGGAACAAGCAGGATTTAGAACAGGCTACTCAACAATCAAACACATTCGTACTATCAATCAGGTAATAGAAAGATGTTCAAAGTACAGTCAACCACTTCATACAGACTTCATTGATTATGACAGGGCATTTGACTCAGTAGAAACATCAGCAGTCATGCAGACACTGCAGAATCAGGACGTCGATGAAGCATTTCTGACATCCTGGAAGAAATCTACAGAGTATCAACTGCTACCATAGTGCTTCATAAAGAAAGCAACAGAATACCAATCAAAACGTTTGTAAAGCAGGGGGATACGATCTCTTCCATGCTATTTACCACGTGCTCACAGGAGGTTTTCAGAAACCTAGAAAGGGAACAGCTTGGGATAAGACTTAATGGACAGTATCTTTGTATCCTGCGCTTCCCCGATGACACAGCATTGCTGAGTAGCTCAGGGAATGAATCGCAACTCATGATTACGGAGTTAGACAAGGAGAGCAGAAAAGTAGGTATAAAACTAATCTGATGAAAACGAGAGTAATGTACAACCAACTCGGAAGAGAACAGTGCTTCAAGATAGGTAATAGTGCACTTGAAGTTGTAAAAGACTATGTCTATTTAAGACTGGTAGAAACCGCTAAGCCGACCTACGATACTGAAGTAACTACAAAACTAAGCATGGGTTGGAGCACATTTGGCAAGCACTCTCAAATCATGACAGATGAATTGTCACTATCCCTCAAGAGGAAGGTAGTATATACCAGCTGCATCTTGCCGGTACTTAGCTATGAAGCAGAAACCTGGAAACTTACAAAGAGGGTTCAGCTTAAATTGTGAATGACGCAGCGAGCAAGGGAAAGGGAAACGGTAGGTGTACCCTTAAGAGACAAGAAGAGAGCAGAGTGTATTAGGGAAGAAACCGGGGTTAAGAATATCATAGTTGAAATCAAGAAGAGGAAATGAACAAGGTTAGGGCCTGTTGCACGTAGACAGGATAATTACGGGTCAATAAGGGTAAATAACGAGATTCCAAGAGAAGGCAAGCGGGTTAGTGGGATACAGAAAGTTGGATCGGCAGATGAGATTGAGAAGTTAACGGGTATAAATTGGAAGCAGAAAGCACAGGACTGAGTTGACTGGTGGAACATTGGAGAGGCCTTTGTCCTCCAGTGAACGTAGTCAGGCTGATGATGATGATGATGATGATGATGATGATGATGATGATGATGATGATGATGTTGTAGATGTGGCAATGAGCTAGACTGATCAATAAACGAAAAAAACATTGTCGTAACGGCTGACATTGAGCGCCATGTATTAAAGATGGTCTCTTTGTCTTCGTAATATCAAAGTGTGTGGAAAATATGCGGTGTATTTGAATATTAAGCACAAGCACCTTAAATTAAGCCCCGAAACATGAGCGGCATGTTCGTGCATCGCATCAATGCGCACGCATCATATTAAAAAAGTGCCTCAAAGTTGAAGCTTCCTCCAAGTCGTATTAGAGGGATGCTACTCCAGCTTAAGACAAGTTTCTACACTGGCTGACCATGTAGCTGAGAGATTTAAGAGCTCTTCTCTGTAATGGTAGACGGGGCAAGCAAGTATTTTTTATGCATGCCTCACCTAATACTTTTCACTGTCGACACAACTAGTAAACACTAAAATGAACATCTTATTAGTTGAAGACAACACACAAGGAGTGGCGCGGAACCTTAGCTCAGGATTTACTCGCACAAAACGCGCGGGGAGCTACGTAACACGGAAACATATCACTCTAAGAACAATACCCTATAAACATTACGAATATCTTCGCGCGCTTCCACAGCCTACCTGAGCTGCACCTAACAGGTACCTGCGTATATATATTTCAACGTACGCACGTTTTTATTGGACAGAGTGATTCAATCTGTCCTTTTGGCACTGCTGCTCAACTGCTGGCCCGAAGGTCACGGGATCAAACCCATGCCCCAAGACCCTGAGGAAGGCCGGACCCCGGCTGAAACGTAGGAGCAATAAACGTTTTCGCACGTTTGTCCGCTCAAGCCAATTTATATTCATCACTGGATTCACAGAAGACACTCACTGAATATATATATATATATATATTATGAAGTCTTGGTAGTCTTGGCTGCGACAGCGTTTATTGGAGGAAAGACTTCGCAAAACGAACGGGCAGAGCCAGCACACAGACGATGACGATGATGATGACCCAGAGTGGCAATGAGGGCAAAGAGACAAGCGGATGATGTTGATTGTGATTATGCAGGGATGAGGACGATGTAAGTTACAAATGCCCACACTAATTCCCCCCCACTTGAAAGCGGACACCCTGGCCGCCGTAAGTCAAAGTGATGGGGAACGTCGCGTGAAAGGTTTCATGCGACAAACGTGGACAATCTCTGTGCTGCGGTAGCGGCGGTCTGTTGGGGCGACGAGTGGTGTCACACGATAATTAACCGGCGAAGTCTGTTCTAAAACAATGTATGGCCCGATGAAGCGTGGTTGGAATTTGTCACAGAGACCAGGAGTGCGAATAGGTGTCAAAAGCAGCACCTCGTCACCAGGTTGGAAAGACACAACGCGGTGGGATTCGTCATAGATGATCTTCCGCTCGTGCTGTCTCGCTTCAGTATTAATGCGAGCCTGATGGGGAGACTGGGCCAGGCGGGAAATGTATTCTTCGCTGGAAGACTGACATGAATTCCCATGGCTGCTAAAGAAGGAGACGTCGAGAAAGGTAGTCGGGGTGCGTCCGTACACGAGGTAAAACGGTGAGTAGCAAGTTGTTCGCTGAACGGCGGTGTTGTAAGCGAATGTCAGGAATGGTAAAAGAGTGTCCCAGTTTTTGTGGTCGGGTTGGACGTAAACGGCTATCATGTCTGCGAGGGTTCGGTGAAATCTTTCTGTGAGACCATTTGTCTGAGGGTGGTAGCTTGAAGCTGTCTTGTGAATAGTTCAAGATGCGCGCAGCACTTCATTTACAACTTGTGACAGGAACACTTTGCCGTGGTCACTAAGCCGTACACGAGGAGCCCCAGGACGCAGTATTATTGCGTGAAGAATAAAGTCTGCAACTTCCACAGCTGAGCCTGTAATAACAGAGGAAGTCTCAGCGTAGCGTGTCAGGTGGTCCACGGCAGTCACTATCCATCGTTTGCCAGCAGATGTGACGGGGAGAGGCCCGTAAAGGTCAACACCTACAACCTCGAATGGCATTGAAGGGCACGGAAGTGGCTGTAGAGGTCCAGCAGGTGCAGATGTGGGGAGTTTACGACGCTGGCATGGGTAGCAGGAACCGACGTACCGCGCTACACTAGAAGAAAGGCCAGGCCAGTAATAACGACATCGAATGCGGTCAAGAGTTTTTTTAAAACCAAGATGACCAGCAGTCAAGTCGTCGTGGAAGGCTTCGAGCACCTGAAGTCGAAGAGAGCGTGGCAGTACAGGAACCCAGCGCTGACCGTAAGGGTGGTAGACGTGGCGGTGGAGAACCCCATTGTCCAGCTTAAAGTGCAGGAGTTGACGACGGAGTCGCGCGTTTGGTGGATGAGAAACTCCCGAAAGGTGGTCCATGATGCGTCTGCAGTATGAATCGGACCGCTGGCGGGAGATGTTGGCTCGTCGTCCGAAAAGGGTTGCGTTATTGATGCGAGCGTATGAACTTTGGTAGATGTGGCGGTTGAGTTCTCACCATCGCTCATATGGGTAGTTGGAAGCGGGCAACGAGATAAAGCATCGGCGTCTTGATGTTTTCTGCCTGACTTGTAAGTTATATCAAAGTCGTACTCCTGCAAGCGTAGTATCCACCGACCCAAGCGTCCGGACAAGTTCTTCAGTGTAGAAAGCCAGCATAAGGCATCGTGGTTCGTAACGATTGTGAAGTGACGCCCGTGGAGATAGGGACGGAACTTCTGCACCGACCAAACCACAGCCAAACACTCTTGCTCAGTTATAGTGTAGTTCTCTTCAGCAGCGGTGAGTACGCGACTGGCATATGCAATAACTTTCTCTAGGGAAGACTTGTCGCGTTGTAGAAGAACGGCTCCTATACCAAGGCCGCTAGCGTCGATATGGAGGATAGTTGGTGCGGCTTCGTCAAAGTGGCAGAGCAGAGGTTCAGACGTGAGTGCCCGCTTCAACAGGTCGAATGCTGTTTGGCATTCGTGAGACCACAAAAAGGGGACGTTGTAAGCAAGTAGTTGGTGTAATGGAGCAGCAATAGAAGCGAAGTTCTGGATAAACCGGCGAAAATAGGAGGCGAGGCCAAGAAAACTGCGAAGCTCCTCTGGTTTTTCGGGGCGCGGAAAGTGAAGGGCTGCAGAAATCTTGTCAGGGTCGGGCCGGATGCCATCTTTGCTAACGACGTGTCTTAAGACCTTGATAGATTTGCTAGCGAAAGAGCATTTCTTCGTGTTTATTTGAAGCCCGGCGCCGGCAAGGCACGTCAAAACTTGATCCAAGCGTTCTAGGTGCTCAGGAAACATTGACGAAAAGATAATAATGTCGTCCAGGTAGCAAAGGCAACTTTTCCATTTCAGGCCGCGCAGCACGGTATCTATCATGCGCTCAAAAGTCGCGGGTGCGTTTCAGAGCCCGAAAGGCATCACGTTGAATCCATATAGCCCGTCGGGGGTTGCGAATGCCGTTTTCTCCTTATCGTCTTCATGCATGGGGATCTGCCAGTACCCAGCACCTCCACCACGTATGAAGTCTTGGTAGTCTTGGCTGCGACAGCGTTTATTTGAGGAAAGACCTCGCAAAACAAACGGGCAGAGCCAGCACACAGACGATGACGATGATGATGACCCAGAGTGGCAATGAGGGCAAAGAGACAAGCGGATGATGTTGATTGTGATTATGCAGGGATGAGGACGATGTAAGTTACAAATGCCCACAATATATATATATATATATATATATATATATATATATATATATATATATATATATATATATATATATATATATATATATATATATATATTGAAAAAGGGTTTATTGACTTTTGCGACGGTGGTCCTACGAAGAAACACGATCGTGCAAGAGCAACGGTCAAGCAAATGCCGGCGATGATCAGCACGAGCCGAGCGAGCGAAGCCCAGCACCCAGTACCCAAGCGGTGGCGATGTTGCTTGCCAACGACGCTCTTTCTTCTTCACATTTGCCCCCGCCGAAAAAGAGCCATCCTGGCGACCTAAGAGTCTGGAGGCAGAGGGCTATAATATGGCTTAAGGCGGGCGACGTGGACGATGTCACGTCCACGCCGGCGCATGTCGTCAGATGGGGAAAGTGGCTCGATGAGAAAATTCACCGGCGAGGTTTGCTCCAAAACGTGGTATGGGCCCTCGTACTTTGGAACGAGTTTTGAGGAAATGCCGGGGGTTTGGTAAGGAACAGCCAGCCATACAAGTGATCCCGGGGAATAGCTGGGGCTTTGTGAAGAGTCGACGTTGTTTTCTTTCTGGCGCTGTTGTTCTCGAGACGTAAAGGTGCGTGCGAGTTCACGGCACTCTTCCGCATTTCGGGCAGCTTCGGACACAGATGGGCATTCGGATGCGTCAGGACGGTATGGAAGGAGAGTATCGATGGTGTGGGATGGTTCGCGTCCATAAAGAAGAAAGAAAGGTGAAAATCCAGTGGTAGACTGTGCCGCGGTGTTATATGCGAACGTAATGAATGGAAGAATGCGATCCCAGTTAGTATGATCGGATGTCACATACATGGCGAGCATATCGCCAAGGGTGCGGTTAAATCTTTCCGTGAGCCCGTTAGTCTGCGGGTGGTATGCCGTGGTCTTGCGATGAACAACATGGCATTCAGAAAGCAGAGACGTGACGACTTCTGATAGGAAGGCTCGACCTCGATCGCTTAGTAGTTCTCGAGGTGCACCATGTCGTAATATGAAGCGATGAAGGATGAAGGATGCTACGTTCCGCGCAGTGGCACTTGGAAGGGCGGCGGTCTCAGCGTAGCGTGTTAAATGGTCCACAGCGACTATAATCCACCGATTTTCATCTGATGTTGTCGGTAGAGGGCCATAGAGATCAATTCCGATCCGATCGAAAGGTTTGGCAGGGCACGGAAGCGGTTGAAGCGCACCGGACGAGTGGAAAGGCGGTGATTTGCGACGTTGACAGTCAGGACAGCCCATAACGAATTTTCGAACGAAATTATACATTCCGCGCCAGTAGAAGCGATGGCGAATGCGTTCGTAAGTTTTGAAAACTCCGGCATGACCACATTGGGGATCGTCGTGAAAGGAGGCGCAGATTTGTGATCGCAAGCTGCGCGGGACAACCAAGAGCCACTCACGACCTTCGGGGGCGTAGTTGCGTCGGTGTAGTAGCCGATCTCGAATGGCGAAATGAGCAGCTTGACGTCGGAGAGATCGTGGTACCGCAGTGGTTGACGATCCAGAAAGACAGTTAAAAAGAGAAGCGATCCACGGGTCCTTGTGTTGTTCACTGGTAAAGGAGTCGAGGTCGAGAGATGCGATGGAGATACCAGTGGTTCCGCAGGCCGAGTCGGGAGGTAAAGGCGAACGCGACAGGGCGTCGGCGTCAGAATGCTTGCGTCCGCTGCGATAGATGACACGAATGTCTTACTCCTGGATTTGCAGTGCCCACCGAGCTAGGCGGCCAGAAGGGTCTTTCAATGTGGCGAGCCAACAAAGTGCATGGTGGTCCGTTACCAGGTCGAATGGGCGACCGTACAAATAAGGGCGGAACTTGCGAAGCGCCCACACTAGCGCCAAGCACTCTTTTTCAGTGACGCTGTAATTGGCCTCAGCTTTAGTAAGTGTGCGACTCGCATAAGCGACGACGTATTCGGAGTAGCCCGGCTTGCGTTGGGCGAGGACGGCGCCTAGACCAACCCCACTAGCGTCTGTGTGAACTTCCGTTGCAGCTGTTGGGTCGAAATGCCGAAGAATTGGAGGAGATGTTAGCAGACTGCGGAGCGTGGCAAACGCGATGTCGCAGTCAGAAGACCAGGATGAAAGGTCTGCATCACCGCGTAGGAGGTTGGTCAGTGGTGACATGATCGATGCAAAATTTCGCACAAAGCGCCGGAAGTACGAACATAGTCCGACAAAACTGCGTAATTCTTTCAGTGTAGTAGGTTTCGGGAACTCAGCGACTGCTCGCAGTTTTGCAGGGTCGGGTCGAACACCATGTTTGGAGACGATGTGCCCTAAGATGGACAGCTCTCGCGCGGCGAAGCGGCACTTTTTAAGGTTCAGTTGGAGCCCAGCGTTGGTTAAACACGTCAGAACCAGTTGGAGCCGAAGCAGATGCGTAGGAAAATCGGGAGAGAAAACGACAATGTCGTCGAGGTAGCATAGACACACAGACCACTTCAGTCCACGCAGTGTGTTGTCCATGAGCCGTTCAAACGTGGCAGGAGCATTACAAAGACCAAATGGCATTACGTTAAATTCGTACAGGCCATCTGGTGTAATGAACGCAGTTTTCTGGCGATCAGCTTCTGCCATAGAAACCTGCCAGTATCCAGATCGTAAGTCTAAGGAGGAGAAGAATTCGGCTCCTTGTAGGCTGTCAAGGGCGTCGTCTATGCGCGGTAATGGATAGACGTCTTTCCGCGTCACCTTGTTTAATCGCCGGTAGTCGACGCAAAATCGAATTGATCCATCTTTTTTTCGAACTAGAACGACAGGAGATGCCCATGGACTGTGCGATGGTCGAATAACGCGACGGCGTAGCATCTCTTCCACCTGGTCGTTGATGACGTGACGTTCTGCAGCAGAGACACGGTACGGTCTTTGACGCAATGGCTGGTGCGAACCGGTGTCAATGTAGTGGTGCACTGCGGAAGTCCGACCCAATTGCGGCTGAGAAACGTCGAATGAATTCGCGAAGTGCTGGGGGAGATTAAGAAGCTCGGCGCGTTCATGGGCACTTAAGGTGTCGGCGATGGAACTCGAGAAGGTGTCACTCGATGAGCACTCCAGTGGGGAAAGGGCATGAAGTTCGGTCGAGGCGCTACTGCACGATTCGTCTGGCATGTTAAAGAATAAAGAGGAATCGAGGTACTCCACTCGACCGAGACATTCGCCGGCAAGTAGCGTAAGCGGTGCAGAAAGGGGATTGTGGACGAAAATATTGCTTCGGCCCGCAGTGACGTCGAGTGTAGCGAAAGGCAAGGAAACGGCTCTGCGGCTCATGAAAATGTCGGAAGGTGTAAACATTACTGTAGCATCGTTATAGTCATCGCAGCAAACCGGGACAACGGCAAGAGAGGCTGGCGGAATTTCAGTGTCCTCACGCACGACAAGTTTTGGCGACCGCTCAAGGGTTTCGTGCAAAGGTTCGTCACACAGGTGCGAAAATTGAACTTCAGCGCGTGCGCAGTCGATGATGGCATGATGATTTGACAGAACGTCCCACCCGAGAATAACGTCATGCGAGCACACCGAAAGGACGATGAACTCGACAACGTACATAGAGCCTTGGATGAATATGCGGGCCGTACAGGTGCCAAGAGGTCGAACTTGTTGTGCGCTAGCTGTACGAAGCGATAGTCCAGAGAGCGGCGTGGTCACTTTGCGTAGGGAGCGGCAGAGCTGGGCGGCTATAACAGAAACGGCAGCACCTGTGTCGACGAGGGCAAAGGTAGAAACACCATCGACAGATATAGCGACGACGTTAGCTGGTGAAGTGCGAGGACTTGAGCATTTCGACGACGGCGCAGTTCTTGCCTCTGGAACTGCGGCGTTCAGTTTTCCCGGTTGGAGGAAGCGGGTCTAGGACGCATTGGGGACAGTGATCGCCTGCGAGGAGATGGGGAGCGGGGAGAGTGAGTTTGAGGTTGGTGCGACCGAGACTCAGGAAAGTTAGTGTATCCATACTGCGGTGAGGGATAGGGAGCAGGTATGTGCATGGGCTGTGGGTCATGCGGTAACGGCCGAGTAGCGTCGTGGAGTGGTTGGAAGCGACGGTGACAATATCGTGCCACGTGTCCTGGTGTACCGCAGGCGTAGCAGATCGGTCGATTGTCAGGAGTGCGCCAGGAATTGCTGACTCGCGGTGCAGCCCAAGGTGTCGAAAGAGAGGTAGAGTGGGGAGCAACTGCAGGCATGGGTGGCAAGAGCTGCTGGCGAGGTCTGCTGCGTACCACCTGGGCATAAGTAAGAGGCGCGGCCACGGGCTGCATAGCCGGCGCATGGGGAACAGTCACGGCCACAGGCTGCTGGTGGGCAGCGACGGGAACAGCCTGAGCTACCTCTTCGGCAATAACGTCGCGGAGTGGTGAGGGCAGACGAGAGGACGGCGGCTGCTGCGTGAAGGGAATCAACGACAGTTGCCGAGCTACTTCTTCACGCACGAAGTCTTTAATCTCTTGCAGGGTTGGTGCGTGGTCGGCAACGGAAGTGAGACTGGAGAGCGAGTCGGCGTGTGAGGAAAATGGCCGAGTCAGGGCGCGCTGCTTGTTCAACTCGTCGAAACTTTGACACAAAGTAACAAGTTCCGCAACGGTGGCAGGATTACGGGTGAGGAGCAGCTGATATGCACCGTCATTTATTCCTTTGAGGATGTGTTGAATCTTCTCCGACTCGGGCCTGGTGGTGTTCAGTCGGTTGCAAAGTCCAATGATGTCTTCAATGTAGCTGGTGAAAGATTCCGTGGGCTTTTGTGCGCGAGTCCGCAAGCGTTGTTCGGCTCTGGACTTGCGGACTGCGGGTCGGCCAAAAACGTCAGCAAACAAGGTTTTAAAGATGGACCACAACGTGATGTCGTTTTTGTGGTTGTTATACCACATTTCGGCCACGTCAGTGAGGTAAAAGATGACGTAAGTCAATTTGTCCGCGTCATCCCACTTGTTGTTTGCGCTCACCAGTTCATAGTTAGCGAACCAGTCTTCCACGTCGGTCTCATCAGCTCCGCTAAAGACCTTGGGCTCTCGCAAACGAAGAACGCCGGGGTTGCTGGGGGATGGAGTGGAAGAGGCAGGTTGCGCGTTGTTGGTAGCCATGATGGGAGGTAGCGTTCGGTTGCGCAGCTCCAGGTTCAGGCGACGGCGAATGGCAGCACCCAGGTTCAGGCGACGGGGAATGTCAGCACCTCCACCAATTGAAAAAGGGTTTATTGACGACTGTTGCGACGGTGGTCCTACGAAGAAACACGATCGTGCAAGAGCAACGGTCAAGCAGATGCCGGCGATGATCAGCACGAGCCGAGCGAGCGAAGCCCAGCACCCAGTACCCAAGTTGTGGCGATGTTGCTTGCCAACGACGCTCTTTCTTCTTCACAATATATATATATATATTTATATATATATATATATATATATATATATATATATATATATATATATATATAGTCGACAGTCCGACGGAATCCCGTCTGGTCGGGGACAAACATAGTGCAAAATAACAAAAATGCCGACCAAGGTGAAATACACAAAACTTAAAAAGACGTTTCGGCTCCCCACACGGGAACCACACGGGGGACTGTGAACAAGGCTGCCGTGTAGGGAGCCAAAACGTCTTTTTTGGTTTTGTGTGTTTCCCCTTGGTCGGCGTTTTTGTTATTTTATATATATATATATATATATATATATATATATATATATATATATATATATATAGCTTTTTCTCACCCCACCCCCTTTTTTTATGTTCCTTATCGCATGCGTAGGCGCATTCTTTTTTTGCGACCCTTTCTGCGCTTGCTGTGATATGAGCAACGTTAACAGGCTCAAGTTCGAGTAGCGCCATTCACCACCCTAACAGAAAGAGGGCAAAGCTCCGATCACTCGGACGGGCCGCGCTTGCTGGGGTTTCCCATTGCGCGCACAAAAAACGTGTTCCTTTGAGTGCTTATCTCGCATTTCGCACGATATGGCCAGTGCTCCTGCGTCATTCTGGAAATCAGGCATGCACTACTGCTGCATTGTGAGCTGGCACAAAAGTACAAATATGACGAAGACCTGAAAACTGCCCTTCAAGTTCTGCCATTTCCAATGCAAGCAGTGCGAGAAGCAAAGACGTGAAGAGTGGATTTTGGCAGTTCACCGATGCTCCCCTGTGAGCTGCCAAACACCGCGATGCTCCGCGGTGAACTGCTCGTTGTTGTGAGAATATTCACACCGTCAAAACGCTTTCATAAACTTTTTGAATCTTCGGTGCAAATCTCAGTTACTCTGAACATGAAGGGCGACCAGATAACAGCACGTGCACAGTGCGTGAACGTGCTGAGATTGCGCAGGCAGAAGGCAAGAGCGGGGTACCGAGCCACCGGCTTTTGCTAGAAAGGGGGTGAAACGCGCGCGGCCCAGTGCTCCCTGGCCAAGGTTGAGAGGCTCATGCATCTGCTTGCTCACGCCACACGTCTTTCACATTCTGTTATCCTGCAGCCACGCGTGTATCTGCCAGAAAACAGCCGAATGAATCGCACTCAACACAATATGTATCTGGCCTTGCTTTAATGTCCTCCTTTACGAAAATCAATATTTTTATCCGACGGCGTGGGACACATTTTCAAGCAATAAACTAATTAACAGGAGATTAACATGCAGATACTTTAACAAATAAACCACAGTGAATGAACAAAAACAGGCAGAAAGGACGGTTGACTTTGTCAAGTGTGCCTGTTCTTTTCTTGTTCCGTTCATTGCGCTTCATTTCTTCAATTTTATGCTTCCCCACCTGGCCCATTCCTCAACTCATCTGAAGAACATACACATTTTCAATCTCACTGAAGACAAAAGTTTCTAACAAGGTTAAGAGATTACAGAACAGTTGTATAAAAATAGAACAACACTTGGGCAGATGACAAAACACAAGGTTTTCATACTGAGGAACGTTCACAAGAGCTAACGTTTGCACACAATATGACACAATATTTGGCCTGTATGTCATTATAACGGCAACAAGCAAACGTAAACATGCATGGCATAGTGAAAACAACGAAATTAGTTGAAGTACCTAAAATATAGTAATAATACAAAGATATATATGTGTTGAAATAAACTTAAGATAAACTCCACTAATACTGGCCGTAACTCATTGATTTTTCATAAAACCAGCAATCCTAAAAACACGGACCAAATGAAGACATAATATCGAAGGATGTATGTCATTTGTCCTAGAGAAGCGCCGATGATGCAAATCTTTAGGTGTCCTCTGGGCACCCCGATTAGCGGCGGCTTTCCGAAATAGCTTAATACGAATGCTACCATCCTGAAGAAAAGTGACAACATTGAATGAGATGGAGAGCGCTGGTGATTCGTGCTAAAACGATCGTGTTTCTTCGTCACAGAGCATTACAACTTTTCATTCTATGGCCTTAAGCCTCAGCAACATGGTTATAAGCAATGACAAGTGATTAGCCCGACACGAATGCAGAGAGCAGATTCAAACATGCGGCTTCATGACAGTTGTGAATGTGTACATAGTTACAATGCGCGCACTTACCTACTGTTTGCTCCTAAAGCAACGTAAACACCGCAATCGTACGCTTTTCATTTCACTCACTTTTTAAAATATTAGTGTCCACATTGAAAAAAAAAGTATTAGTATTGCTAGTCGACATGGACGTAAAATGAAACTGAGAAAATGATAACTATAACTCAAAGGACACGTTCACCTGTCGTTCTTTTGGGCGTCGGCACCGTTTTTCGGAACTTGTTCTAAAAGAATCTGAGCAACAAAACACGATGCACGAACAGCGCATGTCATAAAGCATCGCCACACACAAGCACACAGCAAGCGAGCACCATGAGGCAGACTAGCGGAGATCGCCAGCGCACGCTCAGGGAACGTCAGGCGCGAAACATTTTTTACGGACTTCGAAGCCAGCCAAGCAGTAAGCGCGCAGCACAAACACATTTGAGCGGTTCTTTTCTTTTATCGCCAATAGATGGCATGAAAGCCGCATTCACTCTAGAGTAACATTACCATAAACTGATGCTCTAACTCGCTCTAAGAGCCTTGATGTGTGCGCGACGCGCGCACTTCAAGGCTTTCTAACTTACTGACCCTGGGCCGTACGTTCCCGAATCCCTTGATAAACAAGAGTGGCGATGTGGGCTTGTTGGTGAAACATTTGTAAGAAATTTGTGTAGCACGAGGGGAAAAAACGAACACAGAAAAGAATAGACTGAGCAGACAGAGCGCTACTATAAACAACATGTTTATTTTTGACCTCCAAGCTGCTTTTAAGCCATAATCGTCAGGCGACCAAGCAGATAGGCACGTGTAATTCAGATACGTGCACGACAATGCCATCTACCTACAAGAAAAAACTATAAATAGGACAACAAAAACCTCACAGATAAAATCACGTATCGCTGCGTACGCAGGAACGCCAGTTCCATGGGTGACAAGGCAATTGAAGGCTTGCTAATACATACATCTCCAAGAGCATCAATAAGTTCGGCTTCTAGGATACACCGAGTCATCTCATCCTTATGCCGACCACCAATGATTGTACTCTGGAACAAATCCCGGCAGGCACACGCGTGAATGTGAAGAGCGAGAAAACCTTCTGGCGGCAGTTTATTCGCCTTGTAATTGTGTTCTCTCCATCGCTCATCCACACACCTACTGGTTTGGCCGACATATTTTTGCCCACAAGTGAACAGAATAAGATAAATGACGAACGAAATGCACTCCACAAATTTGCGTGTATGCCTTTTTGTGCCCAACATCCTTTCCTCACGTGACGGATTCGTCAGCACACACAATTTCCCAAGTTTATCACGTACTGAAAATAGCACCCTAATATTGTCCCGAAGTGCCACTTTCTTAAGATTATGTGACAGCTGGTGAACATATGGAATTACGGCCGTGCGTCTTGATTTTGCCGGTGAATCGACATGAACATTAGATTGACTTGACCTTGTACGAATCCTTTTCAACTCTTTTTCCGCAACTCAAACTAAAACATGATCCAGATAGCCCGATCCTTGCAAACGTGTGATCTGATTATGGAAACTCTGCTTCATAAGGTCCGCACATAACTTGTTCAATGCGTTTTTGAGGCAAGTCGTCGCGATACCTCTCTTGGTTAGTTTGCAATGACCGGAACGAAATGGGAGTAAAGCTTTCTGAGCACGCGGATCATAGCACCAGCATAGCAGGTTGTCAGAACACTGAACACTGAAATCTAAAAACCTTATTCGTCCGTCGCTAGGTCATTCTACTGTCACTTCAAGGGGCTTAAGACCATCACGAAACACATTCAACACACTAGTACTCTCACTTTGGAAATTTTCCCCCGAGCTGTCAATGAAAATAATAAAATCATCTACATATCGGAACACTTTCTTGGCCGTCGTATCTGCGAGACGGTATGTCACAATTCTATCAAGTTCTGCCAGAAACAGATTGCTCAAGACAGGCGCGATGCAAGAGCAAATAAATATGCCCTGCTTTTGCAAAAAAATATCATTGTTCCATTTAATTAATGTCGAAGTAAGGTAAAATTCCAACAAGTTGAGAAAAATATCAGCGGATATACCTGACTCAGACGAAAACTTAACAGAACCAAATTGATCAATGCTACTTCCAACACATTTTAGCATTTGTGGATGGGGGAGAGAATAGTACAGGTCGGTCACGTCAATTGAGAAGGCTCTTAGCTCTTCATTTTCATGAGCTTCCATGAACCTTAATATACTACCAGAACTCTTGACTAAAAACGGATCTCGGACTTCGAGAAGATTGAGTTTGTCTAACAAAAATGCAGCGAGTTCTTTCTGCCAAGTACCGATTTCTGAGACTATTACTCGAAAAGAAGTGTTAACTTTGTGAGTTTTTGCATTAAAAAATACATCGAGGCTATTCTTCTTACTTATAGTACAGGACAGACCTGTACTATTCCCTCCCCCATCCACAAATGCTAAAATGTGTTGGAAGTAGCATTGATGAATTTGGAGCTGTTAAGTTTTCGTCTGAGTCAGGTATATCCGCTGATAATTTTCTTACCTTGTTTGAATTTTATCTTACTTCGACGTTCATTAAATGAAACAATGATATTTTTTTGCAAAAGCAGGGTATATGTATCGGCTCTTGCACCGCGCCTGTCTTAAGCAATCTGTTTCTGGCAGAACTTGATAGAACTGTGGCATATCGTCTCGCAGATACGACGGCCAAGAAAGTGTTCCGATATGTAGATGATTTTGTTATTTTCATTGACAGCTCGGGGGAAAATTTCCAAAGTGAGAGTACTAGTGTGTTGAATGCGTTTCGTGATGGTCTAAACCCCCTTGAAGTGACAGTAGAAGGGCCTAGCGACAGACGAATAAGGTTTTTAGATTTAAGTGTTCAGTATTCTGACAACCTGCTATGCTGGTGCTATGATCCGCGTGCTCAGAATGCTTTACTCCCATTTCATTCCGGTCATTCCAAACTAACCAAGAGAGCCATCGCGACGATTTGCCTCAAAAACGCATTGAACAAGTCATGTGCGGACCTTATGAAGCAGAGTTTCCATAATCAGATCACACGTTTGCAAGGATCGGGCTATCCGGATCATGTTTTAGTTTCAGTTGCGGAAAAAGAGTTGAACAGGATTTGTGCAAGGTCAAGCCAATCTAATGTTCATGTCGATTCACCGGCAAAATCAAGACGCACGGCCGTAATTCCATATGGTCACCAGCTGTCCCATCTTAAGAAAGTGGCACTTCGGGACAATATTAGGGTGTTATTTTCAGTACGTGGTGAACTTGGGAAATTGTGTGTGCTGACGAATCCGTCACGTGAGGAAAGGGTGTTGTGCACGAAAGGCATACACACAAATTTGTGGAGTGCATTTCGTTCGTCATTTATCTTATTCTGTTCACATGTGGGCAAAAATATGTCGGCCAAACCAGTAGGTGTGTGAATGAGCGACTGAGAGAACACAATTAGAACGTGAATAAACTGCCTCCAGAAGGTTTTCTCGCTCTTCACATTCACGCGTGTGGCTGCCGGCCTTTGTTCCAGAGTACAATAATTGTTGGTCGGCATAAGGATGAGATGACTCGGTTGATCATAGAAGCCAAACTTATTGATGCTCTTGGAGATGTATGTACTAGCAAGCCTTCAATTGCCTTATCACCCAAGGAACTGGCGTTCCTGCGTACGCAGTGATACGTAATTTTATCTGTGAGGTTTTTGTTGTCCTATTTATCGTTTTTTCTTGTAGGTAGATGGCATTGTCGTGCATGTATCTGAATTACACGTGCTTATCTGCTTGGTCGCATGACGATTATGGCTTAAAAGCAGCTTGTAGGTCGAAAATAAACATGTTGTTGATAATAGCGCTCTGTCTTCTCAGTCTATTCTTTCCTGTGTTCGTTTTTTCGCCTCGCGCTACACAAATTTCTTTCAAATGTTTCCCCAACAAGCCCCCATCGCCACTCTTGTCGACTACATTTCTCTTACAACGGGCCACTGTTTATTTGTTCCTCAAGACCCAAGCTATATTGTAGGCTTCATCGTCAACGCGACGTGCAGGGCACGTACGCTCAGTTTCTGCATCCCTAAAGGTATTATTCTGGATGAAGCCCTTGCGCTTTGCGGGGGCTTTTCGCCTTCCTTTGGCCATACAAGGAGGATTCTCAAGATTTTACGCGCCGAATTGTATCGCCGCGTTCGCTTGCACAAGATTCGTCTTCGTGCATATCTTCATACTTTCTTTGATTCATCTGTCGCTGGATCTCTGCTGAAAAGGTACCTGCAATCGGCTGGGCAAGCTACCAAAGCTTTTTGAATGCCTCAGCTGCACTATCATCGTGAGCGGGTCACCAGTGTTCGACGGATGGCCAAGGAAAAGGTTCATGTTCCTGAAGACCTCCAGCTTCCTGATGACGTCATTCGAGTCCTAGAGTTGGGGCCGAAGTTCGGGCTTTAAAGTGAGAGGACAAATTCTGAACTCCTGACTGTCGTTCGTCAGGTGGCGCCTCGAGCGACTGAAGGTGAGGAGGAAAGGATTACCTCCGAAGGAGTAGACGCCATTTCGCGTTGTAAACCGGTGTGTTCTCACATTCTTGTTAAGCGTGTTTTGTCGTACCTGGACAATAATTCGCTGTGTGTTTTGCAGGGAAATAAGGAAGGTGGCTTCGTAGTTTTTTCGCGTTCATGGTTCTTTGAAAAAGCTAATGATGGCATTTCTAGGGTGTTCCATGTAAAAGATGGCGTATTGTTGAACGAAGCAAAAGCAAAGGCTATCCAATTGTGCAAAAACGTGAACGTAGTTGGAACTCTAAAAAGTATTCAAAAAATAAGAAGAATAGCCTCGATATATTTTTAATGCAAAACCTCACAAAGTTAACACTCCTTTTCGAGTAATCGTCTCGGAAATAGGTACTTGGCAGAAAGAACTCGCTGCTTTTTTGTTAGACAAACTCAATCTTCTGGAAGTCCGAGATCCGTTTTTAGTCAAGAGTTCCGGTAGTATATTAAGGTTCATGGAAGCTCATGAAAATGAAGAGCTAAGAGCCTCCTCAATTGACGTGACCGACCTTTACTATTCCCTCCCACATCCAAAAATGCTAAAATGTGTTGGAAGTAGCATTGACGAGTTTGGTGCTGTTAAGTTTTCTTCTGAGTCAGGTATATCCGCTCATAACTTCCTTACCTTGTTGGAATTTTATTTTACTTCGACGTTCATTAAATGGAACAATGATATTCTTTTCCAAAAGCAGGGTATATGTATCGGCTCTTGCATCGCGCCTGTCTTGAGCAATCTGTGTCTGGCAGAACTTGATAGAATTGTGACATATCGTCTCGCAGATACGACAGCCAAGAAAGTGTTTCGATATGTAGATGATTTTAATATTTTCATTGACAGCTCGGGGGAAAATTTCTAAAGTGCAAGTACTAGTGTGTTGAATGTGTTTTGTGATTGTCTTAAGCCCCTTGAAGTGACAGTAGAATGGCCTAGCGACGGACGAATAAGGTTTTTAGATTTCAGTCTTCTGACAACCTGCTATGCTGGTGCTATGATCCGCGTGCTCAGAAAGCTTTACTCCCATTTCATTCCGGTCATTCCAAACTAACCAAGAGAGCCATCGCGACGACTTGCTTCAAAAACGCATTGAACAAGTCATGTGCGCACCTAATGAAGCAGAGTTTCCATAATCAGATCACACGTTTGCAAGTATCGGACTATCCGGATCATGTTTTAGTTTCAGTTGCGGAAAAAGTGTCGAAAAGGATTCGTGCAAGGTCAAGCCAATCTAATGTTCATGTCGATTCACCGGCAAAATCAAGACGCACGGCCGTAATTCCATATGTTCACCAGCTGTCACACAATCTTGAGAAAGTGACACTTCGGGACAATATTAGGGTGCTATTTTCAATACGTGATAAACTTGGGAAATTTTGTGTGCTGACGAATCCGTCATGTGAGGAAAGGGTGTTGTGCACAAAAAGGCATAAACACAAATTTGTGGAGTGCATTTAGTTCATCGTTTATCCTATTCTGTTCACATGGGGGAAAAAATAAGTCGGCCAAACCAGTAGGTGTGTGAATAAGCGATTGAGAGAACACAATTACAAGGCGAATAAACTGCCGCCACAAGGTTTTCTCGCTCTTCACATTCACGCGTGTGGCTGCCGGCCTTTGTTCCAGAGTACAATCATTGTTGGTCGGCATAAGGATGAGATGACTCGGTTGATCATAGAAGCCGAACTTATTGATGCTCTTGGAGTTGTATGTATTAGCAAGCCTTCAATTGCCTTGTCACCCAAGGAACTGGCGTTCCTGCGTACGCAGTGATAAATGATTTTATCTGTGAGGTTTTCGTTGTCCTATTTATCGTTTTTTCTTGTAGGTAGATGGCATTGTCGTGCATATATCTCAATTACACGTGCTTATCTGCTTGTTCACCTGACGATTATGGCTTAAAGGCAGCTTGGAGGTCGAAAATAAACATGTTGTTAATAGTAGCGCTGTGTCCTCTCAGTCTATTCTTTCCTGTGTTCGTTTTTTCGCCTCGCGCTACACAAATGTCTTTCAAATTTCTGTTGATGAAATAAATTTTTTACCACCACCGCTTAACTCACTCAGTCCCTGCCAACTCACAGAATGTGAACAAAACGAGGCGGGACGGGTCGTATACGATAATGATCCGAGAAAGCGAGAGCCGAGAGAACCACTGCTCCGAATGAGCTAGAGGACCCTTGGTTCAGTTCGCTTATTGGCTCTCGGTGAATTGGTAAAACATCCGCTCTGATGAGCATGCTCAGAGGGATCAGTCGCGGAACGGGCAGCGGCGGTGGGTCAGTGGGTTCCGTGATGAGTGGTCTCCCGAAGAACCGCAGCTCCTCTTTACTGAGCCGCAGATCACTCGCTCTTTTGAAAGAGGTGCTCAAAAGATGTGGCTCACTACTGAGTGGCCCATCTCTACACGCATCTGCAGATTGACTGAAATGTTTAAGCTGATTCTGAAACATTTTTAATTTTTTTCGCTCAATGGCGGTGTTTCCACAGATGGTGACCTGATGGATTATCTCACCGACGGAATGCTTGGGACCAGGCTTACCTGTGTAGGTCACCGACACACTCGTTATCAAAACAAATTTATACAACGAAGGCAGTTTTGAGTCCATCAGGCTACTAGCAAAAAAGTTTGCTAGCTGCGTGTTTGATGTCTATAGCCTAGAGTGTACAAACGTTTTTTGCCATTTGCATGTGCGCTGCACAAATACACCGACACAATGCGTGCTCCGCAGGCACCCAATCAAAAATGCAGAAGTTATGGCATATAGATGTAATGGCGAAGTGCGAGCAGACGGGAGATATGAAAACCATTGCGCGTTTCTAAAGTGAGAGTTCTATAGATGCCTATTTCTCAAGGTTGTGTGTGTTCTAAAACCTTCAATATAACATTCTATATTGAAACTAAAAAAACATGAACACGTGAACTTGTCTTCGGTTCCGTCCGCTCTACATTCGTTGTCCTGCTTGAACCGTAGCGCAGAATGGCCCTCAAGAAGAATAACACCCACGTAGCCCACCGATTCTGCAGCGATACACTTTCGGAGTGTCTCCGGGCTAGATGGAAGTAGATTCTCGAGTTGTGTTTGCTTCTGGTCAATGCTGCGCCTGATTCGGCGGCTTTCACTGGTGGGGCTGTTGGCTATTGCACTGATTTCACACAAAGCTTGTGAGTAGCTTCGTGAGCCTAGAGTTTTACTCGAGTTCTCTGAGGGTCTAACTGAGATGTTCAGTTCACATTTTTATAAAATTGCTGAGCATCGTCCAATTTTTTTCACGTAATTAGTGTTCATGCTTGCTTATACAAAATTTGGTAATTGACAGGCTGCATAATATTGATCCTGCAAGTAAGGGTAGATTCTGCACCTCATTTTACTGCGATTAGCTTTTTATGTAGAGCATTTGCCCAGTTTTGATGCGCATTTCCTGCCCGCTTTCTTTCGAAGCTACAACTGTCCCCTTCGCTACATTGATTCACTGGAAACATCACAGCGCGCTATTTTGCTGTCGCAACAATCACTGGCTTAAAGAAGATCGAGCGGTCTTCCAAGTTTCTTGTAGAGCTGTAATCTTGCTAGCAGTGATCATCAAAATGTTTTCTTGTGTGCGTGCAAAACAGGCAGGTAAACGTGACATGACAATGTATTCTACACAAAAAAGCAAGTGCAACGAGCAAGGTTGCGTAAAAACACAGGTTATTATTCGAGAAACGTTAGCCGCAACAAGCTGGTACAGGCAGGAACCCGGCAAGCATGAGCCCCACACGGACGTCAACGTCTTCTTTCACGCTGGCACAGAGCTGGCGCCACTATGCTTCGGTACAATTACTCCCCGCGCAGAAAGGAGCCAACCTGGCGACCTAGGGAAAGGACACGACAAGGGGGTCATAGCACGGTTTCAGGCGTGATACGTGTACTGTTTCACGCCCACGGCAGCGTTGGTCCGAAGGTGGATCAATGGGCTCAACTTCATAGTTGACAGAAGATGTTCGCCGCACCACACGGTAGGGGTCATGGTATTTCGACGAAAGCTTCGGGGGAAGACCGGGAGGGGTAGACGGGACCCAGAGCCAAACCAGCATTCCGGGGTTATAGTCTACAGTAGACGCAGAGGAATCGTGGTCAGTTTTCTGGCGCCACTGGTCTTGTGCGGTAAATGAGCGAGCGAGTTGACGACACTCTTCGGCATAAGCAGCTGCTTTGGAAACAGGAGTCGCTTCGGAAACATAAGGCCTGTAAGGGAGAATGGTGTCCATGGAGCATGATGGCTCACGTCTGTACAGGAGGAAGAAAGGAGAAAAGCCAGTGGTTGTTTGTGGCGCAGAGTTGTACGTGTACGTGACAAAAGGGAGCACTTGGTCCCAATCAGTGTGGTCGTCAGAGGCGTACATGGCAAGCATATCTCCAAGGGTACGGTTAAAGCGTTCCGTCATGCCATTGGTTTGAGGATGGTATGCCGAGGATTTCCGATGGACAGTGCGACATGCCTTGAGTAGCTCGTCGATGGCGTTCGAGAGAAACACGCGTCCACGGTCACTCAGTAATTCACGAGGTGCACCGTGTCGCAAAATGAGATGGTGAAGAAGAAAGGACGCAACGTCTTTCGCAGTGGTAGCAGGCAGCGCAGATGTTTCAGCGTAGCGTGTCAAATGATCCACGGCGACGATAATCCACCGGTTGCCTCGAAGAGAGTTGGATAGAGGACAATAAATATAAATTCCGACGCGGTCAAATGGTCTCGCTGGGCAGGTTAAGGGTTGCAAAGGGCCAGCAGTGCTGTGAGAAGGAGTCTTGCGTCGTTGACACATGGTGCGTGACCGAACGTACTGGCGAACGTGCCGATACATGCCGCGCCAGTAGTACCTTAGATGAAGACGAGAGTAAGTCTTAAATACTCCAGCGTGGCCACACTGGGGTTCATCGTGAAAGGCAGCGCAGATGTTTGAACGCAAATGACGAGGGATGACAAGGAGCCACCTACGGCCGTCCGTCACGTAATTGCGGCAATACAACAAGCCTTCATGGACAGCAAAGTGTCTTGCTTGACGAGAGAGGGAGCGTGAAGTCGTGTCTGACGAACTGTGAGAGAGGACGTCGAGCAAAGAATTGATCCAAGGATCCTTGCGCTGTTCGGATGCCATGTCAGTGATGCTCAACGATGACGAATCGCAATTGGCAGTTGATAAGCAGGCAATGTCAGGAGGCAGTGGAGAACGGGATAGTGCATCGGCGTCTGAATGTCTGCGTCCTGAGCGATAAACAACACGGATATCGTATTCCTGAAGGCGTCAAGCCCAACGAGCGAGGCCGCCAGTAGGATCTTTCATGGAGGCTAACCAGCATAAGGCATGGTGATCTGTGACAACATCAAACTGGCGTCCGTAAAGGTAGGTGTGAAATTTTCCTATAGCCCAAATGATAGCCAAGCACTCCTTTTCCGTGACAGAATAGTTGGAGTCTACCTTCGTTAGTGTGCGGCTGGCATAGGCGACAACGTACTCGTCGCAGCCATCCTTGCGTTGAGCGAGAATGGCACCGAGGCCGACACCGCTTGCACCCGTGTGAATTTCAGTGGGTGCATTGGGATCGAAGTGGCGGAGAACTGGCGGAGACGTGAGTAGCCGGTGTAGCGCCGTGAATGCCTCATCGCAGTGAGAATTCCAGCCAGAGAGGTCCGCGCTACGGGAGAGAAGCTGAGTCAGAGGGGCAATTATAGAGGCGAAATTGCGAATGAAACGCCGAAAATAGGAACACAAGCCTAGAAACTACTAAGCTCCTTTAGGGTAGTAGGTTTGGGGTACTCGGCAACGGCATGCAGTTTGGCAGGGTCTGGCGATATTCCTTCTTTTGAAACGACGTTGCCGAGAATTGTGAGTTTGCGGGTGCCAAAACGACATTTCTTTAAGTTTAGTTGCAACCCTGCTGCCGTAAGGCACTGGAGAACTTGTTCCAGACGGGAAAGATGAGTTCCAAAATTCGCCGAGAATACAACTATGTCGTCTAAATAGCAAAGACAGATGTGCCATTTAAGTCCCCTGCGGACACTGTCCATCATTCTTTCAAAAGTCGCAGGCGCATTGCAAAGACCGAAGGGCATTACATTAAATTCATATAAGCCGTCAGGGGTCACAAACGCCGTTTTTGGACGGTCTGGTTCAGCCATTGGCACTTGCCAATATCCAGAGCGCAGATCCAGTGAAGAAAAAAACTCCGCACCTTGAAGGCAATCCAAGGTGTCATCAATGCGTGGCAGGGGATAAACATCCTTGCATGTGATGTTGTTTAGTCGACGATAATCCACGCAAAACCTGATGGAGCCATTCTTTTTTCGCACGAGGACCACTGGCGAAGCCCAAGGACTGTGTGAGTGCTGAATAACACCACGTTGCAGCATGTCGTCGACGTGTTGAGTGATGACGTCACGCTCAGCCTGCGAGACGCGGTAGGGGCGCTGACGAAGTGGAGTATGATGACCGGTGTCGATATGGTGAGCGACAACTGACGTGCGTCCCAAGGGAGGTTGTCCGTGGTCGAAGGAGGCGCGGAAACGGTCAAGTAGTTGAATGAGCTGGTTGCGCTGGTTTCGCGTAAGGCCGGTGTCTACGCTGCGCAACAGAACGTCTTCGTCAGGTAGTGAGGGCGCGGTGCCAGTTGTGACAGCATCCACGGACATCGGTGTCATATCAGAACGGGCATTGAAAGGAAAGATGTCATCATAAGTGTCAATACTCCCAATGCATTCGCCATGCAATAAGGTAGCGGGACAAGGGAACGGAGTGCACACGTACACGGCACTGGAGCCATCGGCAAGTGTTATGACGGCAAACGGGACGACAAGGTTCCGGCGACGAGCGCATTCTTGTGACGGCATAAATAGGGCAGTTGAATCGGAAACGGAGTTGCACAAAAGAGATACCACGGCGACCGAAAAAGCAGAAATGACGACGTCAGCGGTGACGATCACCTTTTTGGGTGAGCGAGGAAGATCTATGAATGTCGTGCTGAATGGAAACAAAACGAGTTGAGCACGAGCGCAGTCAACAACCGCATGATTAGCGGAAAGAAAGTTCCATCCCAGGATGATTTCATGGGACGCATGCGGAAGGACGACAAGTTCAACGACGTAAAGCACTCCTTGAATCACAACACGAACAGTGCATGTGGCAGAAGGTTGGACGTGTTGCGAACTCGCTGTGCGTAAAGAAATTTCAACCAGTGGAGTCGTCACTTTGTTCAATTTGCGGCATAACACCTCACTGATTATACAAATAGCGGCACCTGTGTCGACAAGAGCAGTTGTGGCGAAACCGTCCACCAACACGGCAATCTCGTTAGGGGCGAAAGATGAGGCCTTCGAAATTTCGTCGGTGGCGCCGCTCTTGCCTCAGGAACTGCGACTGTTAGTTTTCCTCCCGGGCGTGGTTGGAACGGCGAAGCATGGGGGAAGGAGACCGAAGACGGGGTGAAGGAGATCGACGTCGGCTGAAGTCTGGTCGACGTGAGCGGGGGTCATGTGAATCAGGTGTCGCATGCGATTCTGATTGCCGAGGTATGTTGCCGGAATGCTGCACATCATTAAAATAGAATCCACGGCGACGACAGTAGCGTGCGACATGTCCTGGAATACCGCAGTTGTAGCAGACGGGCCGGTTATCGGGAGTACGCCAAGAGTTTACAGGTGCTCGAGGTGGTGGAAAGGGCCGATTTACCGGATAAACTGAAACTGGTGACCTGCAGTAGTTGGTGGCTGGACTGCATGAAGGAAGCGGCGGTTGGGCAGGAGGTCGGCGGACGGCTTCTGCATAAGTCAGCGGTGCAGCCACTGATATTGGGGATGCGGGCGAAGGGAGAGCCTCGGCAACTTGCGTCTGAATAGCACGGCGAAGTGAGTGGTCCAGTGTTGTGGGGGTCTCGTTGATGGTGGCGACAAGAGAGAGCTGTCGAGCAACTTCTTTCCGGGTGTACTGTTGAATTTGAGGCATTAACACGCTGTAGTCGGGGCCACTGCTTTTGCACTCCAAGGCCGAAATATCAGCTGTTTGCGTATTAGCGTGACGTGTAGAAACTCGTTGCTTGCGCAGCTCATCGAAACATTGACATAACTGAATCACGGCCGTGACGGTTTGTGGGTCTTTGGCCACAAGCATATGAAAAGCGTCGTCATCATTGCCTTTCATTATATTCTTAATTCTGTCAGCCTCCGTCATCCTGGCATCAACTCGCCTACAGAGGGTGATCACATCCTCAATGTAGCTCGTGAAGCTCTAACCGTTTCGCTGAAATTGTCCTCGCAGTCCCAGTTCAGCACGAAGCTTACGCACGGCTGGACGACCGAAAAACGAGGTGACGGCCTCTTTGAAAACCGACCAGGTGGGGGTGTCGGCTTGGTGGTTGGTGAACCATAGGTTGGCCAAATCCATCAAGTAGAAGTTGACGTGAGTCAGCTTCGCAGGGTCATCCCACTTGTTAATCACGCTGGCATGCTCGTGCTCTGCCAGCCAGTCCCCGACATCTTGATTTTCAGTGCCGTTGTATACTGGTGGATCACGCAGACGAAGTACACCAGAACACATGACAGGTGGCAGCGTGGAAGAGCCTTGTGGGGGATCGACGCGCTTGGTCATCGCGGAATGAGATGGTAGCTTACGGCTGCGGAGCTCCAGGACGTTACCCAGCACGTTTTCACCAAATGCAACGAGCAAGGTTGCGTAAAAACACAGGTTATTATTCGAGAAACGTTAGCCGCAACAAGCTGGTACAGGCAAGAACCCGGCATGCACGAGCCACACACGGACGTCAACGTCTTCTTTCACGCTGGCACAGAGCTGGCGCCACTATGCTTCGGTACACAAGCACCAATTTGGACAATCCTAGCTTGTGATTTCCTACAAAATGTAATTGATTGATTGATATGTGGGGTTTAACGTCCCAAAACCACTATATGATTTTGAGAGACGCCGTAGTGGAGGGCTCCGGAAATTTAGACCACCTGGGGTTCTTTAACGTGCACCCAAATCAGAGCACACGGGCCTACAACATTTCCGCCTGCATCGGAAATGCAGCCGCCGCAGCCGGGATTCGAACCCGCGCCCTGCGGGTCAGCAGCCGAGTACCTTAGCCACTAGACCACAACGGCGGGGCCGTACAAAACGTAGGATGAACACCATTGAAAAGCATTTGAAACCTATTACTTCGAGATCTTTACTTCTCAATCCTCAGTTTCTTTTTGCAGCTGCTTGGGTAGAACGCACACCCGTATACTTGGAGACAGTTGCCGGAAAAGTAAGTGCAGCGTTTTCTATATTTTTTGCCGAAATAAAGGCAAACATTGACGTGCGGTGGGCATGCGGCCATTGTTACCTTCATGAACTTTAATGCACATTGATTGTCGCAAAAAACGTTTTTGAAGAAGCGAGAGAGAGTCAAATAATGAATTCTGAATATAAAGTCACCTTGTCTTACACATACTGTGTCAATTCTTGTGGGTCATTCCAAAAGAAGTGCACCTGGTGGGAGGTCGAACATCTACAACCATGCTGAAGAATTGTGCCGGTATATGTTAATATCATGAGTAGTTATTGAGGCAATTATTTTGCAAAAAAATGTTTGTGTTGCCTAGAGGGCATTTCAAACAAAGGGCACCAAAGTGAAATTGTGTCACGCTAAATAATCAATGTATTATTATTCGTTTGAGTAGTTACTACACGACTTATTTCTCAATATTATCAAGACACTACTTTCTTACCACAATGATAATTCATGCAGTTTCGTTTTATTTATATTTGGCCAAAATATTCGATGTGCTGCATGTTACCGTTTTTATGAAAAGTAAAATTCTATTTTCGGTAATATATTTGCTCTTTCTGCTTTGTATGTACCTGTAATAAATTATTATCATGCTTCGGCAGCAAATCATCAAGTTATACTGCCTAAAATGTGTTGCCGTATGCAGCAACACAATTACAGTCAAAAGCAGCATTTTGACTGTAATTACTGGTTCATTTCGGCAATCAAGCGCTCAAAGTAAAAATATAACTTTTATTTTAATGCAGAGGTTGGTTTCTCAGTAACCTAAGTGGGAAGTTTGAGAAGAGTAGTTCTTGTTTTAAGGGAGACACAAAATTTCTTACTAAACAGCCACAAGGTAGTAGAAAGCGAGCCTTTTCGTAACCTTCACTTCATATCACCCCAGCGCTAAGTTGCAGCGGGGCTTTTCGGCAGCGAATAATGCATGTCGTACAATTGCTTGTCATTTGCTTTATCAAGACTACTGTATAAAACATTACAGTGCGGCAGTAGTCCTTTCTTTAAGGAACACTATCTTTCTCCTTAGGCCATCAAAGGTCAGGTAATATTGAACCACTGCTCCGTTTTAAGGAACAGAATAAAAATGCAGTTGCTAGCCTGCAGTACAGTATTGAGGCGATGTTTCTTGCGTCTGATTATTGTTGCACATAGTCTTTATTATTATTATTATTATTATTATTATTAGTAGTAGTAGTAGTAGTAGTAGTAGTAGTAGTAGTAGTAGTAGTAGTAGTAGTAGTTGTAGTAGTAGTAGTAGTATTAAAGCATAATACATCTATGCTGTTTTATGGCGTTTCAGGTGTAGACTGACGTGTGAAAGCTCACCAGTGGTGTGCATGATAAAATTATGTATCTTACTTGTACACATTCGAGATTATTTGATATCGTCTTCAAGAAGTTTACTTCAGCCACCATTTCCGGAGGAATATTACATTTTGATCCCCTTCTTTCTGATTTCCTAAAACCCCATTCCTTAATGATGATGCTTACAAATTTATTCAAGTAGCTAATAATAATTAAGACCATGCGTATCGAAGCCAAGCACAATGCCTCAGTACTGCATCGCAGCCCATCGACGGCAGTAAAGTTCTGCCCCTTGGTGCTGAGAAGCTCTTGAAAATAACCTGCCATCGAATGGTCAAAGGAAAATATCATCATCACTAGCCTGCCTACGTGACTGCCGGAGAAAGACCAATTCCATGTTCCGCCTGCAAACTCGGTCCTGTGCTAGCTGCTGTCACTTTTTACCCGTGAACTACCTAATCTTGTCTGCCCACCTAACGTTTTTTCTCCCCTTTACTCGCTTGCCTTCCCTTGAAATTCATTGAGTTAGCCTCAATGACCAGTGATAATCCTGTCTAGGCGTTACATGTCCAGCCCATGTCCACTCCTTTGTCTTTATTTTAACTTTCATATCCCTAACTCCGTTTGTTCCCCAACTCACTTTCACTTTGCTCTCTTCTAAAGAACAGTATGCTCAAGGGCTAATTTTGTTTTTAGACACAATATATTGAGATCTAACAGACAATATCGCCAAGGAAAGTATAGAGGATGTCATATCAGGTAACTTAAGGTAAAATTGAATAATCATAAGTGGATGAAAAGATACCATCACGTTGGTAGGGAGTGAACTTGTGACATTGAAATAAAACGTTCGATGCTCTACTAGCTGATCTATAACGACGGTTATGCCCCCATGCACTTCTTTGGATATATGCGTGAATTAAATGTTAGAGCGTCAGTCAGCGCCACCTGTAGCTATGACTGTGACTGTGGAAAACTTCACCTGCCTGATTTGGCACCACGTAGCACATGATCGAATTAGGAAATGGCAGTCTCTTAAGGTGTGGCCAAAACTAAAAAAAGAATATAAAGCAAAATGAATAAAGCATTACTGTCATTAATTAGTAGTGCCTTGAAATTAATACTAAAGTGGTTTTGTGTGATTACTCAAATTCGTAACATTATATGAATTATTCAGCGTAACACGGGTTCATTTGGGTGCCTAAAGCTTGAAACGCACTCTAGCCAACACATCTTTTTGAGAAATATAACGCCTCGAAACTGCTTCGCACAATCACGATTTTTTTCACCATGATCGGAGACGGTCGCAAATTGACCGAGTACACTTAATATGGAATGACTCATGTGGAACGAATATTTCATCAAATGAAACTCTCAGATTGGTCGTAAAAGAGCCTCCCCCAATTGGTAAAAAATGCAGGCCAATGATGCCTCCCGTAAAAAACGATATGTGATTCGTTAAGGTAGACTAATGCAAGTAATGCAGATTGGCTAGCAAGTGCAGCAAGCAAGTAGCGCAGTTCGTGTTATGTCATTGTTACGGATGTTAATTTTGCGCAATTTAAAACGTGAAAGACAAATTTCATGGAAGGTTTTAAGATGGCTTAGCATCAAAAAAACGATGTGCAAAAGACTTTTACCATTTTTATCGGTGCATAGTGCTAAGCCATCTCAACATGACACCAGTCAAGGCCCTTCACTAGTACTACTTCTGATCGTATTTGATTCATACCTGGCGTAAGTTTCTACTGTAGAAACGCTATGATAACGTTCCCGTGTGCCCATGTCTCATTCCGTCCACCCTCTCCCTCAAACCGGGAACAGGAGCGCAGAGAGCTTAGAGACCCAATAATTTATAGAGCGGCCAGGGGTCATCGCCACAATCGAAGCCATATTTGGTTTACACACCGAAAGATTCAAGAACCTGGACCCAGAGGTCCAAAACGAGCGTGAGGACCCGGGGTGTCTTGAGTAACTATCAACGCAATGCACACGCCTCATTGCACACGACGCAGTATTGTCCACTGTTGGTGTATTTTAACATCTTTTTGTGTAGTGCGCCATTCTGCTCTGTGCGGCCTATTTTTGATTCACCTCTCAGACTGTGCTGGTCTTCGAACGAAAGGACAGCCTACTCAACCTATCTTGGTGGCCCCGAGGCTTCGCTTCCCATTCTGAAATGTAGTCCTGAACAGTGAAAAACAAAAAATTTAGAGTCCCCTTTTAACCTCCACACATTGATGATTAAAATCATATAAGACGTCGAGGCTGTCCAAGCCACCCCGAAACTTCTACAACAGACAGTAGGTTAGCGCATTTACTCCGAGTACAAACTAATATAGTGATGCACTGAAAAACTTTACTAAATTGAACACTTCAACTCGGACTGGGGCAACACTAAAAGAAAATATAAGAGCGCCCTGCCACTCTCAGTAAGTGTCATTGAAGCGAATGATATGGCGGACTGTGAGGTAATCTCTTCACATCCAAGGCCTGGCATTTGCCATGCAGGCACAGTCATACTCACACAAATGAAGTCGTACCACTTTATATGCAAAAAGATGTATTCCCATTCATGTCCTATACTACGCCGAAGAATTGCCATGCAGACGCATGAATATTTTTCATTTCGAAGATTTTTACTTGCAAATGTTGAAAAGCTTCGCATCATACTGCCCTGCACAAAAGTACAAACTTCCACCCCTATTCAGGCACCCACATATCATAATCACACGTGTCTCGCGTACTGGCGACTTTTGAAACCATGACTAGTCCCTCCACTGCTGTACAACGAAAGCATACCTTTATTATTTCATATAATGTTAGTACACTGCACAGTAGGCTTCAAGTCTAACAATAGAAGTGAAGTAGAAACCATTCCTCGTAAATATCAGAAACATATCTCAACTACTCTCCTTGCGTGGTGCATGCGCCAGAACCGATTACAGCAGATGAAGGCGCAGTGTTACTGCTGATTATTGGTCGTCATAGAAGAATTTACCATTCCTTAAATTACCTGCAATATCACGACAATTCCTTTTTTCGCGCGTCCAATACGCCGAATGCACGTCAAATACGCTGCATTTGACGCACTGGTTCCCAGGTAGAGTCTCGGCCCGACAGCCTCATCTGAGCTCGAGCCCGAAGTTCGACTTCTAGGGACTGTCTACGGGCAAGGGAACGTCAGTGCAGCCAGGTAGCCCTAGAGCTCCTCAGGTCGTCGGTCGATGGAAGTAGCAACCTTGGCTTGGGTTCGAAACTCGACCGCCCTGACGCGTGGCTCGTCTTCCTCCTGCCACCGCTGCGACTCTTCTTTCTTCTCTCTCCGCTCGCGTGTGCTTCAAACAATCGCTGCGTCTGCATTGAATTGGAGCTTCAGTCTTTTATTGCTTGTTCGTTCACGTCCATGTCTCCTTTTTTTTTTCCTTGGCTTCCAACTTGTTTCACGGCGCGCACTTCAAACGCGCGCTGCACTCATCACAGCCACATACCTATCTGGTATGTGTGTTCGTGATTTCGCAGACGACTAAACAGTCAGTAACTTTCGAACTCAATTGAAGAAAAATATACAGAACAGTGCCTCAAATAATAAAAATTCTTGACACTAAAGATCCTGCAGAGCACGACCTTCTCAGAAGGATCTAGCAGGAGCTAGCGACTAGACGCCTAGATATAGGTAAAGGGCCGACTAACGTACGTGAAAAAAATACATTTTCTTTAAACGAGATAGGATACGAAAAGTAATGTGCGGCCTAATTTTAGTTTAATATGAATTTATCGGCGATAGTTGTTTTTTCTCATGTTTTATCTGCACATTTTACTCTATCCCAAGGAGATCATATTGCTTCATACTGAAACTCGCCTTCTTCCTTAAACAGAAAAATGTTGGTTGTGGAAATGTCTGCAGTGATAATAGCCCATCAATAACAGTATACGATTGGCCAGACTGCCTTGTAAGTACTTGGTGTTTATATGGTTATATAGCTGAGTTTCATAAACTGGCTGTACTATTTCAACCAGTCACATGAACCCCAAAAATGTAACTACAAAGCAGATGATGTAATAGAACGCGTGCTCCGACGTTTTAATATCTGCAGAATATATGGAAACCTAAATTACAACAAAACATTTGCACAAAATTCACAGTTTCTGGTTTATGTTTGCAAAAAAAACATTGATTTTGTGAAGATATTTGTGTAGGTCCAATATTGCGCTAAGTGTTACTCTCTGTTGTGAAACCTGCATATTTCCTGAAACTGGCACCCTACGTTACGCATTAGTACAGTTTCCACTGGTGCATTGAACACACTATCTGTAAGGTGAATGTTTGAGTTACATGTAAAGTTCTCCTGAAATGAGTTGAGTCTTATAAAAAAACCGAAAACTTTTTGTGCAACATATGCGCTATCTCTTGCCGCACTTTTTCGACTTCAACTTTGTTGCAACCGACGAGATATGCGTCGTTTGTAACGAATTCAGTTGGACTGTTTCTCCTTTCAGTTTTATCACAGCAAACGTGGTGGTAGTAGGAAGATTCATGTACTTGGTGAGATGATGGCACCGTTTCTAGCACTCTATTTGAGTCATCGGCAATTTTAGAGAAATTAGATTACAATATATGCCAAGTAGCTCTATCACTAGGCTGTGCAACGCTGTCCCTCCATCCGAACCTCAATTCCTTGACCGCAGGTGTCGGGGCAGTGCCAAGTAGGCCTCGCGGTGCGCGCTTACGTCACTCTCTTCCTCGCCTGCCACCGCTCGCAGCGTGTGACACCCTCAAAACTGTCCCTCCCCTCCTCTTTTTTTGCCTCGCAAGGCTGTCTGCTAGTAAAAAACTGACTGCTCGTGAGATCGTGCGTTCGAAATTCAGTCAAGAGTGTCTATATAATTCTTTCACTTGAAAAGCACCAGTGTCAACATCGCCACCAATGTAAGCATAAGCTTCCGCAGCTTCGCATCTGCACATGGTTCCGATGATGCAATATCGGCTGCGAAAGCTACGTGAGATTTGTGTCACTGTGCAGAAAAAAATGAGCTAGCAAGAGAGAAGTGGACCGATATTGCTTTTATTTTTGTATTAAAAAATCTTTGCTAAGACACGGCCTTCAGCTTAGACACGGCGTTTATTGGTGCGGTAAAAGGAACCCGCGATTTACCGGTGATCGGCTCTCGCTAAGAGGGCTAAGACGCGTCGACAATGAGGCCATGGCTGGTGAGAACGTTAGCGCTGATGATGGCAGAAAGAACGTGGGCGAGTGTAGACGCCTATCGAAGAAGTCTTCAGAGGCAGAAGTTGAGTGTGCTATCATTCTTGAAATACCAGGCTTTACGTAGTCGCCGCTAGCAGTCGGCGAACGGTTTCCGGACCAGACGCAAAAGACAGACAATGAGATTCGTTTGCACCAACATGCTAGTGACATCAACAAATATCAAAGTGTGGTGCATCACGGTCACCCTGGTGCTTGGTGCAGTGAAAATGTTTATAAGATTGGACCAGCACTAAAGAGACGGACAAGCGTTCGTACACGTGGTCACCACCAGAACATTCTTAAGTCTTATGCGCAGTGCAGTAATTGCAGGTGCTCTTGCCAATATATCAGGCTAGTTTGGCGGTGAAAAGCTCGTAGCGGGCAATGTGCACACTGGAATTGCAGCCGCAAGTATAGCAACATATTGGGAACTTCTGTAGCCTTTTCACTCAATGTATAAAGACCAGATGCATTCCCAGTTGAAGCAGTGGCCAGCACAATTTTGATATGAGTGGATGAGCGCTGAATAAATATATTCTGTAGTGGAGTGTTTGTCGTCCAAGTGCCTAGACCTAAAGTAATCACACGGTGTAGCGCATAACTCGGTTGTTTTCTGTTGAGATGTCTATAGAGAGTAGCTGCTTCAACCATCTGGACTCCGGTGGAAGCCAGAGATCTTGCGTAGCAGCACTGATGGCACCAAAGGGCAACTGTGGTAGGTCAGGCTAGAACAATCAGAAAACGATCGCTGGAAGCACATCGATAGCAAAGAGGTAGTTGTGAGTCTAAGACGTTACGGGCTCTTGTTCAAAACGAGCATCTGCTTGGATTAAGCGTGCCGTGGCATTCCGTTCGCAAGATTCTGGCTGTCCCATTGCGTTCGAGGTAACCACAACGGTGGAAAAAGCTGGCATTCGTTGTCTGTGTTTAACGCGCCAACACTTCTGTTTGGGTGTATGTAGTTTATGTAGTTGTTTTGGTGTATACAGTTGCAAGTTTATCCTGACTTTTGCGGTTTCCAGTTGTCGCCCACATCTAAGAGAGAGGCAAGGATATGTGCTTTAAGCAACAAATCTCAATATTAACCCACTTTTGACATCGAAGATGTGTAAGCTGCAGTAATTTGTGTCCTGTATTAGGGTTCTTAAACGGTTATGCACCATATAAAGTATGTCAATGCCACAACTCACTACTGGTCCACTAAAAAGGAAGAAGGCAGCAGTTAGCTGAACGCTGTGGAACGGAAAGGGTAACGGCACTGCTAAAAGACCCCGAAGCGATAAAAGGCCCACCGAAGCGACAACGCGCCAGTAGATCTATGGGAGGTACAAACGCTTCTTTTCAGCATGAGTTTCTGTAACTGGAATTAGGAAGTCTGCGTCATGTCTCTCACTCTGAACGATTAGCTGAATGTGAATCTCTCTTTGTGCAGAATCAACCAAGAAGCAACCTAGCGTCACCCAGATAAAGGTACAAACGAACTAGAAGCAACCAGATTTGCCTCCGGAACAGCCGAATTTGGTTGGTTCAAGGCTTGTATGACTTAGTGAGTGGATGGATTAGTAGCTGCATGTATGGCTTAGTGAGCTCAACGAGTTTTATTCACTTATTTCTCTTCTCCCGGGCCTTGCGGTCACACCACTCACCATCCCGACCGACCTTTTCGTTAAAAAGTGTCACGTCGATGTCGCTGCTTACACTAAATGAACGTCCATTTCATCCTAAGCAGTCAGCCAGTAGTAGTGTATGAAAGACCTTTTTTTTTCTTTGGAGCCAAGTTTCTTGAGATGTTTTGACGTAATCATGTAACTAAAGTAGTTGAGCGCAAATCGTGTGCTTAGCAGGCCCGCCAAGCCCACCAACGTGTGAAAGGTAGTCCATGATCTAACGTAACGTGGACACTCACATCAAAGAACCGACGTAAGTGTAATCAGTGTTGCGTGCGCACTGTGGTGTGATGATGTTCATATTGTTACGAGATGATAATACAGTCAGTCGCAAGACACAGTGCAGCAAAGCCAACTTCTTCAACTTCCTATAGTAGACTTCTTTTAGGGTATGTTCTACTATACATTAATAATCTCAGTGAAACCACTCAACACAACCTCCGCCGTAAGAGCGCCGACCCGGCGCGTTTATGGGGCCACAGTATAAGCGGGATGATAGCGCTTGATTCTTGATACCTGAACCACGTCACGACATAACAGAGGTGATGAATTTAGGGTCTGATCTGGGAGAATTTTGTACGTAACGTCTGTTACTTTACGAAACACGCAGTACAGGCCCATGAAACTAGGGTGTGGCTTATTTGAAAGGCCAATGCGCTGTGTTGAAAACCAGAGAAAAATAAGCGAACCCACTGGAACCTGTTCTTCATAATGTCGATTGTCGTAAAAGTGCTTCTGAGTTTCTTGACAAGCCATCAATCTGTTTCGGGCAAACGTATGAGCGTGGTCAGAGCGAGCAGCAGCATAGCGAGCATTTTCACTGGTCGACTCTGCCGAAACCAGAAAGAATGTATCTAGTGGGAACGTTCGTGCACATCCAAATAAAAGGCAAAATGGTGAGTACGCAGCAGTGTCGTCGGGGAGGAGTAGTATGGGTAGGTTATTTATGGAAGTTCATGATCCCAGTCACAGTGATCGGACCACGCATATTTGGAAAGCATGCTTGTAAGGGTACAGTTAAAGCGCTCTGTGAACCCGTTTGTTTGGGTATGGTACGTGGTCGTGAGCTTATGTTTGGTGGAGAAGGAACGCAAGATATTGTCAATGTCTGCAGCTAGGAAGGTAGGGCCTCGGTCTTCCAGCAGCTGATGTAGGACATCATGTACTGGAATAATGTCTCGATGCAAAAAACTTGCCGCGTATCAACGAGATGAATGGAGATCGAGGAGGTTGCTCGAGAGTTTAAATCTGGTAAGCCACGAATCATCTGTACATATGCTCAATCATCATCATATAAAGACGTGACACGAGAGTTGTTGTGCTGTGACTGTATACACGCGTTATATACGCAATGTGTATCATTGACATACCAACGTACTATATACAAATATATACATACTGATGCAATATTGCCACAAGGCAGTAGTGGGATCGGGGCACAAAGCAGTACAAGGTCTCTGCCTGGAAAAGAGTACGAAGTGGATAGAGACCTCAGACTGCTTTTGTCCCGAAACAATTAGATAAGATAAGCGTTAAAATTCGAGATGCGATTGCGGCACAGGTATAAAATTAAAATTTCATGATAGAATTCAATGAGATTTTTTCCTCTAAGCCCAAAATACAATCCTATAGGGTCTTAAATAGCCGACCGCAGGTTTATTTTGCACACGCGAAAACGAATATTATTAGAGCCAAAGAAGCTTCAGTAATGGATGAAAAGACAGGTGTAGGTATACACTCCCATTGCCTTGACAGGTCTTTCGCATTAAGATTGCTGGATTTCACCCCAGTTTTTGAAGCTTAACTGTTGGCAATATTTCTAGCGCCGCGGAAGCTACCTTTGAATGCCTATAACGTGATCATAATCACAGATTAAGGTCCGTCCGTCGGTCCGTTTGTCTATCTGTCTGTCTGTCTGTCTGTCTGTCTGTCTGCCTGTCTGCCTGTCTGTCTGTCTGTCTGTCTGTCTGTCTGTCTGTCTGTCTGTCTGTTTGTTAGTTGCATAGCGGCGTCAGCCTGACGCCGCTCTGAAAGAACGGAGACGTTGACAATTCCGTGTCAGCCGGGAATAACTAAGAAAGCCTTTATTGCACGCATGTATATAAGCAAACGTGGAAAGCGAAAGATAAGAACGAATAGAATAAAAAAAGCCTGGCACATGCGCAATGACAATTTGCACATGACGCCGTATTTTGATACCGTATTTACAACATTTCTTCCTTCTTAATAACGAAGAACTGCCTTGCGTACTCTTGTGGAGCGAAGGAGGGTTTGTGTGGTTTGTTGATTTGTGCCAGATAAAGCGGGCATTCGGACAGCAGCCAATGCATGCTGGTCGACGTCTGGAAGCACCTCCTGAGGCGAAGCTTCCGCAGCGTCGTCGGGGCTCGCGAATAGCTGCGGGCTGAGGGGCGTTGCAGTCAAGGTATCGTCCTTGCTGTTAGTGTCCGGGCTGGTGCAAGGTGGTTCGTCTTGCGGAGATGCCGTAATACTGGCCACGTCTACTACTGGCCACGTCTTACCAGGTACTACTGGCCATGTCTTACCACCGACGTCACTTGTTGTGTGAGGACATGCCGGGACTGTCAGCGACGCAAGACACTACCGACCAGGCCAGCGGGAATTCTGCAGCCAATTGAACCACCTCGCAGACCATTGAAGCAGATTGTTATGGACATACTGGAGCCGTTCCCGACGTCGGCTTTCGGAAACAAGTGGATCGTGGTAGCTACCGACTACCTCACTCACTACGCCGAGACAAAAGCCCTGCCCAAAGGCTGTGCATCCGAGGTAGCTAAGTTCTTCGTCGAAAATATCGTCCTACGTCATGGCACCCCGGAGGTCCTCATCACCGACAGAGGAACGGCATTGACTGCGGACCTAACTCAAGCAATCTTGGCATACAATCAGACAAACCACCGCCAGACGACAACATACCACCCACAGAACAACGGCCTCGTCGAGCGGCTAAACAAGACGATCGCCGACATGCTGGAATTGTACGTCGAAATCGAACATAAGACGCGGGACGCCATTCTTTCGTACGTAACCTTCGCATACAACACGGTGGTGCAGAAGACGACGCAGATATCTCCATACAAATTAGTCTACGGAAGGAGTCCGGCAGCGACGCTCGATGCCATGTTACCCAATGTCACCGACGAAGAAAACCTCGATGTGAGTGAGTACCTTCAACGCGCCGAAGAAGCCCGACAACTCGCGCGTCTCCGCATCAAGAATCAACAGACGACCGACCGCCGCCGTTACAATCTTCGACGACGCTTCGTAGAATACCAGCCCGGTGAACGTGTTTAGGTGTGGACACCAATACGCCGACGTGGACTCAGTGAAAAGCTTCTGCGATGGTACTTCGGACCGTACAGGGGGTTTTGACGTCTCGGCCCACTTGATTACGAGGTTGTCCCCAATGGCATCACGAACTCTCAGCGATGCCAATTGCAACCTGAAGTCGTCCATGTCACGCGCCTCAAGCCGTTTCATGCGCGTTAAATAACTGAAACAATGTTTTTTTTTGTATTACTGCTGTATCGTAATTTATTCATTGTACTTTCTTGCCCAATTGTTGTAACTTCATCTTTAGTTAAAGCACCGGGACGACGCCTTTTTCAGAGGGTGGCAATGCCACATTCCATTCCTCAAGCTTTGTAATCGCCCCAATACTCTACACAATTCTCAGCGCAAACCGCGCCTGCAGTTTTCGAGAAGCTTCAGGACTGTAGTAGATCATTTCGATAAAATCACGCCCACTCCCCGAACTGTACAGATTATTCAGGAACACTCGTCCCCACGAGCAATCGCACTAGAACCTTCGATGGCAAGAGTATAAATGCCATCGCACTTCGCCGCTTGTCAGTTGTTGATTGACGGCTGACGCTCTATTCACTGCTATCTGTGCAAGACTTTTACTGTAATCGAACTTTCCATTTACCGGGCAAAGGTTCGCCCAAATAAACAGTTAAATCCCAACATAGTCTCCTGTCTTCGGCCACGTCATGACCTCGTGATAATAGTATCGATACCAAACTTGGTATGGCAAAACATGACTGCATGAAGAACATATTTGATAAGTCATAACATGAAACTCTTGACATGTATGTCTTGATTGATTGATATGTGGGGTTTTAGCGTCCCCAAACCATCATATGATTATGAGAGACACCGTAATGAAGGGCTCTGGAAACTTCGACCACCTGGGGTTTTCTAACGTGTACCCAAATCTGAGCATACAGGCCTTCAGCATTTCCGCCTCCATCGGAAATGCAGCCACCGCAGCCGGGATTTTACCCCACGACCTGCGGGTCAGCAGCCGAGTACCTTAGCCACTACACCACCGTGGCGGGGCGACATATATGTCTTGAACGTCATGATTTACATTTCATGGTCCTGCAGCACTTTCGGTGGTTTCGTCCGCATGGCATGTTGCAAAACGGGTATGGTATAACATGATTGCATGGCGAACACAATCGACAGACCCTAACTTGAAAGTAATGTTATGCGTGTGATGTAACAACATGACTACATGCCACGCTCATGATGCGCTCACGGTCATTTCGCTAGCTTCACATACGCCAAATTTAGTATTACGTGACGTCAATGGATGGCAATGGTTATGTGACTGGTGCAAGCATGATAAACATAAGACGCGTGTCATGTGAGAACACGACTATATGCCACAGTCAAGGTGCGAATACATTTTGTTGTGACGCGGTAGGCGCCGGTCATGTCATATACTCGCAGGCGCGTGCCGTGCTGCATTGCTTTGACGCATGCGTATTTCAGGGCATCCGGTGTCCCTCCGTCATGAAAAAGAAGGAGACGCAGTGTTGTTTGGGTAACGCATCGGTGCGAAAAGCAGAATGTCGCATTTCGCACTGTTTGCCGTCGCAGTGCTCGCGTTTTGCTGACGTAGGATCGCTGAGCCCAGCGTGTGCGCGCGTCAATCCTACATTGCAGTATACTGGACCCTTCATGATGTGCTCGCGGCTGTTTTCTAAGCTACACATAGACCAAATTTGGTGTTACGTGACGTTAATGGTTGACTAAATATATGACTGGTGCAAACATGAAAACTCTGACACGTGTGTCATGTGAAAACACGACAACATACCACGCTCATAGCGTGCTCGCGGCCGTTTCGCTATCTCCGCATTTACTAAATTTGGTATGATGTGACGTGAATAGATGACGAAGTTAAACGACACATCCAACATGATAATCATGACACGGAAGTACGCCATTATTTACTTCACTTCGTAACGAAGTGCTGGCTTTAAAATAACATATCAACCTTTCTCATTCATGCTTCGCATAAAATATTGATTCCCACTGTACGTGGGATTTGCCAATTTTGTCACATCTCGCCCTGCCGCGCAGGCAGAGGGCATTTCAAGGCAATGTAGAGCATAAGCAGGTCTCTTGAACGCTTTTTCGTTCTGTGTTTTGATCTTGTAAGACCACACCAGTCCATCACGACCAGGATGTGCTTCCAATACTTGTGCTAGTGGCCAAAACCACCAATTCCTTATGTCGTCTTGAAGTAGTACGACCAGGCTGTTAAACTTTGGTTAGGTCCATGCGGATACCGATGCAGACACCGCAGTTACAGGAGATACTCTTTTCTTCATTTTTGCCACAGATAATTCTGTACTCTTTGACGATGCTCCAGATTCCGGATAACACCATTCCAAGTAGTGTTCGGCCAGGTTGAAGTTTCACATCGGCTAGGATCCGCATCAGCCAGGACTGAACTCCTGACGATAAATTGAGCTGGGCACACTGGTGATGGTTCCCCGGCCTGCTTATACACGTATGTCAGAGGACGGGAATCGATAACAGCTTTGAATTCTTGAAACAACGTCATCAGTTCTTCGCTTTCGAGACTGCTTTTCGTGAGAATTTTCTGAAGAGCTGACTTGATCAGCCGCATGAGTATTTTCCCCCAACCACCCCACATTGAGGTTTTAAGCACAAGAAATTTTCATAATATTCGATGACTGGCGAGAAATGCAGCAAACGGGGATCCACTGATAAGTTTTCTATATCTCGTAGTTTCATTCCTTGCCTTCTTGAACGTCAATGCATTGTCCGAGTACACTGTAATAGGCACTCTTCTGCGAGTAAGAAACCTCCTGAAGGATAGAACAAAACTGCCTGATGAGAGAGAATCTGCAAGTTTTAGAAGTAGTTCTCTTGTGAATGCGCAGGTGAATAGCAAAATGTAATCCTTGGCAGATATTGGTTCTCTACGATTGAGCTTCGTATATAACTGGCCTGCAAAATTAATTCCGACAACTTCAAAAGGGTGTGACATAGTAGCTCGGTCTTCCGGCAGTGGGTCATGTTCCACATTCACAGGCTTTGTTCAGAATTGTTTGCAAAGGTAACAATTATTGATTAACATTTTCGTCTCCTGGCATGCATCAACAATTCAGAATCATTTACTAATTACTGTCAGTGTAGCTGATAGTCCACTATGTAAAGCGCGGCGATGTGTGTCCATGATTACCAGTCTCATAAATTCATGGTCCTGAGGCAAAATTATGCTTTTTAATTGAAAGTCGTGCTCTCTATAGGCGTCCACGCAGATGAAGTTGTCCATCTGTATCCAAAAATGAATTCAGGTCATGAAGAATTGACCGCCTTGAGATCGCGCGTCCCTCCGAAAGTTGCCCTATGTCTTGAGGGAAAGCTCCTTCCTGTTCTCTTACTATCAGAAACTTTTCGGCCATATTCAGCTCTTCTGCAGAAATAGGCCCTCTATGCGGTTTACGTGCGCACCGTGTCCTTTCCAAAAGTCTTTACGCCAACGCTGTAATGTGAAGAAGCATGACCATGTGTGGTGTTTTGGGGCGCAAAGTCTACTTGATGGCCAATAGAGCACAAGGTCATAAGACGAGAAGTGAACAATGAATATGTTGGGTGGCTGTATAGGGGTCTTAAAACGGCTCACACTAAAGTGGGTAAAACATAGCAGTAATGAAATATAGACAGTGACGCGAAATGTATCGTAAAAATGAGTGGCGAAAGGTTCTGAAAATAAAAGCATGTCTGAAGATATTTGGCAATAGCACAAGCACCTCGTCAGCGCGGTTGTGTCAAAGGGCCGCGAGGGAAGTGTATTTCAACGTAGCCACCACAGCAGCAACTTCTCTTGAGAGGTCACGCTACGCAATGCCTGGGTATATTACATGATAGAAGCAGACACCTCTTAAAAAGCTAGCACAGATTTGTGAGTGAAAAGTGGTTCCCTATCGACGAACATTGCAGGGTGTAAGGGTATATGTTGTCGGCAGGGTAATGAAAAACGTTGTCGTCTTATGGTGTCTAATTGTTCACATTGGATTAGAAGGTGAAGAACTGTTAGTACTTCACCACATCTGTCACACAATGGTGGATCGCCACCAGACAAACGGTATAGGTGTGTCGTGTATGTGTGTCCTATCCGGAGCCTTGTTAGTGTTACCTCTGTACGACGTGATTTCAATACTGGTGACCAATGACCAAGGTGTGGCTCAATAACGCGTAGTTTGTTCTGTGTGTGTCAATCTCACTTGCTCTGCCAGTAGTCTCTGAGTTTTTGTTAGAAAGACAGTTTAATGTAAAAGGCCGGGAAATAATTGGTGTAGTGGCAGTACGCTCGAAGACGAATGGAGCAAGCTGATACGCCATCCCGTTGCCCTGAACATCGTGGTGCCCCGGCACCCTGCACGCTACGACATGTTATTTGAGTGTGTAGAGTGTGGATAAAACAGAGTAAAGTAAAACGAGGACCAGGTGTCTCTGATTTTTAGGAGTTCGTAGAGCTTCCACCACACTAAGGAGTCCATATAAATTACTGCTTTTTATAGTTGTTTTGTTTGATGTGTTTACCAGCCACAGGTATCGTGTAAGCTTTCGCTGTGAAGATACTAAAGTCTAGATGAAGGAGGTCAGCATCCCAAAAAGATGGGCCCACAGCAGCACAGGACACAGAAGAGTTATATCTAGAGGCATCTGTAAAGAACTCAGGATGTGTGTATTTGTGTTGAAGTTCCAGGAAGTATGTTCGGATACAGGCAATTCGTGCTTGTTTTGTAATTCCTAGAAAAGACACATTGCAGTCTACAATCTGCTACTTCCATGGTGGTGGGTATGCTGCAGGAGCCATTAAACTGTGTTCAAGTGACACACGAGTTTCCCCAGCTAGACCCTTCAGGCTAACTGAGAAGGGCTGCTCATCGAAAGCTTGTTTTGAAACAGAATGGAACTCGACAACTCATTAATAGTGGAGTATGAGGTGTGCTTCTTGTATGCTTTCACCTTAAGGAAATATACAAAGGAAGTGTAAGTTCTCCGCAGACGAAGTGGCCACTCATTTGACTCAACGTAGAAGCTGTCTACGGGCCAGGCGCGAAAAGCACCCGTAAAAAGGCGGATGCACAAATGGTGGAACGGTCAAACATTCTCAGGGCACTTGGTGCTGCAGACTGATAAATGATCGCACCGTAATGAAGGCGTGTGCATATAAGGCTTTTATGAAGATTCATTGGGCATTTTTTATCTCTGCCCCATGATGTACGCGATAAAGCCTTGAGTACAATCATTGCTCTTACGCACTCGTTTTTTATATCTTTATTGTAATGAATGAATGTTAGTTTTTTGTCTAAAATTATGCCTAAAAATTTTGCTTAGATTTCACTGGTAGCCTCCAACCGGGCAGGTCCATGTCCGGATCTGAATGAAGGCCTCTATCACTTAGATTAAAACGCAGGGGCTCTTTTGATAAATCCATTCTCGTCTGCCCACATGGTTACCTTATTCAAGCCAAGTTGAGCCTGCCGCTCGCATATTGCGAGGTTGTATGATTTGTAATCCATGTGCACGTTGTCGGCGTTTGTGCAATCTAACTTGTTTTGTGGAATACAGTCAGGCAAGGTATTATGTTTATGGTGAAAAGTATGCAGCTCAGCACACCGCCTTGCCGCACTCCCGTCCTTAGTGGAAAAGTTCGAGACAAGACATTCCCCACACGAACACGCAAATTGCGATTGGACAGATAACTCAAAATTATGCTCAGCATATTCCCTCGGACACCTAAGTGTGAGAGGTCTCGCAATATCCCAAAGCACTATGTGGTGTCATAGGCTCTTTATATATCTAAAAAGACAGGGAAAATTGCATATGTAGGAAAGCATCTTGTATGTGTGCCTCGATACGTACCAGGTGTTCAACGGTGATTTGATTGATTTGTGGGGTTTAACGTCCCAAAACCACCATATGATTATGAGAGACGCCGTAGTGGAGGGCTCCGGAAATTTTGACCACCTGGGGTTCTTTAACGTGCACCCAAATCTGAGCACACGGGCCTACGACATTTCCGCCTCCATCGGAAATGCAGCCGCCGCAGCCGGGATTTGAACCCGCGACCTGTGGGTCAGCAGCCGAGTACCTTAGCCACTAGACCACCACGGCGGGGTTCAACGGTGGATCTGCCTTTGCGAAACCCACACTGGTACGGATGAAGTAGGCTGTTAGTTTCAAGGAAGTGTAGGAGTCTGCGATTTATAATTTTTTCAAGAAGTTTGCATAGACAACTTGTCAGTGCTATGGGCCTGTAACTCGTAATAGAGGATGGATCCTAGCCGTCTTTCAAAATATAAATAACAATGGCCTCTTTCTAGCTCGAGGAAATGTTGCCGGCAAACTAGATAGCATTGTAGAGGTAAAGTAAGGTTTTTTGCATTTATTGAGGTAGGTTCTTTAACATTTATTAGACCACACGGTCAGAGCCCGTAGCGGAAGTGCTGCATAGGTTTAAAGATGCCTGAGTTCAGCCAGGGAAAAAGGTTGGTTGTATGCCTCGTATTTCGTACATTTAGTATCTAGTTTCTGATTCTCCACTCTTCTCTTATACCATTGAAACTCTTGAGAATAGTGTGACGAGCTGGTAACTTGCTCAAAATGTGCTCTTAGGTGGTTTGCCTGGTGTTCCAAGCTATCACCTTGTGCGTCCAGCAGAGAGAGCACATATGCTTGTTTTCCTTCTATCCTTCTCTTCCTGTTGCTGACCTTTCCCGCATGTGTAGATGATGTAATGTCAGATAAAATTTTTTTTAGCTTTGCCTTTTTTTCTGTCTGCACGTCCTCCTACACTGAGATTTTATGTTCCTAAAATTTGTGAAATTCTGCGCTGTCGGTAATTCTCGGAGCAATCTCCACGCTTTGTTTTGTTTTAACGTGCTTTTCGACGTTCATTGCTTCACCAAGGAACACGTCGTTTGCAAGATAGTCCATTTGTTCGAAGAATGCATTTGGTGGCAACGTCAATCAGAAAAGCTGTGAAGTAGTCCACGGCAGCCTCTATGCCTATTGCACACAAGTCAGTACAGGTTACGAGGGTTCCTTTCGAAACTCTTCCCAATTGGCTTTTTGGTGAGCCATTTCGGAACCTGTGAAGGACATTCCTATGATATTGGTGTACTCAAGACTACTGGGAAATGGTCACTTCCGTGAGGAATATATGGAGTTTTCCATGTGAGCAAAGATTGGAGCGATGGAGATTCAATGCGTATGTCTATGGAGGAGTAGGTATTGTTATCGAGGTTGTAATAAGTAGGCTCTTTCTGTTTTAGGAACAGGCGCCGGAAGAGAAAAGGAACTGCTCAATTAGGTGACCTCGAGCGTCGCAATGACAGTCACCTAAAAGACTACTAAGTGCAGTAACGTCCCCTAGAAATGATACTGTTCGGAAAGTTAGGTTCTATCAAGGACTGGAATTCATGTTTGTGCATTTGAAAAACTAGAGGTATGTATATAGACTAAATGGTGACGTGTTTGCTTAAAAGTGCCACTACTTAAGAGATGTTTGGAGTTTTAAGCGTTTACATTGTATTTTTGCTTAACTATTACAGCTGCACCTCCAGATGATGTCAAGTCATCACCACGGTCTTTCCGGAAAATAATGTAACTGCGTAGAAAGTTGGTCTGTTTAGGTTTTAAGTGCGTTTTCTGTACACACAGCAGTCTTGGTGAGTGTTTGCGTGGAAGCTCTTAGACATCGTCGAGGTTTGTGACAAGGCCTCCGACATTGTATTGCATAATGTGTGTTTCTATATTGGATGTAAAGTGGTGCTGTGTACGAAAATGAAGTGGCTGTTTAAGTGGGAAGTTGTAACTTAAGTAGCAGAGCCGTCGTGAGGCCTTGTTATTGGTTTCTTGGTCTTCTTAGCGCGCTTCAGGGATCCACGCCACATTTACGGCCCCAGAGGTACCAATTTTGTGTCCATTGCCTCATGTGGGGCACTGGACTTCCGCGTACGCGAGCTTCTTTTGCGTATTTGTGACCTCACCTGGTGAGACATGGTCGGTAGACCCGATGACCCGGGAATCACTTGAGCCTCTGGCTTGGTAAGTGGAGCAGGCTTGGATGCTTCCACCACGGGGGTGGCCGCCACACCCGATGACTCACTCTACGTGGGCCCAGGAAGTCGTGAAGGGTGAAGGGACGCTGTTCCCTGACGCGCCGCATCAGCGTAAGTTGTGCCATGAAAATGTCAACGCCTTCGGCGTGCTTCTATGAAAGAGGTGTCTTCGGGGATCTTCAGTGTAATAATTTCATTTTTTCCACTGTGGACAAGAACGTGAATATGCCGCGTGGTCTCCATCACAGTTTACACAATGTGGGTTTTCATTACATTTGTCAGAGACATGACTTTGGGCACCACATTTTGCACAAGCAGGTCGACCACGACAGCTCCGACAGCCATGGCCGAGCCTTTGACACTGATAACATCGGCGATGGTTCAGTATTCAGGGTCTAATCAGTGTTTTAGTATAGCTAGTCTCTATTATTTGTGGTAGTTCACTGGTGGCAAAGGTCAGTACCAAGTGTTTCGTTGGGGTTTCCTGATTGTTCTTTCGGATAACGATTCGCTTTGCATTGGTCACATTCTGTTTTTTCCAGCCCTCGAGGAGTTCAGCCACCTTTAGGTCAAGGAGGTCTGTGTCGGAAAAACCTCCACGTGCAGAGTTCATGAATCTATATGGTGTTATGCTGATAAGAATGTCGCCGAATGTTGCAAAGTTCTTTAGCTGGTCAAATTGATTTTTGTCATGGACTTCTAAAAGGAGGCCTCCACTGCCATTTTTGTAACTTTATAGCCATCACCAAACGTGGCTGTCAGTTACCGCGATACTATGATTAGGGACACTGTTCGGAGCGTTTTGTTGGGCTTCTGACTGTGTACGACATCATAGCGGGAGAATAATTCTTTGGGTCGGCTGAAAAAGTAAAATTCTTCGGTGCGTACGTGCTTTGAATTGGCATGATCACTGAGGAGTGGACAAATTTTATGCAATTATAGTGGAATATATTTCAATAACGATGGCGGCCACCCACCACGGAGCCCAACGAGAGGACGCTACAAGATTTGTGAAATGAGAAACATGCAGACGTCATCCATACACCGCTACAATAACCTAATGCATGTAGGCCAAGGTTTGCTAGTCGAACAAGGTTAACCCAAGTTACCTATGAAAATGGGGAAGTAACAGACCACATTAGAAGACAGGAGAGATAAAAAAAAGGACAGGAAAGAAAACGATCGGAGAGGGGTTAGGAAAAAGTGACTACCGATTTACACTGGGTGGGTCAGCCCAGGGGTGCCGTCTGCATGAAACCAGGGCCAAAGGGGCGCGATGCCTCAGCTGGGGAGCCTTCACGGTCCAATCACCTGGCGTCGGCTCAACCCCCAGGATCCCTCTTTTTGCTGGGCACGGCAAAGCCGTGCACAGCTAGGCGTAAAAGAAAGGCGAACTCCCCCCTCCCCCCACCCCCACCCGTTAGCTCGGGTCCGTGGTGTTGCTACACACCAAACGCCTGTTTACGCAGACGCTCCTGCAGGGTGCGAAGAAGCTTGGTCAATCTGCTGTACTTATAGGCGTTTATGGCATCTTCAAGGGGTTGTTGCGTCTGTAGTAGTAGTTTTGTCTGCAGATTTGCTGGTTCGCAGCACTGCCGCTGATAATCCCGAGTCAGATAATCAGATGGGTTCTCCTCTTGAGTACAATAATGCCATTACGATCTGTGCATACAGTAGGCTATCTCGGCCACTCTGTTTCTCACAGAGGGGCTGAGTTTATCTTCCTATACTTGAGTCTAGCTCAGAACAATTGTCGAGTCCGACCCCATTGCATGTGAGAAGTGAACCCTGTCCCATGACTTCCTGAGGTATTTTAGTAGTGTCGCTCCAACTACAGCACCTATTAGTTTCAACTTTGGCATGGTCAAAGCTTTTACAGGTGCCACATGAGACTTAGTCACGATAATCTTCGTATCACAGCTGCTATTGATGTCCACTGCTCTGAGATACGTGCATGCTCCATAGGCTCTTAACTAGCATCAACGAAAATATAAACTTGCGTCATGGTGATTCCTTCTTTCGAATGAGTCGTGACGTAGCATGATATCTTAATATGGTGTAGCTGAGCAACTTCAGTGCACCATTCTTTCCATGGATTTTCAATTTTCATGAGTAACTCGGAATCCCACGGTATGTGTAACAGTCATAGCTTCTGAAATAAGATCTTCGCTATTATCGTGAAAGGCGAAAAAATACCGAGATGATCGAATATTCCTGAAGCTGTTCTTAAAGTAGTTCATTTTAAATCATGCTTAACAGAAAGCTGGAGCTGCGTGACAAACTTTGAAGAACATGCCAAGTAATCGTCTTCAACGTTCTATAGCATCCCTTGAACCATTGCGGGAGTACTGTCCAATCCTTCCAGGCACTCTTCGTTTTTCGAGAACACGAGTTGAGCGTGGTTTGTCTTCCACTTCCTGAGGTTCATCGGAGCATCTTCCAAAATAGACTTTGCTTTTTTGTACACGTCTACGCCTTCGTCAAGACTGTCGGCTTCCACCAGCAGGTCGTCCATGTAAAAACTCTGCCTCAGTGTCCGGGCCAAGGTTTGTTGCTCAGCGCTGACGTTGTTCAGGTGGTGGTGTATTGTTGCCATCAGCAGGAAAGGGCTTGATGTCAACTCGAATGGCACACGTCTCATACACCTTTTGATAACTTTGTTAATTTCACCACGGGGCACCTTCTTGAACCACAGAAAACGAAATGCATTTTGATCCGATTCATGTATTCATATCTGCAGGAAAGCTTTCTTGATGTTGGCATTAATGGCTATCAGGTGGCATTGAAAACGAAGCAATACTTGAAGCAGATTCGGATTCAGATGTGTACCTTTCTCCAAACAGTCATTCAGTGACATGTGTCCTTTTCATGCGATGAGGTGTCGAACACTATTGAAGTTTCGTGGTGAGCGAGTCTTCTCGTACAACCTCGCAATGCGGCACGTAGTACGCGGCATTATCAGAGTGTCGCTCCGGCACCACTTCAGACCCTATTTGCCAGTATTGACGTATAGTGGTGCCGTATTGCTCAATTAGGCTTTCCTGACACGAGAGTAGTTGGACGAGCTTATGCAGCTGGTGGATTTCTGTGGCCTCATTGTCGCCCAGAAGATGCTTGCAATCTTCTTTCCATGGTAGGGCCACGGAGTACCACACGCCTGACTTTCCAACTTTCTCCTTAATTTTCATAATGCTCAGGTTGGTCAGACATTTGTTGGAGTCAGTAATGCCCGTAGACTCGTGTCGCCAGAAAGACTGTAGGGTTCCTGTGGTCGACTCATAATCTGTTGCATCCACCCGCAAGACAATGGCAAGCAGGTGAGTTCCACAGTCAAAAATGGTCATCTGACTGATAGACCTTTGTACCGTCCAATTAAAAATTGTCTTCATTGCTACAAGTCATGGCACGTCTGGAGACCACACAACTTCACTGGTGATTGCTTGCCACATATATTTAGAACCTAATAGCAGACCGGTTTGGTGTCAGATACGTCATGAATCCGGTATTCGTTCGTGAAAACTTTCCTTCGTTTCTTTATTTCTAAAATGAAGGTGTTGTTCGCTCATGGTAGAGTCACACCATGGCAAATGGCTGAGACAACTACAGCTTCTATGCGAAGGTCAACCTTCTTTTCCCTGCTTCAAAGCTCCATTTTAACGACGTTTCGCTTTTGTGAATTTGAAGAGCAAGTGCTTCCGAAGGTATTCAGTACCAACCGGATATGTCTGACCGCTTTCAGTTTATGGTTACGAGCCACATCTCCCTAATGAAGCTTCTATGGCTTCCAACATCCAAAATACCTCGAACGAATAGCCTGCTGTTGATGTTGACTAACTCAGTGCGGAATGTTTGAAGACAGACGGCGTTGTCTCTTGGTGGTTGGTTAGTGTACGATGTGTCTCACATGATGAAAGAGCGTTTGATGAAATGAACAAGGCGGCACTTCCTGAGGTTCCTGCGGTCGTCGAAGCTCTTTTGTAATTGGGGTCGCACATGTTGAAAGCGTGTCTTACGCGGCAGGAACGGCAGGCTGAGTTTGACACGGCAAACCTTCGCTCGGTGACCTTTCAACGTGCAGCGGAAGCAACGGTGGTCTTTTTGCCGCTGCTCTTTTTTGACTTCAAGAGGAATATCAGCGTTGCAGCTGTGCGTCCCGTGCGGATCAATATGGCAGAAAAAGCACTTGAACTGTGGTATAGATATGGCGCCCAAAACTTATGCCACTGGAATGCTCCCATTCCTTCTGCCCGAGTGATCCTCCAAAGCAGGTGTTTGATACGACAGTACGTGCTGCTCTCGGCTTTCGAGCTCCACTCGTATGAATAGTAGCAAGCTATTTAGCTCAGCATTTGGCATAGCTAACGCCTCCACTGGTGCACTCGACGAGGCTTGAACGAAACGTACTTTGGTGGGTCTTGTCAGGGCGTGGTGTCATTTTTCTCTAGTGAAATAAAGACCAACGTTCCGTGGTAGAGCCTTCTGCAGAACATCGAAGAGCATAGCTGAATACGTTAGGGCATGTTCAGGGCTTCAAAGCAGCGAATATTCAACTGTGTGGCATCGTAAAACCTTCGCGAACCACAGATGTCGTTGGCGCATGTTACCCTTGGGAGATTTCTCAGTGCCGTCAGATAATGCTGAATAATCATTGTCTTATCGCCGAATCTTTCCTTCAGAGTATGCACGGCGTCGGCGTAGCAAGATTCTGTCGTACATACTCTGAAGAAAGATTTTTCCTTCATCTTTTTTGCAGCTCAAGGTCATACCTTTCAGCCTCTGTAACGCCCTAGTCAGATTCAAACGAATGATTTGCTCTGCTTCACGGATTTAAGTGTTCTACGTGTCTACGTTACTTGGACGACGTCATTGTATTTTAACCCACGTTCAATACTCACCTCATTGACTCACAGCTGTTTTCGACGTGTTCTGTCTTGCCATAAGTAAGCGGAATTCGTTGAAAGACTGGTTCGGGCACCCCCACATTATGATCCTTGGGCATATTGTTCATGCGTCTGGCATACTACCTGACGCGGAAAAGGTTCGAGTGGTGAAGCACTTCCTTGCGCCGACAACCACCAAGAATGTTCGCAGCATTGTAGTGCTCTGCTCGTACTTTTGGAGGTTTATTGAAGACTTCCCCAAAACTACTAGACATCCAATTAGCGTCCGCAACAAGACATCCCCTTTAAACGGTGTCCTTCCAAAACAGCAGCTTTATCGAAGATCATCACCCTGCTCACGTCTTTCCCTGTTCTAGCCCACTTTGACCCTTCAGCACCAACGGAAGTCTGCACTGATGCCAGCGGCCACGTAATCAACCCTGTGCTAGCCCAGTGACATTGTAGAAAAAATCGCGTGATCGCTCATGCCAACCGACTGCTGTCCTCCCCGGAGCGAAATTATTCCATCCCGGAGCATGAATGCCTCGCTCTGTTGTGTGATGGTTGCAATATTTCGCCCTTACTTATACGGCCGACATTTTAGAGTGCTCGTGGACCATTATGCCTTTTGTTGGCTTGCCTCTTTGAAAGATCCCGCATGTTGTAATATACCTACAAGAGTGGTAAACTACACCAAGATATGGATTGTTTGTGACGCTATCCTGTGGCAGAGTGGGACTCTAGGAGCTGTGACTCCATCAAAAACATATTTTCCATGTCCGAACTATTCCACCTTGGTGACGAGCAGCGTCGGGATCCACACATGAGCTAAACAATACAAGGGATGTGACCTCAGCACGACCCCTCTGTACGCGCGTAGGTCTTACGGGATCACCTTATATCGGCATAAATTGTCACCCATTCGTCCCAATCTACTGCTGGTCGTACCAAAGCACCTGCGCTATGTCAACATCTGTAAAGTTTGTTTGAACCGCAAAATTGACATACGGACGTCCTTCTAGCTATTATGAGCCTATCGACATCCGACTGAATCCTTTTTTTAGTTGGTTTGGATCTTCTCAGGCCCTTTCCGATATACACTTCAGGCAACAATGGGCCGCTGTTGCCACAAATTACGCGACCCGTTATGCAATCATCCCAGCCTTGCCCACCAGCTGCGCTATGAATGTGGATTTTCAAGAGCTTGCTCCTGAGGGTGCGACGGTTGTGTTTCGTCGTTGCACCGGTGAGCATGACTTCCGAGATAGTGGACGCACGGCGTGTTTCTCTCTGGCCGTCCTAATCACCACGCTCCCCAGTAAAATGAACGAGTATCGCCTCGCGCGCCCGGTTGCCGCAAGAGGGTGCGGATTCTGGTGGCGGCGAACACTGCAGCTGGCAGCCGAGCGCAAGAGATTCTTGCGTGTGCATGTTTTTTTTCGTGTACACACAAGAATCATCGCCAGAATCTCCTGGCTGACCTGAAGGTAAGTATTTGCAGACCACAAAGCGAATGGGGTTCCAACGTGCGCATGTTTTGAAAGACAATAGTCTTTCTTAGGTACCTTCGACGGACAGACGGACGAACAGACAGACAGACAGACAGACAGATTGATTGATTGATTGATTGATTGATTGATTGATTGATTGATTGATTGACATGATCAAAGTCGTCAAAGTTCGCTAAGAAATGGTTCGCATTTGAAAATGCTTCTCATGTATCGAATGCTTATTGTTTCGCATGCTACATATGGTTGCTTCGTGTTCCTTTCGGTATCATATTGCCACGTTCCATTTCCCAAGCTTTTGTTATCGTCCCAAAACACCGCACGATTCTCAGCGCAAACCGCGCCTGCAGTTTTCGAGAGGGTTCCGGACTGTACTAGATCATTTCGATAAGATCACGCCCACTGTGCGAATGGTACAGATTGTTCTGGAACGTACGCCGCCGCCAGCGGTAGCGCTGGAACATTCGACGGCGGGAGTATAAATGCCGACGCGCTTCGCCGCTTGTCAGTGGTTGATCGAAGGCCGACGCTCCGTTCGCCGCTATCAGTCTGAGACTGCTATCTGTGCGAGACTGCTGCTGTAATTGGACTTTCTGTTTACCGGGCACAGGTTCGCCCAAATAAACAGTTAAATCCCAACAAGAAGTCTCCTGTCTTCGGCCACGTCACGACCCCGTGACAATATGTATGCTTTCCCTGCAATGATCTCCTTGTCAGATCGGCAGTATTGTTAAATAAAATAAATAATAAAAGATGATGTACAAATAAACGCCGCTTGCCAGCGTTAAAGGCAGAGAAAAAGATCGTGTTCAATCATGCCGACAATGGTTTCTGGCTGAGTTCTTCCACGCCTGTTAACGTTTTAGCGTCCACAGAGGCCATCAGACGTTACAAAGGCCGTCTTCTCTTCTTCTATAGGGTCCACAGCAATCCGTCAGTATCTAGAACAAAGATCGATAGAAGAAAGGTACATGACATCATGCAGATAATTAAGGGCATTGTCAATGAACGGTAGAGGGTAGGCGTCTTCTCTTGTGATGCGGTTAAGGTGCCAATAGCCTACACAAAAACACCACGTACCGTAATTCTTTTTAACGCTACCGGAGACGTTCCGAGAATGGAAGACAGCGGTATAATGTCCTTCGTGAGCATCTTGTTTACGTCGTGCTGAATGACGCCCTGCTCCGACGCAGACACCCTGTAGGGGTGGCGGTGAACAGGGTTGGCATCGCCAGTGTTTATGCGATACTGAACAGTGGACGTCTGACCTAAAGGTCAATCACTACCATCGATAATGTACTTGTAGGACCCGAGAGCAATCAGCAGGACTTCAAACACTTTCAGGTGGAAGGTCGGCAGCCATCATAATAAAAATGTGACGGCTTCCAACATTTAGTTTTGGTGGTACGTGGTGCATAAGAACACTGGCATGCAGTGCAAAAGCTTTGACCTGTGAATCCAGCAGTGGAACAAGTTTGGCTAGGAATATGGCTTGTGGGAGCACTTGACCTGTGAAGCAGAAATTCACAAGGAGTAGCCAGGTTCTATTATGCGTGATGCTGCGACCCGTACAGAGAACACCAACAGGATGAGTGAGCGGCAAGTCGGTAAGAGGCGCAGCGTAGTATTCGCCATCTGGTACAGCTGGTGAACAAAGCATGTCGACGTACGTAACAGTGGTGGGGGCTAGATAAGTAATGTCACTGGAATTTATTCAGCACGAAGGTTCACATGGGAGTCGCTGTGTTGAGGCAGTTCAAGGCGGAGCACATCGGCGGAGCAATCAATGAGCACTGAATTAGCGGTGAGAAACTCCAGTGTAAGGTGGAGGCCATTAAGACATGTGGGAAGAACAGTAAACAGGACGACCACCTGATGTCTTGCAATGGTAATTTGTGCAGTACACATTCCTTTTACACATTTGTGCAGTACACATTTCTTTAAGCGATTAAAGTACGATCATAATGCAGTACGATCATAATAGACTTCAAGGATTTCCTGGTGTAAACGCAAAGCAAAAGACGATTTTCAGGCAAGATCAACCGTGCAGCTTTACCTCCACAACAACCTGCGCATTCTAGCTATCCGTAGACCAGCGGCAATTAAAGAACCGGGACGGCAAACGTCCACGTGCGGGGGAACGAGACGGCCGGTTTTGCATTGGTGGTGACGAGAACTTGTGGCAGTAGTCTTCACGAGTGGCGAATGTTGAAGACTTAGTGCGACACAGATTATGGTGCTGTATTAGGCGGACAGGGCCGTGGTAATCGAAGGAGACAGCGGAAATCGCAATCTCGGTCAACGTTGGTTTGTTGGAAGCCAGGCACACGGGCTGAGGTTCGCGTCGGACAATGCGTGTCACAATTTAAGGTGTGGACGACTGACAAGCAGTTCCTTCGCAAGAAGACGTGGCAGTGGTGTTTGGGAGACGATGGAACTACTAGAAATGAGCTGACTCTTTGCTTGCTCGAAGCGGTTACACTCTTTAATTACGACGTCGATAGTGGTTACGTTGCTAAAAACAAGCAGCTTGAACGCATTATTGGCGATACCCTTTAACATGTGCGAGATCTTCCCAGCCTCAGACATGCTGTAGTCAGACTTCTGGCCCAACGCTAGCACACCTTCAATATATGTCAAATAATGTTCCGTTGACGATGACTGCGTTCGGTCAATTGTTTCCGGGCAGCAAACTTTTGTTCATATGGGCTGCCAAAAAGGTCACAGAGCTTCTGGTTGAACATGTCTCAGCTCGTAACCTCGTGTTCGTGCGTCTCAAACTAGACAAGAGGAGTATTGTCGACGTAGAATATGACGTTTCACGGCATGATGGTTCGATCCGTGTCATTTTGTAGTATCGTGTAGCGGACGCGACACACGGAGAACACACAGCACGGCGCTGAAGCGCCGGCTGACAAGAAGTACGCAGCAGCCGGTAGCTAAGCAAAAACTCTCTGTTATATACACTAGCATCACCAAATATACATATACACAACGCCCCCTAGGGGCCAGTTGGCCAGTTCCGAAACCGGAACTGAAACCCCGATACCACATCGCCCCCCCCCTCGTCTTGAATTGAAGAGCATTCAAGGTCGTACCACTTCACATGATGCAAAGCTAACGTAGAATGAAAATGTACAGCATGCACACTTGAACAAGAAGTAAGGTACACTGGCAATTGTACACGTAACACAGTGCATAATGTAACGCAGTGGACGTAGCACAATGAATTATGACGAATTAAAAATGTTCAGCATGCATACCAACGATGCAGCAGCAAGGCACGTTGCCAAATCATCACCACATCATCCCCTCTCCCGAAAGAGAATGTCTGCATAGTTATTTTTGTGTTTGAGTCTACAGCGTCAATGCCTGCAATGATGCCATTTCCATGACAAGCACTGTCGCTCCACAAAGCGGCCAAGTGGTACGTAAGAATCGGCCCATCTGCTGTCCTTTCAATGTACTTCTGGCACAGTAGAGACCGGAACAAGCATGCCATGAAGCTACGATGGGGCATGGCTCGGCGCCACCGATGCAGGCACCTTGCAGAGAACCGAAAGTTGCACAGCCGGCTCAGCGGCGCAATTATGTAAAAGTTCCAAATCCGGACAAAGGCGGTCTCTTCCATTGAGTCGCACGCGATTGGCCCATACAAGCTGTGACGAATGCTGTGACGTTATGAGTGACGTGGACTGGGGTGTCACGTGACTCTTTTTTTTTTCGGTTTTCGGAGAAAGGCGATGGAACGGTCGGAGAGACTGTCCGAAAGCAACCGGATGGGTTGAAATGGCTGCAAGGTGGCCTGGATTGGATTGAAATGAAAAAAATGCGCGACTTTTCGGCACCGGGGCACTTAGACAACATGGCGTTTCCCACATGACACGGTACTTCGCCTTGCTTGTGCGGTATCTTTAACCGAGCAGAGGCGACGACGCGAGGTAAAAGATGCATTTTAAGAGTTCAGCGAAGAAGAGTTCCGGCAATGTTTTCGTCTGTCCAAACGAACAGTGCGTAGCTTGTGCGACGAACTTGACCCTATCATCGGATGCCAGCGAGCCAGTGGCCTTTCCACAGAGAGAAAGGTGTTGTGCGCGCTGTGATTTTTCGCCACCGGTAGCTTCCAGAAGAGCATTGGTCGCGAGGAACACATCGGCATGTCTCAGCCGGTGGTGAGCAACACCATCCACGAGGTGACGGAGGCGATCATTACCGTGGCTGCTAGAAAAAGGGTGGCGGACTTCCTACTGACAACAGCTGCTAAGGATGAGGCAAAGGTGGAGTTTGTGCTACGCGGTTGCATCCCAGGGGTGCTAGCGTGTGCCGATGGCACGTTGGTCACCATTCGCAAGCCAGAGGGATTCGGACTGGCCGACACGGCGAGCTTCATGTCCAGAAGGGGCTATCATGTCCTGAACGTCATGATCGTAAGTACTGTTATGATCGTTTATTACTCGCCCTTCGGAGCAATTGTTCAGTTGTGACGCCAAAGCTGGAAAAAGTAATAATGCAACGAATGAAAAAGAACCTGCAGGGAATTGGGTGCGAGCTAGATGGTGGCTCGCAAGGCCTCGGTAATAATAAGTGGTAAGTGTTTTGTGCGTGAGCCAGTTGCCGTTTTTGCACTGGCATGCATACGCAATTGAATTGTGCATTTTAGAGATAATCGGTAATATGGGCAGCAGACGTAGCAGAAGTATATACACGACAGGGAAGTATTTCCAACACGAAAGTGCTTACAATCACAATTGGACGAGCTGGCTTTGGTATTTACGAGTGTTCTTTCCCAAGAGCAACGCGTAGCTTTTCACTTATCGATCATTCAGTGGAAGTCGTAGCCATGTGTACAGCAGAGGTGGGGTCGTTGCCCCCACACTCCCCCCTCCTCAGTGTGCTACACCCTGTGTTTCCTTCTAAGTGAAGCTCCTTGTACCAATGACTGTACTAGTACGCATTGTTTCCTGCATATGCGTGGAAAAAAGGGATTTATTCTGAGTATAAATGCAGTACTATTTTATATCGCTCCTCATCGCAGATGTGCAAAGCGTGGCTGCGCATAATTGTCATAGACCCATGATTCCCAGATTCATGCCACGACTCCTGGGTGTGGGAACATAACCCACTGCGTGCACGCCTAGCTGCACAACTACAGCCTTGCGAATATCTGCTTGGTAAGTATTAATGTGTACTATCTGGGCATAGCACTCAGCTTTTATGCTTACATTGCAGGAGACGCAGGCTATCCTCTCAAGCCATGGCTCCTAATTCCAGTCCTTGGCAGTCAACCGTGCAACACTTCCGAAGGCCGATACAACAAGGAGCACGCATCCAAGCGCAATGTTGTGTAAAGGTGTATCGCCGTGTTGAAAAGCAAGTTCCGCTGCTTGCAGCACTTTCGAACGATGCTCTACAACCCCGATCGGGCAGCGCAAATCATCTATGCTTGCTTTGCTCTCCACAACATTGCGTTGCATGCAGGCGACTGGACCTTGGACGAGTATGTCGTGGACATGCCACCAGCTGAGGATGACGATGGAGAGCCAAGGGGGAGCCATATGCTCACACCACGCAACATGCTGCTCAGAGACGGCAGCAGTGCTGTCTTGGACCTTTTTTGAAGTACACGGGAACGGTGAGTTTTCATGTTTTCATATCCCACACATAATTTATTTACACTGATTCTAGTGCATCTAGACATGAAAGGGCTGTGTTTGCCACATTTGAATACACAAAGTACTTACTTGTGCTTCAATATGAAGCAAGGTGGCAATGTCAAAATGCTGCATTTTCTTTAAATGGCACATGAAATATGCAACAGAAACACCCTTTTCCATATTAGCGATCACAGTCACAACAGACTAGATTGGAGCAAGCATATATGAGCGGCACTCTGTGCTGAGTGTTGCTATCACAAAATTGTGCGAACAATGCAGCAACGTCTCAAAATTCTTTTCACCAGAACGCATAAAATCGAGATTCTATTAGTAACATGTTGTATGAACACATGATACATAGGTCCATATCTTGTCATAGTGACTGACTACAAGCATTCAATTGTGCACGCCAGGCTTGACGAGCAATTGTGCTTGTCAAGTTGTGCTGTTTTTTTGCTCATTGTCCTAAACATTGTGTGAATGTTAAAATAACATTTAATTTGAATTCACGACTGCAGTCATGCTGCAATGCAAAAAAACATGCAAATCAAGATGGCAAACAACAGGCGAGTTGTTTTGATAGCATACAGCATGAATAATTCGCTCAGTTATTTCGCGGCTCCCAAACCATACCACGTTCGAAATTTATTCCCGCAAAGAGTCGTTTACAATGAAAACTAGATGAAATCAATCGCTGGCATGTTGCTGTGATGACCATTTTCCTTTGTGAAACTGTGCGAGATGACCACTTACTAGCTTAGCGCTCCCAAACAAGATTCAGAATGTAGTTGTTGCATCTTAGCCTCATTGTGCTGAAATGAAAATATCACAGTGAACTGCAAAACAGTGTGATGCAAAAAGATATCACATTACTACACTATGTGGTAATGCTGAATAAAAATCACAGTGAGCTAGAAAACACAGTGGGACAATACAAATATCAAAGAAACATTAACAGAAAATGTCAACTATACACTCGTGGTCTCCGTGTAAATGACTAGACACCTTTGAAATGTGGGTAAAAAACACTGCCACTAGAACAGCTCGAACATACATTAAGAAATGCATATATCGAACATAAAAAATGCTGCACTCCTTATACAAAGTAAATGCTAACCTAAATCTAGTAATATGTACTAAATGCAAATAAAAAACGAATAAAATAGAACATGAACAGCAACACGTAAACATATAAAAAACACTAAACCAATTATGAATGATAAAAAGTTGAAAACATGGCGAAAAACAAACTAAACTATGTGTATGTCTCCCGAAGCGTATAAAATTGAACATGAACAGCAGCACCTAAACACATTGAAACCAACAAATCTATAATGAATGATGACAAGAAAAAACATTGAACACATGACGAAAAATTAAACTAAACTACTTATCCCTTTCTCGCAGAAAGCCCTCAGACATGGCCAGTGCCCTCCTGCACCGCTGCCGCCTTCTCCTGTGCCGCTGCCACACGCCGTGCTGCAGAAGCGATGCGGGTGGTTGATTTTTCATCTCCCACAGCACCTGCGATGAATCGTCATGGTGTAAATGTTTAAGTGAGCTGCCGGTAAACCCTTAACCATCTCGTGGCTGGAAGCTGCTCCTGCTGCCAAGAATTGCAACGGACACAACAACTTCCCCTCAGTTGAAGATCAACTGGCCTGATGGCATCCTTTGAAAGTGGGAAGCTTTGTGTACAAGCTATGCCCTCCTCGTGCGGACCTACAAACATTTGTTAAAACTGCTCTTTATTAATGTCCTCAAATGCATCTCTCACCATGAAAGAGCCCCCGGGCTAACCAACCTTTTGCCCGGCAGTTTATCATTGCAGATACCCGATACCATGCCCTCAATACAATGCATGGTTCTTGTTTACAACCCAAGTTGGTTTCAGTCATCATAATAGAACATGGAGAATGCTTATGCCCCTTATGTAAAATGTAAACAAAGGGTCTACTCACCTTGAGCACCTTGTCGCCCTGCTCAAGGTTCCAGTCCTGCACTCAATAAAGCACCAAGTTCTCAAATGCTTGCGTGTTACTGTGTCACTGCCATCTACAGCCGCTTCAGTGGCCTCCACATCCATTTCCACTGCAGCAGTGGGAAGATTCGCCTGCTGGAAAGTGTAGTAAGCATGATCTTTCAGAAAGTGGGTATTCGTTACTCTGGCTATTTTGCAACCTTAAGTACTAAACATCTGCGAAAATGTTCTGCAGGTATTCAGTGGTCATTGATGTCATGTATTATCATTTTAGTGCATGCACTTGCCCGCAGTCATTACGTGTTTTATGATAAATTAATACCCCTTGTACTGCAAGGGCTGCAAACTGATATTTTAGTTAAACCTACCCACTTTTGATTACTTTCTCGTGTGCTTTATTCCCGTTTAACAAGGTTCTGCTAAAGGCACCCCTTCAGATATCAAACTCTATCATGGTACCGCTCAGGAACCCGTGATACTGCGGCGGCAGAGTGCTTACCTGTTGATAGGTGAGACCAAAAACGCCACTGAAGTGTGTCATTCCAGTCAACTGTAGAACTCGGCCGCGGAAGCCAGGCAGCCAACCCCCTACAGTGCCCCTGGAAATATACACTAATGTCACAGAACAAATTGCCCGTGCCATTCGACGGTCACTCACGTTTGTGCGTCTCTGATGGCGGCGGTGTCACGTTTGGCCTCGTGCACCGGCCTGCGCCACCAAGCCTGCCATTCCTGCGCAGGCACTTCATGGTTGAGCGCGTCGCTGAGCTCTTGCCACCGGTCGGTGATAGTGACGCCGTGCCGCAGCTCGATGGCATTCGCCACGAGCTGGGGATGTTCGTCCATAAAGGCGAGCACCAGCGCGTGCTGAGCCTCGGATAACGCCGATGAGCCGCTGCTGCTGTTGACTACTGGTACAGTTGACCTCCGCCACGATTGCGCTCGACTGAGCCAACAACTTCGAAAGTTGCGCCGTTTAGGTTTGTATAGTGGAGGAGATATGAAAACAGTAACTGCTTGAAACCAGGTTGTACTTAGCGCCACCACGTACCGTCCCGCTAAATTTAGCGTTATTTCATAACAATAACAAGGAAAATACGTTTATATTGTGCCGTATTCCTTAATAAACGTTTGAAAACTTGTTCCAACACAATTTGATAATGAATAATAGTAGTTAAACATTTTTCAACACGTTACAAACACTTTTCATTTTGCTATACGGTCCCCAAGTCCACGTCAAAATGATGACGCGAGGCTTCATTTCGCTCATTGGCTGTTCACTTCCCTTCGTCCTCGCGACCGCTGCGGACCGCCCATTTTTTGACATCACCGACAGACCGCCTCCATCCGGATTTGGAATTCGTATATAATTGCACCACAGACGTGACCGGCGGATGCACCTACACCGTACGCAGAACAGTGATCATCTCCGGAATCTCAGCCGGCACGCTCGGTGGATGCATCTCCAGCGAACCGAGAAGTGAAACAGCATCCCAGAGACCACCACTAGCCGAAGGAAGCACAGCTGGGCGGATGCGGCAGCAGGCAAGACGGGAGCATCAGGCTCAATTGAAGGATGGACAGCTGATGCAGGTAAAGTGTGGTCAGCATCAGTAGACCCAACCGGAACAGCCATCTTCGCAACAGCACTCCGAATTGAAGCAGGTGCAACAGGTGGAACCAGGGTACGCTCAACTGCAGGACCCCTGGCAGGAGCAGGCACCTCAGGAGTACGGCCCGTTGGGACGCTAACAGGGCAGCACAAGCAAGCACGCTCTCAATCCGAGCAGGGATCATCGCTGCATGTGAAGTTGAAGTATAGCCCTGTCGAATTTGTGAAATTTCCGCAGACCTCGGAGGGGCCGATGGCACAGCAGGGTTGGCAGCATAACGTTGGGGCAGTGTGGATCCAGGAGGACGAACAGCGCGGCGTTCATGCTCGCTTCGCGCAATGGAGTCGGCCTGCAAATCAGCCAGCTGCTGCAACGCGCGGTCGACGCGCTCCTCTTCCCTGGCATGTTCCAGCGCTGTCTTAACTGTGAAGGCGTCCCCCATCAGAACGAATGACTTAAGAAGGTCGGGGTCACGCAGGCCATGCAAAATCTGGTTCTGTACGATTGTCTCTGCGGCGGTGCTTGAATTGCAGTCTTTGGCCAACCACCGTAGCGCTAGAATGAATTGGACGGGAGTTTTGTCCGGCTCTTCAGGTGGCGCGAAGTATGCGTCCAGAACGGCTAAGTCCTGCTAGTAAGCATCGCATGTTGCGGCACCTCCTGAAGCCTTGACGCCGTCAAGCAGCGTTTGCTCGTCAGCAGCTTTGTAGCAGGCTTGTAATTCCTCCACTCCGAGCGCGTTAAGCAGCAATGCCTTTTTTGTGTCTGGCGTAGCGACTGGGGCCGCCGCGTCGACCTACACTTGCACGACGCGACGCCAAGTCAACCAGAGAATCGGAGGCACGCCAGGGCCTGGCAGAAACAGTAGTGGTGGGATTGCGGGGAACATGCTGCTGCCGATACAGACTGAATGCGGAGGAAATAAAGGTGAAGCCGCCCCATGCGTCAAGGTCTGAACTTTGCAGTCTCAGTGGTCACGAACTGGGGATTCAGAGAACGGAAGAATCAATGGGCTGTATCCAGGGTGATGAACATAATGGCACTAGTACCAAAAATTTGTATGCCCACCTGGGCCTGATCCACGCGGATCTCATCCTCGTCACCCAAAATGTATCATCGTGCGGTGGACGCGACGCACGGAGAACACAGGGCAAGGCGCTGAAGCGCCAGCCGACAAGAAGTACGTAGCAGCCGGTAACCAAGCAAGAACTCCTTTTTATATACACAAGTACCACAATATATACATATGTACGACGCCCCCCCCCCCCCGGGCGAGCCAACCGGTTCCAATGCCAGAACCGAAACTCCGATACCACATCACATATCACCTGCTTACGTGCTCGTACATGCTGCGCCACTTATCTATATCAATGTTGCTCTCTCCAGAAAAGGTATACCTGGATCATGAGGTTGCGTTACGATGACGTAAGGGATGGTTTTTGGGCAGGTTGCTGGCGTAGTTAGCGAAAGTGGGTCTTCACCTGAAGCCATGGTAGGAAGGGGTGCCCACTGTGGAGCTCCAGAAAAAAATATTACGTGACGATAGCACTATCCCGCAATATTACGTGACGACAGCACCATCAACTTCATCAAGTTCCTACTGGACGCTTTTTGGGTATGTTTCACTATGCACTGCGAATATAATAATAATAATAATAATGATATTCATAATAATAATAATAATAATAATAATAATAATATAAATTGGCAGATCCCACGTACAGTGGCAGTCGATTATATGTAAAGCACTAATGGGAAATGTTGATATGTCACTTTAAAATCAGCACAACGTTACGAGGTGGAAGTAAATTATGCCGTACATGAGTTCCGTATCATGATTATTACGTTTGGATGAGTCGTTTACGTTCGTCATCTATTGACGACACGTAACACCAAATTTAGTGTATGTGGAACTGGCATAATGGCCGTGAGCACCTCATGAAGGGCCCGATATATCCAACGTAACGCTGACGCGAATGCACGCTGCGCACAGTGATGCTATGTTAGCGAAACTCGAGCACTCTATAGTCGGACGCCAGGCGCAAACGACGCGATCAACGTCCTTCGGCGCGGCCTGACGACAACGAGCGCGAAATGCGACATCCTGCATTTCACGCCTGTGCCTCACCCAGACAGCACTGCGTCTGCCTCTTTTCGTGACGGAGGGACGCCGCACACGCTGAAACGCACATGCGTCAAAGCAACGCGGCGTGGCGCACACCTGCGAGTATATGGCAGGGCCTCCGCCTGGCGTGGCAACGCCCGCAAGACACGACGAAATGAACGCCAGTGCGCACGTGCACCGGGTCACGTCGAAGTATATTCGCGCCTTTACTGTGGCATGTCTCACATGACACGCATCACATGATTATCATGTTTGCACCATTCATATACTTTCGTCATTCATTTCCGTCACGTAACAGCAAATTTGGCATATGTGAAGCTAGCGAAATGGCCGTCGGCGCATCATGAGTGTGGCATGTAGTCATGTTGCTACATGACACGCATGCCGTGATTATCATGTTTGGATGTGTCACTTACCTATGTCGTCTGTTCACGTCACGTAATACCGAGTTCAGTACATGTGAAGCTAGCGAAACGTCCGCGAGCACATCATGAGCGTATCATGTAGTCATGTTGTTACATGACATGCATCTCATGAATATCATGTTTGCACCAGTTCGTCATTCATTCACGTCCAGTAGTACGAAATTTTGTAAAGTGAAGCTAGCGAAACGGCCACAACGCATCATTAGCGTGGCATGTATTCATGTTGTTACATGACACGCATCTCATGATTATCATGTTTGCACCGGTCACATACCTTCGTCATCCATTCACGTACCGTAAACCAAATTTGGAATATGTTACGCTAGCAAAACGACCACGAGTGCATCAGAAGCTTGGCATGTATTCATGTTGTCACATGACACGCATGTCAAGATTTTCATGTTAGGGTTTGTCGCTTGTGTTCGCCGTGCAATCATGTCATAGCATACCAGTTTTGCAACATGCCATGTGAACGAAACCACCGCAAGAGCTGCAGGACCATGAAATGTAAATTAAGACATTCATGACATTCATGTTATGATTTTCTTGTTATGACTAGTAAAATATGTTCTTCATGCAGTCATGTTATGCCATACCAAGTTTGGTATTTATGCCATTATCGAAACGACCCAGAGAGCTAAAAGTCGTAGGCGGATAGATAGATAGATAGATAGATAGATAGATAGATAGATAGATAGATAGATAGATAGATAGATAGATAGATAGATAGATAGATAGATAGATAGATAGATAGATAGATAGATAGATAGATAGATAGATAGATAGATAGATAGATAGATAGATAGATAGATAGATAGATAGATAGATAGATAGATAGATAGATAGATCCGTTCATCGACTGCAATGCCGCTTATCAACTAGAATGGGGCCACTTTAGAAGACCTTAAAGGGTTCGAAATGGGCTTTATTCACCATAAACTTTTGCGCCGTAATCTGGAGATGACTGGCTCAAAGGTTGAAATGATTGAACGCTTGCTTCATGATGTAGCCCACAACCGTTAACCATCTAGTGGGTCCAACCTGACAGCTGAGCAGTCGTTTTTAAGTACGAAAGTGCTAAGTGACTTACTGCAACAGTTTTTGACGTTGTCACAACGACTGACGGTTCCAGTCCAAGTTACAGCGTTGCTCAATCTTTCGGCCTCACTGCCAACCTTTAGTGGTGACGGTAGCATTTTAGCTCACCAGTGGCTTGAAGAACTCAAGCGTACTCAAGGCTTAGCGTCATGGACACCATCTACTCTCCTTGCCGTAGCGCTTGGTAAGCTCCGTGGCACTGCTGCAAATTAGAAAAACGTGGAAGAAACCAGTTGGACACGTGGGAAAATTTTAAAGCTGCGTTTAAGAAAGAGTTTGGAGACAAACTTACGGTTTTGCAGTGGCAGCACATAGTTACCAGATGCGTGCAGTCACCCAGTGAGATTACGAAAGTGATAGCGCGAGAACAGAACGACAACACAAAGACAAGAAGGACATGAAAGACACGAGCGTGTCCTTCTCGTGCCCTTGCCTCTGTGTCGTCGTTCTGTTCTCGCTCTCTAAATATCGTCATGTCATACCAACTAGCCCAAGCTGCCACAACCAGTGAGAGCCTCGTTGACTACTCTTTGGCGAAACTGCGCGTAATTTTAAGATGTCTGCTGCTATTATCAGATCCTCAGCGTATTGAATATGCCTTACAGAATGTGCGTGACGCACACTTCGCAACAACTATCGCTGCACAACGACCACCAACTGTGAGTTCATTTCATGCCATCGCTACCCAACTCGACCGGACTATAGAGCATGCCTCTGCTTTTCCAAGTCAGCCACTCATCGCAGCCGTAACATCAATGTCACAAGTGCCTCCCATGCCTGTGCAGTAGATTAATATTATGAATGACAAATCTTCTTTACCAATCAATCTGACTCAGTCACCAGTTTTGTGTAGAATTTCATCGTTGCCGTTAGATCAACAAGACACTTGTTATCTTGCAATTAGTTCCGAAAATGGCGCCCCTGCTTATCGCCCCGGGGAATATATGAGCAAGGCGATATGTTACAAGTGTCGCCAACCAGGTCATCTTTCATCGATGTGCCCCCGTTCCGGAACCAGTACCCCGCTACCCAGCCAGTAAACAAGTTTTCCCTCCTTTGCGTGCCTTCAACCTTCAGAACCATTTGAAGGATCTCATGTGCAGAGCGCTGTGATTCAAGCAGACATTCCTCTTATCGGCACTGTAGGCGCATTTCCGGACAGTGGTTCAAAGCACACCATTCTCTCGCTAAACGTCATTGGATCTGCCAACCTGCTACCATAGATTAAACCTCACATATCTGTTCTGAGTGGCGGTACCGTCATGTCAGCTGGTACATTGTACTCGTATTGCTTTGGGGCCTATTTTGGCAGTACTTGAAGTTCAATTTCTGGCTAAAAACCCCTGCCTTTTATCCTCGAAGAGGACTGGTTCGAGGCAACCCGCGCAGAGCTCCTTGTTCGACCACCTCATCCAACAGAAATCCATCATACTGCCGCGAGCATTATCATGCGATACCTGGAAAAGGTGCTGGCACGGATGTCCAATGTCGTTGTGCTGTCAAGTATTCCTGGGTCTCTTTTTAAGCAAGCTGTGTCTCCCACAGGCTGCTTGCAGCTTTTGCCATGGCCGGACAACAACTAGCCTTTGTGGTTATCCCTCAACCGCAATGAAGATTTGTCTAGAGAGCAGCCACTTCAACTAAAGACAGCAACACTTTGCACAAATGATGCTACGTTGGATACACTACGTGACGCTCACATAGGTCCACAGCTGCAATACGACGTTGTGTGAATTCAACACATCTTGCATCAGCATGTTGACCTCTTCGCTACTGATGACAATGATTTGGGCCAGAACAAAGAGACAGAACACGCCATTAGGCTTGTGCCGGAAGCATCGCCATATGCCCGTCAACCATGTAGATGTGGCAAACAAAGAATCGCAATTTAATGAAGCGCCAATGACAAGTTATTTATGCTCAAGGCTCAGTCACCAAGACGGCACAGCTAGAACAAGGAGTGTACCAGACAGTAAACTAGCTGCCCCAGGTCAAGGAATTGAAAACAAAGAAACAATGGTACGCCAAGACAAGTATTCGCTCAGCGTCATGGGAACCTGTCATCTCTCTTGGTAAGCTTCGACAGCGTCGCAGCCATAAGATTGAGACTTTTAGAGGTAAAAGACCTGCAGAACAAAAGCGCAAGAACAACAAACAAGCCACCAAGTCAGCTGCTAAGGCAACCCAGAATAAGCAACACAAGCTCAGTCAAGAAAGCGTAGCTGCTGCAAACAACCCGAAAACAGGAGAGGTGCCACAGGATGCAGCCGCCTTCTACCGTGACAGCTACGTCGTCTGCAGTAAGCTTGAGTTGACTGACTCGTCAACTAGTACAGATGCGCAGCCTAACGTCGTAAAGGAGGAGGAGGTTATCCGTCAACTGGAGGTGAAGGCGGAAAAAGGAAGCACGTTAAGGAATTTGAACTCTGCCCTGCAAATAGGCTCTGGAGACGCGAAAATGCCACTGGTCTCTGTACAAATAAGAACAGATCAAAGTCAGAGGTGACGATATTTTGAGGAAGGCACCGCTGAAGTGGTGCCAGAAGTGGCAGCATAAGAGGCGCAAGAAACGGGAGTCAAGCACTGAGAACGTCCAGCAACGTCAGATAGGGTGTTACCTGAAACGTCAGCACAACATCAAGGCACTTCAACAGGCCAAGCTTTAGACAAAAATGAAAAGCCTCAAGAAGCAAAACCACATTGTTCTAGGATCCACGAACCATTTACATGTTTTGGTGACTGCCAGACTATGAGACGAAAAAAACGGGTTGCACTGTAATGTAAAAAGTCAATCGGGCATTTTACAATTGAGTTTATTTACCACTATGGTTAAATGCAAACGGGGTATTGTAAAAAAACGGCCCGTATCTGCATGTTGCAATGCAAATGTCGCCGAAAGACGAAAATCTTGCGTCTGGAGAGAGAGAACAAAATGTTTATTTGATGTTCTGCGCAAAAAAATGGTGAATAGTATCCTGGAGGCGGTGCCCGTCAGAGTGCTTCGACCGTGCAGTGGACGCGCACGAGTGCATCAAGTCACGTCACACGTGAGACATGAGTGCTATCTGGCAGTTATCTTGGAAAACAATGCGCTAGACGCGCACGTCCGTTTTGGAGGCAATAAGGTGTAGAACGCAAGGTCACGGGTAGGTGCTGCCACTGTGTCGTCATAGCAAAGAGTTGGAAACGCTTGTCTTTTCATGCAAGCGTTGCATTATCAGCGCATCGTGATAAACGCTACGGTCCTCAGAATTACTTATGTATGCCTTTTCAAGTATAAAGGTATGCATACAAAATATTAACATGTTGTTATGGTGCCTCCGATATGCGCAATAATCGCTTTTTAATTGACAATCGGACAAGTGTGAACGCTAATTTTTGAGCAATATTGGTGGGCACTGCAGATTGGGTCCGCCGTTCAGGGTATCGTTTGGTGTCGTTTGGGGTACCGTTAAGGACGGACAAACAGACAAATTTACAAACAAAGGGACCAAAATTTTTGCGTCTAAGGTTCCTAAGAAAGACTATTGTCTTTAAAAAGCTGTTCCTAAGCAGCTTCACTAGCCTACAACCTTTTGTATTGGGCAGTGATACAGTGTATATATACATACAGGCATATATTCCTAAATGTGTACATTTAATCACTAAACCAAAAGCCACTCACACAGACACATACATACATAAAGGGGCATACTAATGCTTCACCATAATTAAACACACACTTTCATCTTAAAAGGCAACAAAGTCGAAGATGTGTAAATATTACAACGTGAATTCATGCAGCAACCTCATACATCATTTTATGTTTTTGAAGGAGGCCGTGAAAAATAAAGTTGTATCGAATTACAGCGGTTTATAATGTCAGCCAAACCACGCAGCAATATCATACGCTGCGTTTGAATGCGTATTCACGCAACACTTGACTGCAGCTTAAATATTCATGACACTTAATGCTTGTTATATTGATGTGTAGTGCCATCTTCATCAACACATATCATCATCGCTTCTAACTACAGCACCGCGCCTCAAGCACAGCTCATGCTAACAGCTAGGGGCAGGAACTCTTCAGATTAAAACAAGTTGCGGTTCTGGCTAGTTTGGATGCTGACAGCCACCGTCGCTCCTACTTGGCCCTGTAAAGGACGACATGAGATCATTCACGTTGCCCTGCCTCTCGCTACAATGGTGACCAGAGGAACGCGTCCTTCGACGAGTGACTGCTGCCATGTTTCCGCGATTTTGCCCACCAGTGACGTCGTTCTACCCAGCCTACCCGTGAGGATAGTTTATGCAGCACGACCACACTATCGCACTGAGTGGCATCACGGAACAGCTGTTGACGCACGCCAGTTTTTACAACGTGCTGCTGGTATAGCTATGCCGTTTTGCTGCCACGTTCACAGCCTGCACGCAGCCATACGATGATCTCGGCGCGGCAGTGTTCACCTGCTAGAGCCACATCTACCGCCCACTTGTGAGGACACGCGACATTCAAGCTGCCCCTGCAGCACAGCGCCCTGCAAAGCTTGCTATGCCGCGGTTCACAAAGCTTACCATGTGACCCACAATGCTCCCTTCGCCAAAACTACGCTTCCCCGGCTACGGATTGTTCTACCTCTCCTCCCGCCATTAGCGCAGTGAGTCCTGCACCCGACAACCACGATGATGCGGTAGAAGACACCCCTACTTCCACTGGCCTCCTCACCGAGAGGTTCGTGCCATCAGAGTACTCTTACGAGAGTAGTCCGGCCTGCCCATCATCTTTACCGCTTCTTCGACCTCCTCATCACGAGATGCCTCAGGCAACGCGGGCTACATCACCACACGCGCTGGAGTTCGCCGAGACTACGGGCATCGTCAGGCGCCTACTATTCTACCGAAACATGGTAGCTTGGCCATCAACAATGCCCGAAAAATACATTTTATTGCCCTCAGTGCTCTGAACGTTCTGCTAGTACCCGCTACCGTGGCATTCAATACCACGTCTATTTGTGGTCTGCCAATGACAAAGCAACCCACCAACATGGTTGTCTCGCAAGACACCCAAGTCGCCCTCGATAGTAGACCTCCTGCGCCGCCTTCTGAAAGAGCTTTCAAAAGTGCCAGCGCAATGCCAGGCCATTCAGCAGTGACCACGCCTGCACCGCAAATATAGCGTTTCACACGTCTCGTGGTTGTCATAGGTCCTCGTCAGCCTATGGCAACCACAAGACGTGTGTAAATACACAATCTCATCGCTAACCGCAATGACACCCAACCAAACGGCACGTCGCTTGCACCTGGCCCTACTTCGACGAAGCCATCACCCTAGGGCCACAATGTGGCTGACGACCCAGAGTGCGTGCGGTGCTGTTCTTGGGGAACGTTTCCACTTCCATAACGCCAGCCACAAAAAGACGACTTCGTCCCCGTGCGACAACACCGACGCCTATTTTTTCATCTGCTCCGCAACTCCAAGAGCCACTCGCCAGAGACCCAGTGGTTCACGACGGCCCCACCACGTTGACGACCTGGACTGTCTACGGACCCTTCGGTTTCGCGACATGAACGCTGTTGTACATACGCCTCTATGGTTTTTCAGTGTGGGTTTACTTCTGCTGGGCGTGAGTAATCTGTAGCGTCACCTTCATCAACCTACCTCATCACCATCATTTCTAACAGCACTGTGCCTTTCACGCATCTCTTGCTGATGGCTCGAGGAATGTGCCAGTCAGGTTGAAATGAGTTCTTTTGCCTGCCGGTTTAGATGGTGGCAGCTGTCACCACTCCACTTTAGCTTTGTAAAATAAAGTGGTGAAAGTCCCTAGCGACGGCGAGCGTGCCTTAAACTATATCCCAAAATATTTTCTTACTGACCGAGCAGCGTACATTCTCACCCAAGATCAGGAATATGGCCCCTATCCGCTGGGCACGCAACGCACACCACGCCGTCGTGCTTTCGCCTCTGATTTTCAACTTAGCTATAGCAATGCTTCCGGCCGGCTTGGCTGCTGTCGACGTCGTGGAGCATGTGTTTTACGCCGATGGCATCACCGTATTGACTACAGAGTGAAGCCTGGGTAGCATCAGGGACAGCCAGCAAACCTAACCCCATTTTGTAAAGGAATATGCAACATATAACAGCCTTCAATATGCGTTTTAACAGAAGTCTGAAATGATGCAACTTTGGCCAATGCCGAAATGCACTTCTTTCATTACCATTTCACTGCACAATGAACTTAGCAACATGGCACAGGAGATCGGTGTCCTTCGACTTCTCATTCACAAACACCGCAGGGTCGAGGCACACTTCCCGAGTTCCGTAAAGATGGATAACAGATGGGCCGCATAATCCGCCAAGTCTCTAACAAGCGAGGACCTCTTAAAAGCAAGGATGCGCTTTGTCTCACACATACTTTTGTTACTAGTAGCATCTTGTATGCGACTTTATACCTGCAGTTGCAAAAGCGCAATGAAGGTTATTTGGAGGTCGCCCTCCCCGAAACTCTCAAGTGAGTCATAGATCTCCAGATCAATACTCGCAACGCAATACGTCTTGCCTTGGAGTGGTAAGCACCTACTAGTAGTTCCGCGAGGACCACCTAACGAACAAAATACGCGCCACTGGCGGAGACTGAATCACGCAGACGACTCCTAGATTACCTAAATATTGGCCATGAATTCCACACAGGGGTGCGGGTACGACTGCCCTAACATTGCAAATACGCGATCGATGTTCGAACCCTTCCTATCAATGTTTTCCGTGAGTCACAAGCTGGCTGTCGAGCCTAGGAGCAGGCTCATGCTCTCCAGTGGCAGTAGGGCTCCAAACGAAATGTATTTTACATGGATATCACCGGCCCTTCTTGTGGGTCTTAGTATTCAGCCACCGCAGTCCACCAAGACAGGCAAGTGAATGTTCTTTCTTTCGGCCCACCCAGTGCTGCCCATGCTGAAAAGGTGGTCACAGCTCCAGCTATTTCACATCGCAGTTCTAAAAGAATATCCTATTCCAAAGGAGCCTGTCGCAGTTTTCAACTGGAATAAATCTCACCTTTAGATGCAAAAAAATATAAATCTATTTGGCAGGAAGGCTACTGTCCTCCCTACTCATTAATCTGGACTCCTGGCCATCAGCGTCTTGCAGACAATGAGGCGGCGCACGCTGCCACCCGCGCATTCGTTCCCCGGGCCACTGCCTCAGTCACTGACGACCAAACCAGATCCAGCACAGAAAAACTGCTCTCTTAACTTGTTTGAAAAATATTACTTATTATTAGAAATTTCTGCGCCACTTTTCTGTGCCATGCAGAGGACTTCAAAGGCGGATGAGAGAATTCTTCTCTATCTATTTAACCAATTCGCCGCTGTGCCCCGCAGTGCTTAAGCATTTTGACTTTTCCTTTTCCGGCCTCTCCTAGTACTGTGCGGGGGTTGCTAACATCTACCATCTTAATTCTTCTTTGCCCTCGAACCTCATTCTAACCAGATAGGACAGGGAAGTGGCCCTGCTCTGCCGCAAGGACCTTCCGGCCCAACAAGCCTTTGTCCGGCATGCCAAGATAGCGGCCATGGCCAATGGGGTTCCTGATTAAAAACTCCACCTTGTACTGTAAGAGAGCTGAACCACTAGGGGTTAGTTTCCTTCAGAATCTCTCTGTTTTAATAAATATTTAGTACCACTACCATCACCACCACCCCATTCTGCCTCTCACTACAGATGAAAAAGAGAACAGCCGGCACTTTCTCTACAATTCTGTGTTGTCGGAAGAATACACTTTCGCGGAGTCTTTATTCCCCGCAGTTGGAAGTGCTGAGTGGCTCTAAAAAATACTCGGCTCCCGTACATATTTTCTGGGTTGAGATTGCCCCACGAGTGTCATTTTTATAATTTGCTTCCATCAGGTTAATTAACCCACTAATAACACCATCTAACCAGGCAGCACATTTTATAGCACAAGAGTTCCCTAACACGGTAGACTTGAGATTTGCTAGTGATAAAAATTTTCAAACACCTGCGGATCACCAATGGTCGTTTTAACATTTTCAGTGTGACATGCTTTTTCTGTGCGTTGTTTTAGGTGTGAAGATATGTAGCCGGACACACGGCTATTCCTCTATATTTTGCTCCAGTGAGATGAGAATGCCACATATGCAGCGGGTGTTTATCGTCTTTCTTTCAAAGTTGCAAAGCTGTTTTTTTTTTCCTTCGGGCGAATCTATGAAGTACAAAGCGCTTTCCACAAGAGAACACATGCAGTTAGTTTCGGTGTTTTTTTATTATATAGAAGCATTTTTTCAATATATATATGTGAAAGTTTAGTATAACTACCACCAACGAGATGACATGTGCATCTTTGCATGGAACATTTGCCAAGTTTATTTAGGGAGTACTATCCTGTTTTTCAATTTTTGCTCAAATCTATGTGTAAATACAAAATGCTTGCCACAAAAAGACACTGACCTTCATAACGCAGGCTCAAAAGTTTTGGAGCTGCAGGAGAAAACTTAGTCCAAATGCATGTATTTCAAAGACTGCAAGAAAAAATTGCAAGCAACACAATACAGTTACGGAAGTGCTGCCACTCGGTTTTTTTTAAACTACCTCACCACTGCGCGTCCGATATGTTATACAATATATATTAGTTGAAATTTCAATTTTAGACGCTAGCAGTAGTTTAGAAGTATCGCGCGTGGGTCACAGGGGGCTCATACCGCAGAGAGCACAAACGCATTTTTCTTCAGATTGTCGTGCGTTACTGGTACACAAGTGTTCTCCTGCAAGTGTGTATCTTACTGCAATAAAAGTCGTACCTCTGCCCTCAATTGTCATAACGTTACCGCAGCCGCAAGCCGAAAAATGCACACGCAAATTTTCCGCCCCAGCCGCAGGTCGTGACCACCGGCAACCCACGATGCAGGGAACGAGCCTCGTTCTAGAGCGAAATATTTCATGATACATGCCCATTGCAATAACATAACAAAGGAGCCTGCTGAAAATTGTCAGAATTGTTCTCATCATGTATTCACGTCTTCTTAGGTCAATTATTTTGTGTACCAAGCTAAGGAGACGACCTTGATGGCAAGCGTGAAGATAATAGCGGCAGGACAGTGTATCGGACATGCGCTGTCTGTGTTATTGTGTCAGCGTGTGGACTGTGTGAACGGGATACATGCGTTTATCACTGAGACTGCCTCGCCCCCACCACCTATATAAAGACGTGTTGATAAAACGTGCCGTTCCTCTTGTTCCCGAAAAAATGTAGTTGCGTCTGTCCTTTGTCAGACACCCGACACATTACATGGTGTCAGAAGTGTCAGCGACAACGATGGAACTTCTCAAAGCTCCACCCCCCTTGCAACTGACCGGTAACCTCTCAGAAAATTGGAGGCGCTTCAGGCAGAAGTTTGACCTGTACCTGCAGGTGATCACAACGGAGCATCCTCGAAGCGAAGCTGCGAAAGCGGCGCTGCTGCTAAGCGTAGCCGGTGATAAAGCGCTCGACGTGTTTAACACGTTCAAGTTCGAGGACTGAGACGAAAGTAAGGACGACTACGCAACGCTCGCTGGGAAATTCGAGTCCTACTGTGCTGAGGTGAGCAACGAACTTCACGAACGCTACGTGTTTCGGTCAAGGAAGCAGGCGGAGGGAGAACCTTTCGGGAAGTTTGTCCGCGACCTCAAAAGGCAAGCCACACAATGCAACTTTGGTGAGCAGCGAGATTCTCTGATCAGGGATGAAATTGTGTTTGGCCCGTATGACTCAAAGTTGCGAAAAAAATGCTTCGAGAAAAGTGTTTAACGTTGCTGAAAGCGGAAGAACTGTGCAAGGTGGCAGAATCATTGGCACAGCAAAAGGAGGCTGGAACGCCACGAAAAACCACGTCGATGCTGTTTCAAGGCACGCGACATCATCCCGAGGCAAAAGTGATAAGGATTGCAAGCAGTACCGTTGCAAAAAGTGCAATCAACGACACTTGCTAAGAAAGTGTTCAGCCTACGGTAAAAGATGCAGTGAATGTCGCAAACTTCACCACTTTGCGGTTTGTAGTCGAGAAATGTCTGGTGTCGGCCGTGTAAGCAAGGACAGCAGTGACAACGACTTTGACGTTCTAAAAATTAGAACTGACAGGAGGCAGCAAAGATTGGAAGGTGAAAGCTGAAATTGCTGTAAGAAACATCGCCTTTAAGGTGGACACTGGTTCACAGGCCAACCTCCTACCGTTCTCGGTGTACCGCAAGATTTGAGGGCCGGAAAACCAACGCCCACAGGTGCGGTGCTGCGAGCTTACACTGGGGGCGCGATTAATCACTTTGGAACGTAGCAACTGAAAATCACTCTCGGTATCTCTTCCACCACAGTGAAATTTTTTGTCGGGAAGAATGGCCGCCAAGCCTTACTGGGACTGGAGGCAAGCAAAGCGTTAGGGCTCGTTCAACGGATGGTGGCCAGTGTCAAGGCTTCAGAGTACGAAGCAATCAAGGACTACAAACACGTCTTCCCGGGGCAAGGCTGCCTAAAAAAGCCCTACAGCATAGTTGTAGAACCTTCGGCAAGGCAAGTCATCCAACCAGCCCGGCGGGTTCCCCTGTCTCTGCGAGAGCCACTCCGAGATGAGCTTCAAAGAATGGAGCGTGCAGGCATCATTATGAAAGAGCATGGCTCCACAGACTGGGTAAGCTCCTTGGGCTTGGTTAAGAAAAAAGATTACAGGCTTCGTATTTGCAGGGACCCTAGAAAGATAAACGACCATGTCAAATAGCAGCATTACCAGCTCTCAAAGCGCGAGGACATGAAAAGGGAATTGGCAGGTGCAGCCTATTTTAGCTATCTAGACGCAAATTCTACTTTTCACCAGATTTCGCTGGACGAGAAAACGTCCAAAATATGTACCTTTGCAACCCCCCTTGGAAGATATTGTTATCTGCGGTCACAGTTCGGCAATTCGTCAGCCCCCAAAGTTTTTCAAAAACAAATGAGCGAGATTTTTGATGGCCTTTCTGGTGTACACAAGTAAGTCGACGATATTTTGGTGTGGGGGCAACCATTAAGAACACGGTCAAAGACTCGTGGCAGTCATGAAAGCAGCTGAAAAAGCGGGCTTCACATTCAATACGGAAAAATAGCGGCTTGGCGTCATCGAAGTGCAGTTCCTAGGTGACATCATCACTCGCGAAGGCATATCACCAAACCCTAAACTTGTAAAAAGTCCGATTCAAACGTTCATGCTTAAATACAAATCAGATGTGCAGCGCATGCTTGGTGTTCTAAACTATTATGGTAAATATGTGCCACTCCTGTCTGAGCGAACGGCTTCTCTACGAGCGCTTATCAAGTAACATATACAGTTCGCATGGACTGACAACCACATAAGGGAGTGGAAAGCGTTGGTCATATTCTAAGCACAACACCAGCACTAGCCATCTTTGATCCAAAGAAGCAACCAAAGATATCTTGCGACGCTTCAAAAGATGGCGTTGGTGCGGCGCTTTTGCAGTGTCACAACGGCCACTGGCGGCCAGTGGCATATGCATCTCGTGTGTTAACGGACACAGAGCAGCGTTATGCGCAAATTTAAAAGGAGGCGCTTAGCATTTCTTGCGGCTGCGACAAATTTTATCAGTTCATTTACGGACAAAAGATTATCATCGAGACGGACCACAAACCTCTGTTGTTTATAGCTACAAAAGGAATTTGCGACATGCCCCCCTCCCCTGCAAAGGTTCTTTGCAGGGGGGGGGGCATGCAGGGGGGGGAAACTATGACTTTGTTTTACAGTACGTCCCAAGGAAGCACCTTATCCTGGCTGACATGCTGTCACGATCATCTTCGGCTCCTCAGGACGACACCAGTGGGGCTATGTACGACGTCGACGTACATGCAGTTCCAGTCCTGGGTTACCTGGTCACTGAGGAAACGCGCCAGAAACTAATGAATGAAACGGCAAAGGACGACTACCTCCAGAAAATCATCTCTTGCCTCTCAATTGCCGACAAGATCAGAGGCGAGCAAAAGCCGTTTTCCTCTGAACTTTCCCTTGTAAATGGCATATTGCTAAAAGGCACGAAAGTGAAATTACCAAGACGCATGTGCCATGATATCCTAGGAAGAATTTATGCGAGGCATCTGGGTCTTCAGAAATGCAAACAAAGGGGCCGTCGTCTTCTTTTTTGGCCTGGCATCAGCCATCATATCACTACTATGACCTACAGTTGCCCCACGTGTTGTGAATACGCGTATAAGCAATAGCAGGAGCCACTTCTGATGCGCCTAGTCCCTGCTTGCACGTGGTATCAAGTTGGTTAAGATGTTTTTTTTTCTTTCGGAAGAAACTCATACATTGTAGCGTTCGATGCACATAGTAGCTTCCCTGACGTCAAGAAACTTGCCCATGCCACTGCGAGGACGACCATCACTGCACTGAGTGCCATGTTCGCACGGTACGGGGTACCCATGGCAGTGTGCACCGACAATGTGCCACAATGTGTAAGTCACTAGTTTGCAGCCTTTGTAAGGAAATATGATTTCATTCTTGTTACGTCCAGCCCTCGCTACACACAATGAAATGGCCTAGTGGAAAAAGAGGTCTAGGTTGTCAAGCGCATAATGAAGAAATGTTCGCACGCAAACGAGGACTTCTGGCTGGGTCTGTCGACTACCGCTGTGCGCCACTGGAGGACGGCTGATTGCCAGCGGAACTTCTGCAGGGCAGATGCGCGAGAGCTAATCGTCCCGATTTTTCTGCAGTGCCAACAACCGTCGTGAAGAAGCACCAGCAGAAGAGCAGCGGAAAGCCCCTACCGCCTTTGGCTAAAGGATCGGTCGTGAGGTTCGGGGACAAAACATGGACACAGAAAGGGCAATTTGTCGCAACTGCTGCGCCCAGGTCCTACAAAGTTCAAACCGAAGATTGTTGGCTGTTCAGGCGCAACAGGCCTCATCTTCTGCAAACTGGTGAGAGGTGTGCTGTCGACGTCAGCGACGACAGTTATTCCGAGAATGAGCCAGATGACCCCACCTGAACAACTCCAGATGTCTCGCAAGCTGCCCCAGCACGATAAACAGGCTGCTCACCACGACAACAGTCCACCACCGACAGCATAGCACCCGCATGTGCTCCGCGCCACGAGTCGCCAAATTCTTCAGGTCGTACACTGGGCCCCTAATCAAATAGTGGTTTTCTGACGTTTAACCCCACAAATCAACCAAATCAGTCAGTCGTACACTGGGCCCACAAAGCTCGGCTCGTACAGTCCAGCCTCCAAAGAGACTTCATTACGATGCTTCTTTCAATCAACTGCCCTGAACTGTATTTTTCATTACCCCCCAGGGTATGTATCGGGCATGTGCTGTCCATGTTATCGTGTCAGCGTGTTGACTGTCTCAATGCGATCTGTGCGTTTATCACTGCGACTGCCCCGCCCCCACCACCTATATATATACCTGTAATAAACCCTGCCGTTCTTGTTTCCATCAACATGTAGTTCCCTCTGTCCTTTGTCGGACACCCGACACGTTACAGACAGAACTGATGAATGTTCTATTTCATAGCTGCAAACTGCTTCGCGTTAAGAAAATGTTCAGCGGTCCTTGCTATGGTCGGAAAACAGCATAGTACGTGCTTGACGTAATCCTTTCCTTTCTATTCTTTCTCTTTCTTCCTTGATGTCGCAGTACGCAATGCTGACCAAGAAATTCTCCTTTAATTTCCTCGAAGATTGTATTAAAATTTGATGCATGGGCTTAGCAGTGCAACACTGTTTTCAAACAGCGAACATGACATCTATGAGTATTTATTAAAGTGAGAATCATCCGTAGCAACGTACAGTCATTTTCGGCGGGTAGCGAGTTACAACCTACGCAGCTTCGAGGCAAGACTTCCACCTACCATTTCTACATTCTGTCCATGACGCTGCTGATAATGATGATGAATTATGGCTGAGCCATTTATAATGATGGAAAGCTTCCTACCACTCAGCAGCATTTTCACTTTATCATGTTACTCCTGTTGTTATTTCACTAATCTTCAGTGTAATATGACACGTGTTAACGAGGGAAAGGAGTTGAAATTTTAGGATTTCGGGCATACGTTTATGTTATTTAGACAGTATGAAGAGAACTACACCTCCCAACTTCATTGGACACCCGACGCTGTGGCTGTATATAACTGCACCTTTGCTTTTGTGACAGCTTTTATCATTGTCCCCTAAAGAAATTTTGCCTAGAACGTCAGCCACCAACGTGCGGCCTTACCCTCCAATTATATCCTCCGCCCCATGCGAACACAGCAATCATAGTAGTATCAGCCGGGTTTTGAGGGGGGACAAGGAAGGCATGAGCCCCGTCTCCCTCACTGGAAAAATATGGGGGGGGCGAGCACCCCCCCCCCCTCCGCTTTTCACAGTGGTCACTGTTGGCTGCACGCTGGGAAAACCAACAACTAAAACGAAGTTTTCCTTCGTATAATATATGGGGTTTTGGCAGTTTAAACCATGTTATTATTATTATTAGTATTAGTAATATTATTATTATTAATATTATTATTATTATTATTATTACATTGGATGCGAAAATCGGGCTAAGGGTGACATCCCTCGACCTGTTAAAGTTTGGTTGAACTTTATTAGCTGAGAAAGCGCGGTTTGTCGCCCCTGCATGCTGCCCAGCCACGATGCTTCACGAGACACGCGTAAGCGAGGGACGCGCTATTAAATCCACGTGGCCGGGAGTTGCTGGTGAGTCGCTTAGCTGCAGATGTGTTAGGACGGGCTCCTGCTTACGTGGACGATTTTGGTCGTTTCAAATGTGCCCAGTTCAATGCTTTTAGTACCAATGAACTCGTGAAGTTGTAGCAATCACGCCTATACCCAGTGTTTGAAAGTGGTGGACTTTTCGCGATATTATCACACTTTTCGTTCGGCCCCCACCGCTTCGAAGCAAATGCTGACTGCGTTTGAGCTGACGCGGTGCGATGCTGCTGTTGCGGCGTCCACCTCTTTTCTCCCTTGTGCGGACATTGAGACTGTGCAGTGATGTAAATGGAAGGAGAGGTTCTGACTCCCGAAGAGTTAGCCAAGGATTCTCGATGGCAAACAGTTACTTCCTGATGCTTCCGAGACAAGTCGGCGTCCGGCAAACAAGTTGGAGCAGTTTCCACCGACGCTCACTCGAACAACGAAGTGACCGCCCACGGTCGTTGAGACCGTGGGAGAGCTAAAACCCGGATTATTCGTGGCGGAAGGATGCCTCCACTGCCCAACGATGAAGTGAAGATCATCATCAGGCTGATGAGAGGTCTTAACATTGGAAAGGTAGGCCCAACCGTTGTGGCCGAGGCCATATGAAAGGCGGTCGGCATCGACTCATTGTCGCAGGACGCAGACACTATGCAAACGAATTTTCAGCAAAACATCATGGTCACCAGTACGCCGTGTAGGAAAAACGCGATTCGTTATGCTAAGGCTGAATGCATTCTTGTTGGGGCTCAGCAACACAAAGTCACAGCGTACGAAGCGGCTCCCAATTCTACGAGCAAGGGCGTCATACGTGGCATTGCATCGAGTGAGGGTCCGGCAGAGCTCGGCTGCAAGGTAGTCAACTCAAAGAAACCGCTAGCCCAGGGGGCCAAACGACTCAAGAACACGAGCACCGTGGTTGTTGTCTTCGACGGCTACAGGGTGCCAAACTACATCTCGTACGGTGGTACGCTCGTCTGGTGTACCTTGTATAGAAAACAAGTAGAGGTGTAATATGCCTGTGGCCGTCTTGGAGATCGAGAAAACGTGTCCCCCAGTCCAGACGACATCATGTGCAGGAGATGCGGCATCGTTAATCCGAATAATAACCACACGTGCGACCTCAAGTGCAAACTGTGTTGTGGCCGGCACCTTACCGAAGTCAAGAAGGGCAATGACAGGGTACTGGATGCCGTACCTTGTTGGGCGCCGGAACGTAGAGCGATCCCGTGGAAATGGAAGAAGGTCTCCAGCTTTCGCTCAGGTTGACCGCCACGTCTCGACCTAAGCTGGTCAGCGCGAAGCCTGCGGATGCTCCAGCTTCAGAAGCCCCACTACGTCAGTTACCTCTGGGCCTTCACAACGTCGTTCCAGGTCTAGAAGCAGATCCATGTCTAAAAGCAGATCTAGATCCAGTAACCATTCTGGGAGCCATTCCAGGAGCCAGTCTGCCTCCAGGACCGTTTCAAGTTCCAGTAATGGCCAGCAGAAGAAGAGGAAGCCGACCCTTACATGGGCCGACAAGGTTCGTGGTGGCTCCAAAACGAGACCTTCGGGGCCAACGCGACCCGCTCCCAGAGAAAGGGACGCCGAGGTAGTGCGCCTTCAGAAGAAAAACTCTGAATGAAAAGAAATAATCAAGAAGCTGGCTTGCGAAATGACCGATATTAAGAAATTAGTTTTCAGTCACATGGCTTCAGATACAGCTTCGCCACCGTCCCCTACCGAAGTACCGATTCCAGCTAGCGACTTGGCCGTGGCCCCTAAGCACAGGAAACTTTTCGATAAGTAAGAATCAGGTGCTCAAATAATGAGAATAAGAGTATGTTGACTACGCTCACTAAAACTACACAGCAGTTACAGCAAGGTTTAGCACTGGTGCTAGTTGCCTCAGGTGACACCAGGAGACGCCTAGGTGCATTGGCCGCTCGAATGGACGCTCTAGACAGTCTCGTCATTCCTATTATTACGTCCGCTACACTAACGCAGGTTGCTGTTCCGGACGCGTTGGGTAGTCGAGTGAGGGCCACAAGCTCATCGGCGACTCAGGCTGGCGGGAACGTTTTACGTGCTGCTTTGCTTACACCGGGCAGTACAGAAAATCTGCCGAATCATGGATAGTTCCACAGAAAGGTTCACAGTTTCGTAATGGAACTGCAGGGTGTTCTCCAACAATAGGGCTCCATTTCAGCAGTATTTTAAATCAATAGTTAATAAACCACATATAATAGCATCACCGGAATCTCTAGTTTCTGCCAAATCTCTTCAAGGTTATCGACCCGTTTCCGCTCAACCCGGTGGTCGGGGAGGATGCGCGATGGTGAATAAGGAATAAACGCACCTGCCGCATGACCTGAAGCTGGGGAGTTGCGATTTTGCATATGTGATGTGGTAAGTTCTCCTGAGCTCTAGATACCACAACTAGCGAAGAAACAGTGTATTTATACTCAATATTTAGAGCAGTCCCAGGGACTCCCGACAGCAGTTTCAAGCAATACTCAAAAAGTTTGTTGACCTGGCCGGCATCCACCCCTTTGTCGTCGTCGGGGACTTCAACGACTTTATGGACTATGGGGGTAGGTCTACGCACGAGCAAGGGACGAAGATTGTGGGAGAACGTCAACGTATTGGACCCCACCTCCATTTGTCACAGACAAGGCGTTCCCAAACAGAATTGGCGACTCAGTGACACGGGACACCACCCCCAATCTGGCGTTTGTGAAAAATGTTGAGGGAGCGAAGTGTAAAAACACCGGAATGAATTTCAGCAGTGACCATTATATACTTGAAACCCGCTTTCACATCAACCACAGTAAATGTAGAGAGTTCACTGTCACAGATTGGGATCGTTTTTGTGAGTTCCGTTGTAACATTTCACCCACCCCCAGAGACTTGGCAGCCTGATGCGAACGAATTGAGAGCGATGCGGAGTCACCCACAAAGAAAATTTCTACCGACCTGAAGGTAGACATCATGGATAGCAGGCCAGCTCATCGGATTGAAACCAAGCAGGCGCTGCTACTCCGATGAAAGGCACACAGATTCAACCGAAGGTTTAGGAGAGGAATCTCGAGACTCAACAAAACTATCGAAGATCACTGTCGAACCCTCTGCAAGCAGCAATGGGATGAGGTCGGTGACTCGATCGATGGTTAGATGCGCAATGACAAGTCTTGAGACTTCCTCAAACATTTACTCAACGAAGGCAACACAAGGTCTAATCTGAGACACACTCTCGCCAGAGCCCTCCACGAAGCAACGAGGTCGTGCTCTGGAAATGAGCTGGCTGCCAAACTCATGAAGAAGTACCTGCTCCTGTAGCACGGAGATGAGAAGTTCCGGTTTCGTGAGTACGTCAGCCCGACCCATCCAGAATCGGACAAAGACTTCACCGTGGCGCAAGTCAGGCAAGCCATTTTTTCACTCAATGGCAAGTCCACGTCAGGTCTCGATGGCATCACCAATAAGATGTTGCGGAATTTTGATGATGTTTCAATTGAATACTTCACAGAGAAGATTAATGAGACGTGGAGAAATGACAGCGTTCCAGAAAAAAAATGGAGGACCACAACGACCGTCTTGATCCCCATACCAGGCAAGACTCCAAATATTGATAACCTCCAACCCATCTCTCTTACGTCCTCCGTAGAGAAAGTGGCAGAGCACGTCGTCGTCAACCGATTAAGCCAATATCTTGAAGACAGCAACGTCTTTATTAAACACATGATTGGTTTCCGAGCCGGCTTATCGACGCAGGATGCTATGAATATGATCAAGCATCAAACTATTGATATCAGTACCTGGGAAACCAGGACCTTGCTTGGACACGACCTCGAGAAGGCGTTTGACAATGCTCTCCTCTCATACACCCTGGCTTCTGTCAAGGATCTAAAGCTGGGCCCCAAACTGTATAACTACGTCCGTTTGTTATTTACTGGGAGGAAAGCGAAACTGCGGATTGGTGACTATGTCTCTGACGAGGTGCTGCTGGACCCGCTGGGTACACCGCAAGGCTTGGTCATTTCATCCACTCTATTCAACATCTCCATGGTCGGCCTTTCGAAGAAACTTGTCCAAGTCGAGGGTATCAACCACACCACCTACACCGACGACATCACAACCTGGTGCACCGTTGGTAGTGAAGGGCAAGTAGAAAGTGCTACGCAAGAGGTGGTAGTCGTAACGGAACAGTACCTCCTACCTACCAGACTCAGGTGCTCCCTGACTAAGTCTGAACTCCTGCTTTACCGAAAAGAAAAAGGGGCATACCCAAGGTTTGATTGAAAGTGACATTCACCTGTTCACACGGAGCGGCTACACAATACTCAGGGTCAACACCATCGGAGTCCTGGGTATGTTTATCGAATCACGTAGCGCAATGGCACTGCATTGCGCAAGATCACTGCGAATCCTGACAACGCTTTTCACCTTCTTCGAAGAGTAACGAAAAGATGTCGGGGCCTCAAGGAGGACAACCTGCTTCGGCTCATCAACGCCTTTGTGCTGTGTCACTTCACTTACACGGTGGCCATGCCCAACTGGCTCAGAGCAGAGCGTGACAAGCTTAATACCTTCATAATAAAAATTGTCAAGGGAGCCCTCGGGCTGCCCGTCAGAACGCATACCGAGGACCTCCTTCGGCTCGGCATACACAACACTATGGATGAGATAACTGAGGCTCAGGAACGGGCCCAGCTATCTCGGCTCTCTATCGTGCACGCTTGTCGGGAGGCGCATACTAGAAGAACTTGAACTCGCTTTCATCAAGAATTTGGCTAGGAACACACAAGTACCCAGAAAAAAAAGGAAGAAACTCGTCGCTGCCCAATTGCCCCGAAATATCTATCCAGTGCACAACGTTGATCGTCGCAGGGCCAGAGCGGTGACGATACTTCAGCACATTTCTAAGAAAAAGATCGAGGTAAGTTTCGTAGATGCCACCAAGTACCGAAATGGCAAGGCTTTTGCGGTTTCCGTTGTGGACACGAAGGACAAGATCATCAACTGTGCCTTTATTCGAACGAAGATCACGGAGGTGGCCGAGCAAGTGGCCAGTGCACTCGCCATTCAAGACGGTCGGAGAGACAGCGTGTATAGCGACGCCAATGCAACCGTCAGGGCATTTCAGAAAGGCCGGGTAGCACGGCAAGTAGCCCATATTCTGAGAGGCGCCCGAAACAGTTACAGTTCCACCCACAGCATCTTCTGGTTCTCTGCTCACGCCGGGGCGATAGAGAGGGCTCCTCTGAACCTTAACGAGTCTGCCCACGAGGCTGCATGTGGCTTTACCAACCGCGCTGCCCTTGGATCGGGCGACTTTTCCCCTGGACACAATGGTGCTTCTAGCAAGCGCAGTGACTTATCGAAATTCTTTTATTTAGATAGAAGGCTCTTCCTGCCACCTCATACCAAACAGAGTGCAGGCGGTCACGCTCAGACTCCCACAAACCAACTCTTACCCTAATCCTGCGTTCCTTAGTAGTATCTATCTGGAAATTTAGACAAATAGTTTTTGTGCAGCTTGTGGCGAGGTTGCTACCTTGCCTCACGTGCTCTGGAAGTGTGGGTCACTGGGCCCGATGTTTAACAAGAAAGAGTAGGAGAGGCTTCAGTGAAATCCCGTCTTAGAAAATTAGATCCTGGCCGTCCAGCGTGCTTGTGACTGAGCCGGCAGGCTAGACCTCTCGGTTTCGTTGTGTGATTAGCCAGGTGCCCGTTTTGTCACGTTTTGCCGCACCAAATAAAGCTCATTTACTCACTTCACTCTCTCACATCCACGTGGGGTAGGCACGTGTCGCAAGGCTATTTTTGGTTTCGTTGAACGCTATGAGCGAGACCGACGCTTTAGAAGCCAACTGCAATGAAATTTTACTTGGGTGCGAACGGCCATAAATACGCAGTATATATGCGGTAAGTTACGATAACGACAGTGAAACATCTAGCAGTCGCGTATTTAATCTATAATTGGTGCTTTCATTGTAAGAAAGCAGACGATGCGGAGCTCTAGCGCTGTGTCCAGTATAATCAGACAGAACCGATTATGACGAATAATACAGAACGTCGCTGCGTCGCTCCCACTGAGCAGTCCCCTCTGCCACTGAATCACTCTGTTCTGCGTTAAAACAACTTTCAATGCAGTGCGTTAGAAGCAGGTCTGTGCGTTTGTGCTACCTTGGCGCCACCTTAGGGCAGTACGTTCGAAACGCGTTTGTGCTGCATTGAAGTCGATGGCAACTCAAGTTCAAGTAAAGCAGCATTTTTTAATGGGGGGGGGGGGCAGACACTCCAAACCCACTAGTGGGAAGCCCGGACCAGCGTTCGGTAAGAGGCACATTCACGCAGCTTTCTTGAAATAGAAAAAAAGCCGCAGCTTTGCCGCAAAGGTGAAGCAATGAACACGATAGCAACAATTTGAAAGGTCATGCACAGAATAGAAAGAAGGTGGGAACGCGCCGCGCATTTCTGACGCACCAATTACGCATGAAACGTACTTGCAGGTACGGATTCACGCACGCTGTGTCTGAAAAGCGCGCGCTTTTCGCGAACGGAGACTGGAATGATTGCAGTGACCTTCGTGCGCCCACCAACTATGGCAGAATCGTTCCACGTAAAGCCCGATTCCAGCCAAGGCTACGATCTTGCCCTTTTTGCCACCGCAAGATAAGGGCGCGCGAGAAAGCCTAGCTTTCCTTCTCTAAGCCGGGCAAAGTACGCGTAGGGGATTAGGGCGGGTGCCACTGCGCGATGTAGCGACTTGCACTCATTGCACCAATTTTCTTGAAATAGCGAAAACACTGCAGCGTCAAGTGGTAGATATAGATAGCTTGCCGTTTGATCAGTCAAGAACTTCTCTGGGGTAGCTCAGTGGTGAACTCCTCGCTTTCGCGACGCGAGTGTCCCAAGTTAGAGTCCGCGTACCAAAGTGCTTTTGTGTACATTTTTTTTTTCTTTCTAGCGTTTTCAAATACATATATATACGTATACGTATACGGTACATGACATAGACGCCGGTGGCAAAATCCAACCGAGAGTGTTCATATAATTGCTATCGCAATAAAAACACACACTAAGAGGTGCGTCCGCGATGTGCGTGCTCAAAGAACGTGGAGCACACAATTTTTCGGTCCTCGCGTCACTTCAGCTCAGCCGTAAAGGCTTCGTTTTTTTTTTTCAAGTTTCGGACTCAAAAACACCATTTGCAAGTTTGTTTTTTTTTTTCTAAGGAAAGCGCTTGTATTTCGAAGGCGAAGTTTGGCTGCCAGCACTACCTTCAGCTATTCTACCTGTATGTTGACTTTATGTGGAGTGCCGAAATTCGTCTCAGACGCTTGAGCTAACGCCACCACCTCGCGGTGCGTTAAGCCGTTTACAAAATTGCACTTGTATTGAAAACGCGCCGAGTGAGACAGATGTGCAGAAGTACACTTTGCAGGTGGTAATTGTGGAGGTCACAGTAATGGTGAATTATTTTATCGCTGCAAGAAGGCGACACTTCCCGATGACAAATAGCACTCTTAGAGAAAAGTGGGAGTTTTATATGGCGTGTTTATAAGGCACTTTGAATCAGAATGTGGCCGTAACGCTGCTAATAGCGTGTTTAGCACTTGTTGAGAAGTCATCGGTCCGATGCCCGTTCACGGAAAATTTTTCTTGGGAATGTGATTGCGCACATTTTTTTGACGTAGTTTCCGTGACAGAAACACGTCGCCAATGCCTTAGTGGACCTCGGAATCCGACAGTTTCGCGCTAAAATTCCGCAGATCCTATGAACTTGGATCAGTTTCATGTGAAGCTGTCGGCGAGTACCTGTATATGCTCCCAGTTCTTTTTTTACATGCATAATGGGGTACACATCTACGTGTTTCTGTAAATATAGTAGAAGTGGTGTCCTGACGCAACCACAGCACAGCACTCAGATTAGGGCAAGGACATAAGTTTTACAAAAGCAAAGTGTACGCTTTGGTGCGATGATTCGATCGTCGTTATTTGCGCATTTTTTCGTTGAACAGCAACGCTATATTACACCTTGCTGATTCATATAAATGCGTTTATAACGTGTATGAGTTTGATGTAAAAGTGGAGCTGACAGTATGGTCACACTTGGTATTAGCTTGACATGACGAGCGTCTTTATATTAGAAGTCCATATGGAATGTTTATCTCCTTGTCATAAACTTATAGCCTGCATAGTAACCATAATCACTTTGCACCGACTTCATGTCTGCACAGTAGCAAAGCAGATTCAATACCTCACGCGGTTCTATCGTAAAATACATTACTGCCACACGAAATTCTGGGTTTTTATTCCTGCTTGGATGATGCTGGTTTTCATTCTTTGCACTCATCAAGTCTAAGCTGCTGATGTTGAATTTTTCAAAGGTTCTCGGGTTTAAAGGGCCACTCACCACCCCACGTTTGAAGACGAGGGGGTGATTCTCTCCTCTCCTTCATACACACGATGCATCCTCCTTGCCCCTTAGTTCTTGAATACACGTGAACAATATCAGCGCTAAGCGCTAGAGCCAATTAGGATTTCGCACTGCTCGGCTGCACGCTGTTATAGCTGCTTGAGCAGTTGTAAACACAACAAATGAAGTTTTATCAGTTGCTAGTGCACCATATTCATGCCAGACAAAGAAGAACGGACAGAACGCTGCATAGCAAAGCAGTGGAGTAGACAAATCACATCTGATATTTCGCGTATATCAATGAATCGAGAGAATGTACGCTGTAGACGTCACGGGAACTACTGTCTGCAGAAGCACAAAAAATATCTGGAAAGAATATTGCACTCTTTTTTGTATTCTGCGAGCCTGCTGAGTGGCCCTTTAAGCTACCAACGTCTAATTGTCACTGCTCCTACGTTGATACAAACTTAATGGCATATACCCGCCTACCGCAGTTTGTGGTATACGGGTATGTGACACACTTGCCTGAAAGAAAGGTTTTCATGATGTACACAATATTTTCACGTGATGTCGGGATCATACACATATCAAGATAACCTCGTGCCCCCATATGCGATTTTGGTCTTTACAAAAGTGATAAAGCAAAGACGAGAGTTCTAAGACGTAGCTAACCAGATATGTGGATAAGTAAATATAGGAACACTCGAAACACCTTTGGTTCTCTAAGGATTGCTCTGCATTTAAACTCAATTTTTTGTGAGCCACTTTTGGTGAAGAAAAAGCTCATTAAATATACAAATATATATACTGTTGGGAAGGGGGCGATCAACTTAACTATATTTATATGGTGAGTTGCGATGTAATGCACAAAAGTTGTCGCTTGTAATACGAGTAACTGCATGACACGCATAATATGTGTTGTTCTAGTGCATGCTGCTTAAAACGAACTGCACGTCCCTTTTTTTACGCTATTGAAAAGTGCTTTTTCTAAAAAACATTACATCACTGTAGTGATATATATCCATTATGAGCTTCATCCTCATCTGAACAGCAGTCAATCATCATCATAGGTTCTGGCTGACAATCATCATCTTCTTTGAACGTGCGCTTCATTATCGGGTACGTTGCGCTTGTTCGTTCCCGAGTTCACGGCCAATAAACCTCGTTACAACCTAGTCGTCATAATATATATATATATATATATATATATATATATATATATATATATATATATATTATGACAACTCGGTTGTAACGAGGTTTATTGGCCGTGAACTCGGGAATGAACAAGCGCACGTTCAAAGAAGATGATGATTGTCAGCCAGAATATATGATGATGATTGACTGCTGTTCAGATGAGGATGAAGCGCATAATAGATGCCTACACTGATTCCCCCCCCCCCCCCCCGTGGAAGCGGCCAGCTTGGCCGCTGCGGGCGGGTAGTCAAGGTGACGAGGAACGTCGTGTGAAAAGCTTCATGCGGGAAACGTGTACAATTTCGGTGCTGTGGTAATGCGGTCAGTTGGCACGACAAGAGGCGTCACACGATAGTTGACAGGTGAAGTCTGCTCTAAAACAACATATGGGACGATGAATCGAGGCTGGAACTTGTCGAAGAGACCAGGTGTGCGAATTGGTGTCAATAGCAGCACCTCGTCACCCAGTCGGAATGATACCACACGTTGAGAGGTATCGTAGACGGCCTTCCTTGCTTGTTGCGTAGCTTCCGTGTTCATACGAGCACGCTGGCGGCACTGGGCAAGGCGAGAAATATATTCTTCGCAAGAAGATGGTGATGTAGGCCATTGCTGGTGAAGAAGGAAACATCGATAAAGAAAGTAGGTGAACGTCCGTAAACAAGATAAAACGGTGAGTAGCCGGTTGTGCGCTAAACAGCGGTGTTGTATGCGAAAGTGAGGAACGGTAGAAGTTTATCCCAGTTTCTGTGATCCGGTTGAGTGTATACGGCGATCATGTCGGCAAGGGTTCGATGAAATCTCTCGGTCAGACCGTTTGTTTGAGGATGGTAGCTAGACGCCATCTTGTGTGTTGTACCAGAAACGCGAAGAACTTCACCTAAAGGCTGTGATAAGAACACCTTTCCACGGTAACTTAGAAGTACACGAGGAGCACCATGACGTAGTATTATGGCCTGAAGGACGAAGTCAGCAACTTCCGATGCTGAACCAGTAGCTACTGAAGTTGTCTCGGCGTAGCGTGTCATATGGTCTACGGCGGTGACTATCCATCTATTTCCAGCAACAGTAACAGGAAGGGGTCCATAAAGATCGACACCTACGACCTCGAAAGGTGTTGTAGGGCACGTAATTGGCTGTAACTGACCAGCCGGGGGAGATGTCGGAAGTTTGCGAAGTTGGCATGGAGAGCAGGAACCCACGTACTTTGCTATGCTGGTAGAAATCCCAGGCCAATAAAAGCAGCTTCGAATGCGGTCGTAGGTTTTGTGAAAGCCTAGATGGCCAGCAGTTCAATCGTCATGAAAGGCGTTAAGTACATGATGTTGAAGAGCGCGTGGCAGAACAGGTACCCAGCGTTGGCCGTCAGGATGATATATGTGACGATACAGCACACCGTCCTGAAATTTCAAGTGCTCGAGTTGTCGACGAAGGCGTGCATTGGGTGGACGCGTAGCTCCTGAAAGGTAATCTATAATGCACCGACAATACGGGTCAGCCTGCTGGCGAGAACTGAAGGGTTGTTCATCGTCGATTGGCGGTTGGTACAGCGAGGTGAGCAAGGCAACAGAAGTGGGAGTCACGTCCGCACTGGTGTCGTTGGAGGTGGCAGCTGGAGTGTCGAACGACGCCGTAGGTAGTGGGCAACGAGAAAGAGCGTCGGCGTCTTGATGTTTTTTGCCCGATTTATAAATAATCTCAAACTGATACTCCTGTAGGCGTAAACTCCAACGACCCAAGCGTCCGGACAAGTTCTTCATTGTAGAAAGCCAGCGTAAGGCGTGGTGGTCCGTTACGATGGTGAATTGACGGCCGTACAGATAAGGACGGAACTTTTGTATGGACCAAACCACAGCGAGGCACTCCTGCTCAGTGATGGTATAGTTTTTTTTTTTTGGTAGAAGTTAGCACTCGGCTAGCATATGCGATGACCCTTTCTCGTCCAGAGTTATCGCGTTGGAGGAGAAAAGCACCTATACCGCAACCGCTGGCGTCGGTATGCAGGGGTGTTGGGGCGGTGTCATCAAAATGGCAGAGTACAGGCTCTGACGTCACAGCTTCCTTCAATAGGTGAAACGCCGACTGACATTCCTCGGACCACAAAAAGGGTGCATTAGAAGCAAGCAGTTTGTGAAGTGGCGCAGCTATTGAAGCGAAATTTCGTATGAAGCGACGAAAATAGGATGCGAGGCCAAGAAAACTTCGCAAATCCTTAAGTCTTGTGGGGCGTGGATATTGAAGGACGGCAGCGATCTTTTCAGAGTCAGGGCGAATACTGTCCTTGGTGACAATATGACCGAGAACCTTGATAGATTTTGTGGCGAAACGGCACTTCTTAGTGTTGAGCTGCAGACCCGCACCGGCGAGGTATGTTGGGACGTCATCCAAGCGGCTCAGGTGCTGAGAAAACGTTGATGAAAAGATGATAATGTCATCAAAGTAGCAGAGACACGTCTTCCATTTCAGACCACGCAGGACGGTGTCAATCATGCGTTCAAACGTCGCGGGCGCATTGCAGATACCGAATGGCATCACGTTAAATTCGTATAGGCCATCGCGGGTTGCAAATGCCGTTTTTTCTTTGTCGTCATCGTGCATGGGAATTTGCCAATATCCCGAACGCAAATCAAGGCTTGAAACGTATTCGGCGCCTTGCAGTGAATCAAGGGCGTCGTCTATGCGTGGCATGGGGTATACGTCTTTGCGTGTGATGTTGTTAAGTGCCCGGTAATTAACGCAAAAGCGCACGGAGCCATCTTTTTTCGTACCAAAACAACAGGGGATGACCAAGGGCTAGATTATTATATTATTATATTATTATATTATATTATATATTATATATTTATATATTATATATTATTTATATATTATAGGCATATTTATATATTTATATATATATATATATATATATATATATATATATATATATATATATATATATATATATATATATATATATATATATATATATATATATATATATATATATATATATATATATATATATATATATATATATAGTCGTTTTCGGGCGTCTCCGGTAGTGCTTGTAAAGAAGAAGGACAAGACTTGGCGATTTTGTGTCTATCACAGACATCTCAACAAGATCACTAAAGAGGACGTTTTTTCCTTACCAAGAATAGATGACGCCCTTGACTGCCTTTATGGCGCAAAGTTTTTCTCGTCCTTTGACCTTCTATCTGGTTTTTGGCAGATAGCTGTTGACCCACGAGACCGAGACAAACAGCATTTGTAACCCCCGATGCGGTATATCAATTTAAAGTAATGCTGTTTTGGGCTTTTCAATGCATCGGCCACTTTTAAGCGCATGATAGATTCCCTTCTGCGCAGCTTGAAATGGTCTTCCTGCTTGTGCTACTTGGATGATATAATTGTTTGTTCACCGACGTTTGCGAGCCACCTTGAGCGACTGTCCTGTGCTCTCCAAGTATTCCTCAACGCTGGTGTCCAGCTGATCTCCTCCAAATGCCGTTTCGGCCGTTGCGAAATAACTGTACTTGGTCCCCTCGTAAAAGCATCTGGGGTACAGCCCAACCCGCAGAAAATTCGCGCAGTCTTACAACTTCCCGTACCCTTTTCTGCTAAGGATGTCCGGAGCTTCCTTGATTTGTGCTCCTATTTCCGCCGCTTCATCCAGAATTTTGCCGATATTGCGAGGCCTCTCACCGAACTTGTTGAAAAATAGGTCTCAATTCGTCTCAACGTGCTACATTTTCAGTGCTTATTGCAGCCCTCACGACTACGTCAATATTAGCCCACTTCAATCAGACCACACCGACATAAGTTCGTACTGACGCGAGTGGCAACGAAATTCGTTCTGTTTTAGCTCAGCGTCAGCATGGACGTGACTGCGTCATCGCCTACGCCCGCCGCCTTTTGTCCCCTGCCGAGAAGAACTATTCCATCACCGAAAAAGAGTGTCTTGCTATTGTTTGGGCTGTCACTAAATTTCGCCCGTGCCTGTTCGGCCACAGTTTTACTGTTGTCACAAGTCCTCATGCGCTCTGCTGGCTTTCGTCACTCAAGGATCCCACGGGACGTCTCGGTCATTGGTCTCTCAGCCTCCAAGAATACACATTCTCGGTCGTGTATAAATCTGGTCACCTCTATCAGGATGCCGACTGCCTGTCACGGTATCCGGTCGATCCGCCAGACGCCACAGAAAGAGCTACTGAGGCTTGCATCTTATCAATATCAGACTTTCTTGATATCGCTTCTGAGCAACGCCGCGACCCGGATTTACTTCTCATCATAGAAGGCCTGAGTTCCCCTACTCCACCCACTTCTCTAAACTTGTATTTCCTTCATGAAGGGGTTCTCTATCAACACAACATGTGCCCTAATGGTCCTGACCGCCTTCTCGTCGTGCCTTCCCATTTGCGTGTAGATGTTCTCCGACAGTTTCACGGTGAACCTGCCGCTGGTCACCTGGGAGTCCCAAGCACCTATGATCGCGTCCGGTGCCGTTTTTGTTTTTGGCCAAGTCTATATCGCTCTGTGCAAAAGTATATCGCCAGCTGTGACCTTTGTCAACGTCGAAAACGACAAACATCGCTACCAGATGGCCTCCTTCACCCTATTAAGATCCCTGCTGAACCATTCTACCGCGTAGGGCTCGACCTTCTCGAGCCATTTCCCACTTTTGCGTCCGGGAACAAAAGAATTGCCGTGGCGACCAACTACGCGGCACGTTACGCGATCACCCGCGCTCTCCCAACCCGCTGCGCTACCTATGTCGCCGACTTTCTACTGCACGACATTATTTTGAATCACGGTGCTCCTCGACAGCTCATTACTGACCAAGACCAATACTTTTTATATCGACTCGTCCAGGATATCGTACGTTCCTGTTCCACGAACAACAAGTTCACAACGGCATACCATCCACAAACTAATGGACTCACAGAGTGCCTGTATCGCACTATAACCGACATGTTGTCAATGTATGTTTCTCCAGACCAGCGTGACTGGGACGGAACGTCACCCTACGTCACCTTTGCTTACAACTATTCCAGACATGACACTGCAGGCTATTCTCTGTTCCACCTTTTTTATGAACGTGAACCCTCTCTGGCTCTCGATACACTCCTTCCCGCTGGTTCAAGCTTCCCTGTCACATACGTCCTCAATACCATAGAACGAGCCGACGCAGCACGACAGATTGCCAGAGAACAACTCACAGTTCCTCAAGCCTCTCAGAAAGATCGGTATGATCGTCACCACCGTGAAGTTTAGTATGCACCCGATTCACTAGTACTCTTGTGGACCCCCTGTCATCACATCGGCCTCTCAGCAAAGCTCTTATTTCTCTATGACTGACCATATAAATTCCTACGCAAGGTCACTAACCTCATCTACGAGATACAGTGAGTCGTTGATGAAGCGCACTCAACGCCACCACCATCTACTGTTGTGCACGTCGTAAGACTGAAACCTTATATGTCGCCCAACACTCAGCTTTCGTGAAAAGCGCCTGGTAGGTGCTTTAACGCCGCGGGGTAGTGCCACAAGGTAGTAATGAGACTGTGCATAAAGTTGTAGATGGTCTCTGCTTGGAAGAAAAGACTACGAAGTGGATAGAGACTGGTCCCAGCCCGCCAGTTTGTCAGCCATTGCTATCGCATGTAAACATCGTAAATATCCGCAAATGTACGTTTCCTTGTAAGAATGTATATAAATATATATATATATATATATATATATATATATATATATATATATATAAATATATATATATATATATATATATATATATATATTGTCACAGAACGAGCCGAGCGCTAAAAAAATTGCCCGCAGCTTCCCTCGGGGGAACACTGAGGAGGATGCGGACCATATGATTGGTTAACGGGGTGTTAAAGTGCGACTTACTTGGGTCGATGGCTAAATTGGTTAACGTGGTTGTGAAATGGGGTGTTAAATTGCGACTTACTTGGGTCGATGGCTAAATTGGTTAACGTGGTTGTAGGAGGGGGTGTTAAATGAGTGAACACGTACACACGTATGCGAAAGGGCGGCGTTGGTCGAAGGGACGTCGATCATTGTGTTTGTGGATTCGTTGGAATTCATTTCACCGCGACCTTGGACGTCGACGCGCCGTACAAACCAACCGACGAGCGGCAACTGAGCGAGCGAGCGCCGACCTTGAGTATATATATATACAGCACGACGGCGCATGCACTGTCAGCTGTTGAATGTTCTCGAAGCGCGACGCCACATGCGCGTCCACTGGAGAATCAGGAGAATTGTAGATGTCGAACGCGGTGTGTAGAGGAGGAAGGGTGCACAGATGGTGGAGGAGTGAAGCGCGCGCGGTGTGTAGAGGAGGAAGGGATGCACAGATGGTGGAAGAGTGGGCGACGGCGCGACCGCGCATGCGCGCGCGTCAGCTGTCGATTGTTCGAGAAGCGGTGCGGATGGCGCGGACGGCGCACTACAAGGCGCGAGTATAAGATGCTCCGCATCTAAAAGGGCGCGACGCCAAATTCTTGCGATAACGCGCGAAAGAGACGCCGCGAGGTCAAAAGAAAAAAAAAGGAAAGAAAAAGAAAACAAACGGCCAAGGCTCCCCGGGCGCGCGCTCTCCCCGCAGAAGCGTGGCTTCATCGACGAACCTCCTCACCCCACATCGGCGGCCGAGATAGCCCGCGATGTTTCTAGAACGAAGGAGGCGTGGCCACGCCGAGTTGACTCATCCGACGCGGAGGGCAGTCGAACCGTCTCGCGCCTCTCCCCAGCCTTCGCTGCGCATCGCGCCGACGAAATGAGGAGAACTTTCTGGAAGGTGGCGCGGAACGTATTTAATCGAGCAGCCGAGATGAGAGATCAGGGGGAGGAGACGGAAGTGAGCGCCAGAGCGCGTAGGGATTCCGCCGTGTAGTCGGCGAAGTTTTTGGTCCGTAGGGACGAAGCCGGAGATGAAGAGGATTTCCACCTGAGGGGTGAAGGCTCGTGCTACAGGCAAGAGCGTGTGTTTACCGCTATCGAGCGAAGACCCGTGGCAACCGCTGCGAGTGTGAGGCCGACGTGTTTCCGGCGAAGAAGCTGAAGTTTGAAGAGTGGCCAATTGAAGACGCGAGGTTTCCTGGAAGAGAAACTTCGAGGGCGCGGAACGACAACAACGCTGGACTTTGAGTGAGTGATTCTCGGAAGAGTATCCTCCAGACTTTTGTTCCAAGGACTTTGGACTGAATAGATTTTCTATCTCTTTAGTCTTTAAGTGTCTTGGTTGTTCAATGCATGCGACTGCATTGTAGTGCGTATCGTTGTCTGTGTCCGTTGTTTTGAGTGTGGCTGATTGTACTGTGTAGTACGTTGTTTCTTTGGTGACGTATTGGATGCAACTATTGTGGAGTGTGCATTCTTGTGTACTGTTTTCGATCTGCCATTTTTGAGAATATAATATTTGTTTTCTTTATCAACTCTCGGCTCTGACTTGTTCTTTGGGCCACAACCGGCGTCCGCTGGCGCGCCAAAAAGGACCACTTCTAAATTGTCCACGCTTTCGTGGTGCGGTTCAGGGGGCCAATACTTCGGCCCTTGGAATTAGCCCGGCGATCGCCTCCCTAATTAACGGGACCGGTGTGACAATTAATCTGGCGTCCGCGAAACAGGACCTTTTGGTGCACAGTGTGTCCAAAGTAGTGAGAAAGAGCCTCGAGTTGTTGATAGCACTATCGGAACGATTTGGTGTGTTGTTCAGTGTTCTCGTTAACGAGTGCAGGGGAGTGCTCCGATAGACTGATCTAGGCAGATACTTTTTGCACGCGGCAAGGTTTTATTTGCGAGACACCATGAATCTCGAAAAGTTAGTTGCTCTTGGTGAAAAGTTGGGTCTTTCTGGCGCCGAACTACGGAAGTGGGTCACCCAGAAGGAAAAAGAAGAAAAAGAGAGAGCCAAAGAAGAAAAAGCAGCCGAGCTGGAAAAAGAGAGGTTGGCGGTCGAAACAACCAAAGCGGAAAAAGAAGCTGAGTTGGAGAGAGAGAGGTTGGCAGCTGAGAGAGCCAAGGAAGAAAAAACAGCTGAGTTGGAACGAGAGAGGTTGGCGGTCGAAGGAACCAAAGCGGAAAAAGAAGCTGAGTTGGAGAGAGAGAGGTTGGCAGCTGAGAGATCCAAGGAAGAAAAAACAGTTGAGTTGGAACGAGAGAGGTTGGGGGTCGAAAGAGCCAAAGCGGAAAAAGAAACTGAGTTGGAGAGAGAAAGGCTGGCCGCTGAAAGGGCGAGAGAAGAAAGAGAAGCAAAGGAGCGACAGCTGAAAGAAGAAAGAGAGGCAAAAGAGCGACAGCTGAAGGAAGAAAGAGAGCAGCAATTGAAGTTGGAGCTGGAGAGAGAAAAGTTGGCAGCCGAAAGGGCGAGAGAAGAAAGAGAAGCGGAGATGGCTGAAAGGGAACGGCAGCGGCAGCACGAGATGGAACTCGAGCGGCTCCGTTTGCAACAGCGAAGCGAAACTCCCGTCCAAGCTAGAGTTGAAAGCAGCGAACGGGAAGATCACGGCTTCCGCTTGAACCCAAGCAAGCTGCTCGTAGCGTTTGATGAAAGGAAGGACGACCTAGACGCGTACCTCCACAGATTTGAGACGATTGCGAGGAGCCAGAATTGGCCGGAACAGCAATGGGCAACTGCTTTGAGTACTTGCTTGAGTGGTGAAGCGCTCAGTGTGTACGGTAGGCTGACGCCGACCGATGCAGCCAACTACGCAAAGGTGAAAGCTGCTCTGTTGAAGCGATTTAGATTTACTGTAGAAGGTTTCCTGGACAGATTTCGGACAGGAAAGCCAGCTGATGGTGAGACGGCTACGCAGTATGCTGCCCGACTTTGCCATTATTTCGACAGATGGATTGAACTTTCAGGGACAGCGCAGGAGTACGATGAGCTTAGAGAGCTGCTAATTAGAGAACAATTTTTTACTAGTTGCCACCCAAGCCTGTCACTGTACTTGAAAGAGAGGAAGGCTGACTGACTTGAAGGAATGCTTGAATTGGCTGATTAATTCTTGGAAGCGCAAGGTGGAACTAATTTGGCCAAGGTCAAGAAGGAGTGTCCCGATGATTCGAAGAAATTGGTTCCCGAAGAAAAGAAGCGTGCACCAGAGAGCATTCAGCGATGTTTTCTGTGTAACCGAGTGGGTCATCGCGCGAAAAACTGTCGAACGATATTTACGAGCCCTACGGTTGTGAAATGTTTTAAGTGTGGTCAGACTGGGCACAAAGCAGATGCATGTCGAAACGGAGCGAGTCAAACTCACCAGGTATCATGTGTGCAAGCAGCACTGAAATCCGATAATAATGCCGTCACCGACGGATTCGTAGAATTGAAAAATGGGGAGAAAATTCCTATTGTTGGTGCTGTAATGTCAAAACAGCCAACCGGTGTTACGAAAGGAATGCCAACGCTGCCTGGAAAAGTTGCGGACAAAAAGATTACGGTGTTAAAAGATACCGGTAGCTCCACTGTTATCGTGCGGAGAGATTTGGTACGGGAAAGGGAGTTAACAGGCAAAACGAAACCGGTTTGCTTAATTGACCGTACAGTTCGGATGCTTCCCGAAGCAGAAATTGAGGTTGAAACCCCGTACTTCAGCGGGATGGTTACTGCTTTATGTATGACGACCCCCCTTTACGACCTTGTCATCGGAAACATCGACGGGGCGCGAGGACCGAATGATCCGGAATGTTTGGAAGAAGACCTTAAGATAGAGCCCTCGCTATCCCAACGACCGCGAGATACAGTGGAGGAGCATCCCGTGACGGATCTCGCTAGAGCCCAAGGTGAAGCTGCGGCGCAAGAGACAGCGAAGGAGAAGACGATCTTGTCGAATAAGTTCACGGGCCGAGCAACCGGACTTACGTCGGCACGACCTCAACCGACCGACAATCTAAAGGAGACGGAGTTGGCCAGCCGGGCAAGATGTAGAGGCATCATCAAGCGGGTAAATAAACAGACAGGACCCGTCGAATGTAATGACGCATTAACGGTGTCGGAAGAGACAACGATGGCTGAGACGACGCCTCAGATATCGTCGTTGGAAAGGGCCCGCCGAAAAAGAACGTGGAAGCACAAGAAGAGATCGAGCGAGCACCGCAAAAAGGGGCGCAAGCGCTGCTCGAAGTACGCAGGATAAGTGCTGAGGTCAAAGCAGAATGTGTTTGGCAGTGCTGAGTGACATATGTTGTGTTAATGTTCTGGTTGTCCTGTGTCACCAGTGTCGAAGTGTTGTGCTTTGATGTGATGTATAGTGTTGGACCATTGTTGTAATGCGAGAACTTTGTACATTTGTATTATTGAGAATTTGTGGTGGAGTGTTGTACTCATGTGCCTGTGGTTATATTTCATGTGCTGTGTAATTGAATTACAATGTACAATTGTATTAAGTGATCTATTGTGACGGTGAAGTGTCATGAGCGACGGACGGTGTTACAGTCTGTAAGAGTGTGTGGTGACTGTTCGCGCTCGTTTGTGTCGTTTTGAATATTATGAGATAATATTCTTAAAGTGGGGGGGCAGTGTCACAGAACGAGCGCTAAAAAAGGGCGCGACGCCAAATTCTTGCGATAACGCGCGAAAGAGACGCCGCGAGGTCAAAAGAAAAAAAAAGGAAAGAAAAAGAAAACAAACGGCCAAGGCTCCCCGGGCGCGCGCTCTCCCCGCAGAAGCGTGGCTTCATCGACGAACCTCCTCACCCCACATCGGCGGCCGAGATAGCCCGCGATGTTTCTAGAACGAAGGAGGCGTGGCCACGCCGAGTTGACTCATCCGACGCGGAGGGCAGTCGAACCGTCTCGCGCCTCTCCCCAGCCTTCGCTGCGCATCGCGCCGACGAAATGAGGAGAACTTTCTGGAAGGTGGCGCGGAACGTATTTAATCGAGCAGCCGAGATGAGAGATCAGGAGGAGGAGACGGAAGTGAGCGCCAGAGCGCGTAGGGATTCCGCCGTGTAGTCGGCGAAGTTTTTGGTCCGTAGGGACGAAGCCGGAGATGAAGAGGATTTCCACCTGAGGGGTGAAGGCTCGGGCTACAGGCAAGAGCGTGTGTTTACCGCTATCGAGCGAAGACCCGTGGCAACCGCTGCGAGTGTGAGGCCGACGTGTTTCCGGCGAAGAAGCTGAAGTTTGAAGAGTGGCCAATTGAAGACGCGAGGTTTCCTGGAAGAGAAACTTCGAGGGCGCGGAACGACAACAACGCTGGACTTTGAGTGAGTGATTCTCGGAAGAGTATCCTCCAGACTTTTGTTCCAAGGACTTTGGACTGAATAGATTTTCTATCTCTTTAGTCTTTAAGTGTCTTGGTTGTTCAATGCATGCGACTGCATTGTAGTGCGTATTGTTGTCTGTGTCCCTTGTTTTGAGTGTGGCTGATTGTACTGTGTAGTACGTTGTTTGTTTGGTGACGTATTGGATGTAACTATTGTGGAGTGTGCATTCTTGTGTACTGTTTTCGATCTGCCATTTTTGAGAATATAATATTTGTTTTGTTTATCCACTCTCGGCTCTGACTTGTTCTTTGGGCCACAACCGGCGTCCGCTGGCGCGCCAAAAAGGACCACTTCTAAATTGTCCACGCTTTCGTGGTGCGGTTCGGGGGGCCAATACTTCGGCCCTTGGAATTAGCCCGGCGATCGCCTCCCTAATTAACGGGACCGGTGTGACATATATATATATATATATATATATATATATATATAAATATATATATATATATTTATATATATATATATATATATATATATATAGATATATATATATATATATATATATATATATATATATATATATATATATATATATATATATATATATATATATATATATATATATATATATATATATATATATATATATATACGTGTGTGTGTGACGCTATGATGAATGGCAGACGTGGCCTGGCGCATACCCCATGTTTTATTTCATCTCACTTCTTCCTTCTCGGCTTCTACTTCTAACTCCTAACCATCGCTACCTTCTTACGTTACAAGATTCCCCCTCCCCCCCCCCCCCGGAAAAAGTCGCGTCAGACACTTAACAAAACAACAAAAACGGGTGTTAAAGCGAGCGAAAAATATGAAAATGCACAATAGTTCCATTTCCGAGGGGCGTTCCTTAACTCACACAAAATATTTAAAGCCGAGGGAAGCAGTCCGGCCACTTTTAAGAAAACTCGGGTGGACGAGGCTGGCTGTGGCGTTCTGGATAAGATAACAGCGTCCTGCACAACTTCACTGACCATGACACAGCTTCAGCAGCTGCGAAGAACCAACGATGCTGGACGTCCTTGTAGAGTTTGAAGGTCGGACGTCGTAGGTGCCAAGTTTTCTGTCGTGGGTGTTGTATTCTTTGTCGTGGCTGACACAGAAGCATTGCTTTAAGCTTGCGTTCGCGAGAACCGAGGTTGATGATACGATGTCTGTGTACCTGCAATTTGCAAATGGTAACGTTCAGTCTCTTTCGCGGTTTTCTGTGGTAGTATCTCCGTCGGTAGGATTGTACATGAAGCCTTGATATCTCGTAAAGAAGACTTCCTTGACTTGTTCCGTGCTTCCTGAGGTTTCGCAGCTGTATTCTTAGACGCAGTCTTCATATTTTGTGCCATATGCGTTTCTGGTGCCGATCCCTTATGTGAAGTTGCCTCGCTTCTTGAATTTGTTTTAAGAGGCATGCTTTGCGTCGCCGTCCTTGGTGTGTCCGTTGGAGTGTCTGCGATTCACGGACTTGCTTTTGCTGGTGCTGATCAGGAGATGGCTGTAGTGGCGCCCCTTCTGGAATCGGGCCTTCACGAATCGCGACACCCTAACAGGTATCAACTATTTGCTGGTCACATCAACCTATAAAGAAAAGTGGGCTCATGTTTCTAAAGGAAGTTCACCTCGTCAGATAGTGCAACATAAGCGATGCCAACAAAAGCAACAAGGAGAGGCCCAGCAGCTAAAACGGCCACACCAACAAGGTCAACGAAGAGCTAAAGCGACATCGCAAGCATACTTTCGGCTTAAAGAATGTCGTGAACAATGGCCACCACAACCACCACCACAACGATTACTACAGAAAAGACTGATTCCGCATTTCAGCCATCTTCACAGAAAGAAAAGTCAAGGCACTTTCTGCACCAGCGTTCAAGATTGCGCCTTTGGTCTGAACATCTGCGCCATCGCCATAGAAAACTCCCTAAACGCCACAAAACAACCGCTTGTACTCTGCAAGAGCATAAGCAGCGCCCAATCAGCCACGATCAACGGGCAGCCCCGCCGCGGTGGTCTAGTGGCTAAGGTACTCGGCTGCTGACCCGCAGGGCGCGGGTTCGAATCCCGGCTGCGGCGGCTGCATTTCCGATGGAGGCGGAAATGTTGTAGGCCCGTGTACTGAGATTTGGGTGCACGTTAAAGAACCCCAGGTGGTCTAAATTTCCGGAGCCCTCCACTACGGCGTCTCTCATAATCATATAGTGGTTTTGGGACGTTAAACACCACATATCAATCATCATCAACGGGCATGCAAACTGCATGCACCGCAATTGTGTCACGACAAAAATGCGACGCCAACAAAATCGTCGATTTCGCAAAGAATTCCAGCCTCGTTCATTCCTCGAAAGAACGCTGGCTGCGTTTCCATCGGTTTCCACGCCCAAAGCATGCTTATGTCATCCAGAGCGTAACAGCCTCGCCCACCAGAGCCGCACTTGATAACCCTGGATTGCTGCCCTCTCCAGTGAAGTCTGTGCGATCTTACGGAACTTCAATGTGATGTGGAACACAGCCCATTTAGACATTTTTTGTGTTCCAGGATTGCTTGTTCATCATGTATTGTAATATGTAACGCGAGCATTTTTTCGGGGGGAGGAGGAATCTGTAACGTAAGAAGGTAGCGATGGTTAGTAGAAGCAGAGAAGGAAGAAAAGAGAGTATAGAATAAACATGGCGTATGAGCCAGGCCACGTATCCACTCATCATATATATATATAGATATATATATATATATATATATATATATATATATATATATATATATATATATATATGGACGTCTGCTCACTGTACACCAACATACCCCACCATGACGTAATAGTGGCTATGGTTTCTGAATATGTAAAATCTGACTCATCAACTAGTGTAAGTGGCGAGGTACTGTTTACACTTCTTGAACCTGTACTAAATTATAACCATTTTGAGTTCAACGGCAAGCATTTCCTTCAGGTCAGTGGCACTGCATTGGGCACGAAAATGGCCCCAAACTTCACGAGCACCTTTATGGCTTCACTTGAAATCCTATTTATTGAGGGACGCACCTTGAAACCTTTCTACTACAGAAGATACTTAGACGATATTTTTATGATATGTAACCATGATGAGAGAAGTCTTTTCCGCTTCATAGAGGATTTTAACAAATGCCACCCGTCAATAAAATTCACGCACAAAATTTCCAAAACAAGCATTAACTTTTTGGACGTCACTGTCACGGTCGAAAATGACCGCTTGTCAACAAACCTTTACAAAAAGCCTACAGACCGTCAAATGTACCTACATTTCAACAGCAGCCACCCAAAGCATTGAAAAACGAGTATTCAATATTCTCAGGCCTACCGGTACCGAAGAATATGCACCGATATGCGGGAATTTGACAGACACGCGAAAGACCTAAAGCATTCCTTATTGAAGCAAAATTATCCGGAAGACATTATTGACGATGCCATACTACGTGCTTGCAACGTGAACAGGAATGATATAATTAAGGGACCAAACAGAGTATATAAAACGACTTCCCAAACGAACCTTGTACTAACTTACTCCTCATTAGCGCCACGAATCAACAACATACTTTCCCGCCATTTCAACATAATCAGGCAAAGCAAACGACTAACTTCTATTTTCGCGAAGTCACCTCACGTGGTGTACCGCCGGGATAAAAATCTGAAGGACATTCTTGTCAGAGCAAAAACAAACACCCCCAAATTTCAATCAGGGTGCCATCCCTGCGGAAAAGCTCGATGCAAGGTATGTACAGATGGTCACAACACGTGAATCCAAAGCGAACTTCTCGGATTTCAAATTCTGCATAACTTAAAGCCTTAATTGTGACTCCAGTAACGTAATATACATGCTACATTGCAACATCTGTGGACAAGAATATATCGGCCAAACAGACACGCCATTTCGGCTGCGGTTCAATAATCACCGGTACCACGCGACTTCACTGCCGAAGCTACCTTTATCTAGACATCTGCGCCTGCCAAACCACAGTTTTGAAAATATCAGCGTAACTCTTTTGCAGTCCGGTTTCTCAAATAGACGCGAGCGCGAAGAGCGTGAGGCATATTTTATTTTCAAATTTCGTACAGTAGTAGCTGGCATCAACGAGGACCCCGGAAAACTCAACTGCCTCCGAGAAGTAAGCCAGGAGAAAATTGGCGACAAAGATTGATAGCTGGAGACTATGCATTTTTCTGACTGACTCGTACGTGTACACGGTCCTTTCTTGTTTTTTTTTCCACATGCACATACAAAGTGTTTACGTTCGCCTACCACCTAATGACCATTGAAGGGAAACGGACGAAGAATAAAGGTAAATAGCCGACCGACCCAATAACGGGAATTCCTTCCTTTACGCACGCCGCCCGCCGACCGACCCATTGCGGGGAAACCCCTTTCTCTAATGCACGCCGTCACGGACCATCCCGGCACCGCGGCGACAATCTTGGGTGGCCCGACACACGTCAAGAACTGGACAGCACGTCATATGAACCGTATGTGGATGTAGACGGACAGTTGGCTTCGTTCTCAGTGTTGACAGTGGTTCTTCCTCTTTTTTACTTTCTTTCTTTTCTTTCTTTTTCTTTTTCGTCTTTTTTCTCCCCCCCCCCTTTTTTTCCAGTTTCCTCTCACTCTCGCAAACATTTTTCAAGGCGAGAGGGACGCGGCAGCAACGAAGTTTGGAAGCTCATGTCAGTATAACTCATCCCCTGATGAAGGGAGGACCCCTCCCGAAACTGTTTGGAAATAAATATATTTATCCCTGTGACAACGCTCCCGTTGTGCCATATCTCATACCTTCACGAAGACTAACTGGCCCATTGAATTATTACTCCCACTGACTATATATATATATATATATATATATATATATATATATATATATATATATATATATATATATATATATATATATATATATATATATCCTCTATAAATATATCCTCTATAAATAAAATAAATAAAATAAAATAAAATCCTCTATAAATATATATATATATATATATTTATTTATTTATTTATTTATTTATTTATTTATTTATATAATCTTTCGTAAGGTGCCCTCCAACTCGCAAAAAAGTTGGCACGCCACTGACAGCAATGCTCTCACAGTTGCCTCCTAGCAGCTCTGATGTCACGTGAAAGAATGATACGGTAATGTCACATGGCTGAGCGGCGAGTGTTCGCACGCGGCACATGGTCGCAACGCGTGGCAGGAAACCCGGCCTCTCAGATTTCGTGCTGGCAGGAAGCTCCCAATTGAAAAGAAAGTGACGTTCCAAGCATTTTTTTCTAGGAGGCGTTGCTTTCATGAAATGTAAGCGTACATTTATTCATTCATTGATATTTAATTTATTTGTTCATTTATTTTTATTAATAATGTATTTATTTATCTATCTATTTGTTTATTAGTGCAACCTACATCGGTCAAGTTGGCATTATTGTAGGGCGGGTGGGGGGGAGTGAGGGACAAAAAGCAGTATTACAGTCAAACAAAGCGCACGTTGGCGCCGTCGAAAATGGCATACACTTGCACAACAGCTCCTGTGCATTCACAAAAAGCACACATCTTGTAGGACGACGACGAAGTGATTGTTTAGCAGATCGCTGTTTCAGCACGTGCACTCTTTTTTCACCTAATTATAAGTGAACTTCGCGAATATCATGTCCATTGGTGATGGACGTGGACCCTTACGGACGTCCGCCACCTACAGCGGCGTCGGCGGTAGTCGCATCCAGGTAGCGTACGTAACTCTACAGCGACTACGACAGCGAGGGCACTCTTGTTTACTCAATGAGCAGCGAAGAGCTTTCTGACGACGACGATTTTAAGCTGGTGCTGAGCCGTAAAGCGAAGATGCGGAACGTCAGAACATCTTCGTCATCGAGTGAGTTGAACGACAGTGTGCCAAGGAGACCCGTGACAAACACTATCCTTTTTGTCCCTGAGGTACCGGATGGTAACATGAAGCGCCTCAACAGGCAATCTGTTTCGGTGATGCTGGAAGGACTCGTGCCAAACGAGATCACAGACATCAGAATGAACACGCGTAGGAACGTATTGGCCATCGACGTTTTACATGCAGCCGCACTAATTATACTGCGCAACGTCATCAATCTGGGGGGAATGAAAGTTCACTCCTACATTCCTGTGAGCTCTAACGTCGTCACTGGAGTCATCTACGATGTGGATACTGCCATACCCAGCTCCGACTTCGATGTTCTGGTCAAACTCGCAAATGAAGCTAGCGTCATCGCAAAAGTTGTCCGTTTGGAAAACTCACGCTGCTTGAATATCATGTTCAAGGGTGACTCTCTTCTTTCACACGTAAAGGTGAGCCATTTTCGCCATTCTGTGCGACCTTTCGTACCGAAGCCCATACAGTGTTATAAGTGCATAAAGATGGGCCACGTGAGAAGCGTATGCGAAAATAGGATGGTGTGTCCTCGTTTTGTGGAAGCCCATTCTGCGGATGACTGCGAAGCAACTACCCTTAAATGCTCGAATCGTCATGGGTCACATGCAGCTTCGTCAAAAGAATGCCCCAATATCCAAGGAGAAATAGCGGTATTGAAACAAATGGTCAGAGGCCATTCGTCGCATCGAGAGGCTGCCAGGGCCGTCCGAAAGAGGCGTCATTGTCGCCTCAGTTCATCAAAGAATGCAGCAGACGCAGCATCGAAAGCGCCACTCCACCACCCTTCTCTTCTACCGCCCTTGCCACCCAGACCGAAGGCGGTCAGCGCGGTCAACAAACCAACGAGCAGCATTGTTGCAAAGCAATCAGTTTGGCCTTCATTGCTGAAATCACAGCCACCTGCAAATTCCAAGCGCACATCGACAATCACATCACTCCAGCCAGCCGCTGACAAGCTGCCTGAGGAGGACACAGAAGTCATCAGAATGTTCCGAACACTGCTGGATGCCATGCAAAAGCTGTGCAGCAGCCTGAAGTCTCCACTCGCTCAGAGTGCACTACAGGTACTGGATGCTCTAAGTCCAGTATTTGCAAGTCCCCAGTAGCAACCATGGCTCAATCAATTTTCTCCTTCCGCAACGAGGTCCGACAAGTGTCGATAATGCAGTGGAACGCGAGAGGCCTGAGATGCCGCATCTCCTCATTCCATCAGTATATATTCATGAATCGTATTCCTATAATAGTTATATGTAAACCAAATGTGCAACAACCTCCTAAACTATCAGGGTATGAATCTATCGTTTCTTCAACGTGAGAGGAACACAGAAAGGTGGTTGTTTACATTCGCACATATTTCATATATGTTCATCACGCAGTTCAACCGCATGATGACAATCAATATGTCTGCTTACGTGTTAAAAAGGAAAAAGTATCATTCACACTTATTGGTGTCTACATATCACCATCCGGGCAATTTGAACAAGACCGATTACGAGACATACTGACAACAACTACGGGCCCTTGTGTTATAACTGTAGACTTCAAGGCACATCACTTAATCTGGGGTAGTTCGACGATAAACGCTAAAGGATGAAACCTCGTGTCATTCGCCTTCAAGCATGACCTATGTTTCTTAAAATATGGCAGTCCTACATACTTCAGACATCAAAACGCATGGGAGTGACCACATTCCAACTTATATGCGAATAAGGGGTCTTGGTAACTCCTCTCCTAAGACCACAACACGAAGAATTGTTTTGTTGAAATTTAAGCGACTCATGGAAAATACATGCCGTGAAGACACTGACTAGAACTTGGAGGATGTCATCAAAGAGGCAATGAGGGGAGCTTCCTGTCTCCTTCCGTTCACCGGCAAGTGTTCAGATTTCGACGTTGAACTAGAAAAACTGTGCGCGCTTCGCCGAAGGGCGGAAAGTAGATGCAGGCGGACGAAAGCAATATGCGACTTGAGGCTGGCACGACGCATACAGAAAAAAGTCCGACGTTTCGACAAACTTGAACAGGAACGCTGGAAATCAATCTGCGAATCATTGGATCCCCGAAAGCCGTTGTCACGCATCTGGAGTACTATTCGTGACCTGCGCTCGACTCCCCAACAAAGACATCCTTTCATGGCTTTAGCCTTCCATTTAGGCCACACCCAACTTGAAGTGGCAAATGAGTTTTGCACGTGAATCGCTGGTGTGTCCGCCTTGTCCGCTGGCAAAATTAGGAGTGCTATCCCTGAACCCCGCATCTCCGAAATGGACAATATTTTCACTATAGAAGAACTTGACGCATCTTTGACGGCTTCCCGACGATCATCTTCTTCAGGACCCGATGGCATCACCTACGCCGCTCTAGCCAACCCTCAACAGGGGGCAAGGAGACAATTGTAATGCTATTACAACCACTCATGGCAGGCGGCCATTGTTCCCCAAGATTGGAAGATAAGTCGACATGTGCCACTACTCAAAGCAGGAAAGTCACCATTTGATTTGACATCATTTCGCCCTGTTGCCTTCGCAAGTTGCGTAGGAAAAGTCATGGAAAGGACACGCCTACAATGGTAACTCGGGCGCTACAACGTATACCCAAACTGCATGACGTTTTTTCGTCGAGGTAGGTCATCTCTTGACAACGTGATTGATCTCACAACATTTATCCAGCAACAGAAGAGCCTCAAGCGCATTCCACTGGACTCTACCTCGACGTCAAAGGGCTTATGATAACGTAACACATAAAGCCATCCTAGACTCGTTGGAAGCTGTCGGAATCGGTGGTCGGATGTTCCGATGGATCCAGGATCATTTGACGAGGAGGTCCTTTTTTGTACAAACCTGAGATTAACCTACCACCAATTACTGTACCTCCCATGGCGTCCCTCAGGGCGCCGTATTAAGTCCCACTTTATCTAACCTCGTGATGGTAGGACTTCGTGAAATTTTGTCGAGTACTATCCTCATATCCTTATATGCTGATGGTATTTGTCTACAGACTTCGGCTGTAACTCGTCTGCAAGTACGTGCAAGAGTCCAGCAGGCTGCCACCCTGACATGCTCATATCACCGCAAGCAAGGTCTTTCCGTCTCAACGGAGAAATGTGCATTGTTTAAGTTTACTCGCAGAGCCATAACACAATACCCCGTTACCATCAATGAACAAAATATTCCCTACCAAAAGAACCATCGCTTCCTGGGTGTGATTATTGACAGGGACCTTTCGTGGAATGCCCACTGCAATTACCTGAAGAGAAGGCTAACTTCCATTGTCCACATAATGCGGTTCCTCTGCGGAAAATCTTGGGGCACATTGATAAGGTCAATGATGCAGCAATACAGGGCATGAGATTTTTGCACTACAACTTGCCGTTACTGGCAAGTACGTGCAAGACGAACATCCGCACCCTCGAAAGTCTGCAAGGACAAGCACTACGCGTGCGCTTAGGATTGCCGCGATGCACCTCAACCTACGGGGCAATTATGATCGCAAGAGAGCATCCAATTCGAACATACATCACCACTGACAATTTGAGAGCCCACATAAGACACCCCTGCTGAGTTCCTGGTCACCATGTTGCAGTGTTGCCACTTCAAATACAACAAGCGATGTTTTCAAAGATTATTTCTACCCATAAAGATTGCCTTCTTTTTGGCTTCACTCCAGCAACAAGACCAGCGTCACCTCCATGGTGCCTACAACAACCACAGGTGTGCCTCACTATTCCTGGAATGACGAACAAGAGCCGTCGTTCTACAGTGGTCCTACGACAGGTGACATTGTCGCTACTCAGCGAAACGTACGGCCAGAGGACCCACATTTACACCGATGGATCGGTCTCGGCTGGCAGCTCCACAAGTGCTGTTGTCATCCAGACGTACCAGGTCACTATAAAGTTCTAACCGTCGCCTAGGACAACATCCACAGCAGCGGACCTTGCCACCTTACGTGCTGCTATACTTTTAATCGCCGAAACCCGACCTCAAAATGGGCTGTGTTCTGCGACTTCAAGGCATCCCTTCAGCGCTTGCAATCAGCTTTACGACAAATGGAGCATGACCAACATGTGAATTAAATAAGCGAAGTGATTCACGAAGTTTTATCGAAAGGACAGGACGTGGTGTTCCTGTGGTTACCGGGGTATTGTGGCATTGTCGGTAACCTTGCTGATAATGCTGCCCGATCTGCCCACGCGGACGCCCAGACAACCCCAGTTCCATTGTCCAGAACCGACGCTGCAAGGGGTCTTCACTCATCGCTAACACCATGTCGGAAACTTGGCTGAGTAACCCCAGTGTCAGGAACCGCCACCTACACAAATTGCACCCATCGAGAAAGTTTCAAGTTCTATCGGACCTCTCTCGCCAGGATGCAACATTACTGTGCCGCCTGTGGTTAGGAGTAGCTTTTACAAAGGCGTACTCCTTTCGCATAGGAATGGCGGATAGCTCCCGATGTGAATCGTGCGACACTGACGAGACAATAGAACATCTACTGTGTTCATGTGAACGTTTCGCGAGCGAACGCAATTTGCTACGCGAAACGTTAGAGACACTAGACAGTAGACCTTTTTCCGAAGAGAAGATCCTTGGTTCATAGCTCTACGTGTCGCAGGCCAGCAAAGCGACGCAAGCATTGCTAAGTTTGCTAAAGACGACCGGACTAAGCGACCGCTTATAAGCGTGCAATGGACAAGGTCACATCTACACACACATTGCCTTCACTTCTCTCTCTCTTCTCCATTAATCTCCGCACCCCTTCCCCCAGTGCAGGGTAGCAAACCAGACGTGCGTCTGGTTGAACTCCCTGCCTTTCATTTCTTTCCTTCCTCCTCCTCCCCTCACAGATCTTGTAGTAACGAACAAAAATCATCGGATAGAAGATCAACAGCACACACGCATCTAAACTATCCATTCGCGAATGGTAAAGAAAAAAAAGAATTTGCAACAGCACCAGTACGACAGCTGACCTCCCGAATTTCTTTTTGAGGGATCATTCCTGTGTGACACATAGTGTGGGCTCATCATGTACAAACTTTTGTTAGTGAATATTTAATCACAGAATGTATAATGGAAAAAGTTTAATCGCAAGCATTTCCTGCGCTGCTCAAGAGGCTTCCATTCTAAGTTATTCATAATGCATGTAACACTGGAGTTAAAGTTGTAAATATTACCGACAAACCACACTGCGCGGTTTCCTATGCGTTCAAGTTTATAGATTAGAGTTTGACTATGAAGATCCCACACTGTACAGGCTTTATCAAGGATAGGCCGGACACTTGTACCATACAAAGCCGCTTTCATACTTTTTGGGGCAGACTTAAAATTGCGTTTAATAAAGTTTAACACGTCATTTCCCTTGCCACTTACGTAACCTACATGCCTATTTCAAGATAAATCGGCAAACATGTATACACCAAGGTATTTGAAATGTTCAACATCGTCAAGTTGTGCTCCTGACAAGCTGTTGGACGAGTGAAAAGGTTTGCGTTTTCTGGTAAAGCTAAGCAAGCAACATTTTTTTTACGTTTAAACATATCTTCTATTTTTCACGCCATCTTACCACAGCGTCAAGCCCCGCCGTGGGGGTCTAGTGGCTAAGGTACTCGGCTGCTGACCCGCAGGTTGCGGTATCGAATCCCGGCTGCGGCAGCTGCATTTCCGATGGAGGCGGAAATGTAGGCCCGTGTGCTCAGATTTGGGTGCACGTTAAAGAACCCCAGGTGGTCGAAATTTCCGGAGCCCTCCACTACGGCGTCTCTCATAATCATGTGGTGGTTTTGGAACGTTAAATCCTGCATATAAATCAATCAAGTCAATCATTACCACAGCATCAAGATCACGTTGTAAAGCACAAATATCACCCATCCTGTGTATCGATCTATAACTACCACAATCTGCGAACAGCCTCACGTTTCCTGTTAGTAGTTTGTATACCGGTACGGCGTCCACCCCTTTTGCGAGTCTGCTGTGCGCAGCACCTTTGTGATGCTGAGTGCGCACTTGAAGGGGATGGTATACCGGGGGCCGTAGACGAAGGGTAGGTGGGAGGCGTAGACAGGAGACGTAGCCTAACATAATTTTGTGTTTTTGTCTGCGGGTACTTCACGCTTCTGACTGATATTTCAGAAAAATTGTTGTGCGTAACCTTGCACAGCAGAAATTTAACCTCTGTAGAAGAAAGAGACAAGTACTTAAGGTCATGTTATCGAGAAAAATTTATTCACATATTCTTTTTTTTTCAGGCTGTTACACCTCGAGCTGTGGAATACATGGTAACTCGCGCCAAAAATACCTGCCAGATGGGTCTATGCAATGCAACACGACAATGCAATCCTTCAGGGTTATCTGTTGGTTGCTGGAAGCTTTAAAAACAATTTTTTTGGAAATACGACTAAAACCGGTCGCAAAGTTTCATATGATTCGTGTGCCGAATCGTGATAGCTAGAGCATCTCATTGAATGCGTTTACTTTTGCGATCTTGCCTGTTGGCATGAAAATAAAACACGGAGAATTTTTCTTCCCCGTTACCCTATTAAAGAACTAGTATAGAGTAAAACTCGCTTCAATTAATTCCGCTTTTTTAACTTTATCCGGAACTCATCGACATGTTGCGCGCTATAAGACAATCTAGCACTTAAAAATGAAAAACACCCAATGAATTAGAAGATAGCGTATTTCAGACATTACACTCATGGCCTCCTGAGTGGCTGAACATCAGGGGTTCGTTTATATAGTTCAAGCGGGCAGATATTGTCGCGAGAGGAAACGATAGGCAGGAACTCGAAGTGGAGGACTGTTTACTCAGCCACAGCTGCCATTCACTTCTTCGCACTCGTCTTCGGCCACCAACACAGCGTGGCATTACCTTCTCCCCAAAGAAAAAAAAGAAGAAGAAGCATCGCATGAATACCACGGCTCCGAAAAACAACGAAAGAAAATTAGAAATATCTGTGTCCTTTGAAAAGAAAAGGACGAGATGAAAAATAAAGAAGCAAGAAAGTAATGCACAATTGTCTTGAAGGCTATTGCCACATCACAAAGTTTTTGACTTGCAGTTAACGCGAATAGTACGGCTTCATCCTGGATACGTGAGCCACATCCGAGGAGCGTGGTCTGCTAGAACGGTGTGACGTGTCTGCTGGAACAACTTCGTAGTTCACTTCGCCGAGGCGATGAAGCGTGCGACGGGTTCGCGGTAGGGTCCGAAGTACCGACCTAACAAATTTTCTTAGCGTCCCCGTTGACGTATAGGAGTCCAAACCCAGACTAGGTCACCGGGTTCGTATATTGCTGCTCTGTGGTGGGTGTTGTATCGGCGAGCATCTTGATTTTACCGCGATAAAATGCGAAAGCGTGCCAGCTGCCGGGCGTCTTCGGCACGCTGAACAAATACATCTGCGTCCGGGGTAATCGTGTCCGGCAGAGTTGGTTGCAGCATGGTGTCAAGCATTGTGGTGACGTCGCGGCCGTAAACCAGACGAAAAGGAGCAAAGCCGGTGGTTTCCTGCAAAGTCGTATTGTAGGCAAATGCTATATACGGGAGGCTTTCATCCCAATTATTCTGATCCTTGGCGACATACATCGAAAGCATATCTGCAATCGTTTTGTTAAGGCGTTCGGTTAACCCGTTAGTCTGCGGGTGGTACGCAGTTGCGGTTCGGTGCGTCGTGCCGCTCAGCAACAGGATCTGTCGGAGCAACTGTGCCGTAAAAGCAGTACCACGATCGGTGATGACGACAGCGGGAGCACCGTGGCGGAGAACGATGTTCTTGATGAAAAAGTCAGCCACCTCGGAAGCAGTTGCTCGCTGGGCGGCTTGTGTTTCGCAGTATCTGGTCAAGTAGTCGGTGGCAACCACAATCCAGCGGTTACCAGCCGTATACTTCGGAAATGGGCCGAGTAAATCCATCCCGACCTTTTCAAAAGGTGCGTGAGGGGGTCGCAAAGGCTGAAGCAGACCGGCTGGTTTCGTCGTTGGAGTTTTGCGGCGCTGACAGGCTGTGCGTGTCTTGACGTACTGCCGGACGGTTTTCGCTAGATTCCGCCAGTAGTATTTGTCTTTGATCCGCGCCAGAGTACGCGCGAAGCCAAGATGCCCTGACGATGGCTCGTCGTGACAAGCACGCAAAACATCATCGCGGAGAGCAGCAGGAACGACGAGGAGGTAAACAGTTTTCGTTGAATGAAAGTTGCGCTTGTAGAGGATGCTTTGGCGTAGACAGAAAGATGACAAATCACGCACGAACTGACGTGGGGTTTGTGGGCAACGTCCCTCAAGGTATTCGATCAGTGGTTGTAATTCTAAGTCTTCGCGTTGCTGCTCAGCCACGTTTAATGATGCGAGAACAGCAAGGCAGCTGAAGTCTTCATCATTGTCTTCTTTAGTGACCTCGACGGGTTCGCGGGAAAGAGAGTCAGCGTCGGTGTGTTTCTGACCAGACTTGTAAACCATCGTTATATCGAATTCTTGTAACCGAAGGCTCCATCTTGCGAGACAGCCCGAAGGATCTTTCAGATTCGCTAGCCAGCAGAGAGAGTGGTGGTCACTGACGATTCGGAAGGGGCGTCCGTACAAGTAGGGCCTGAATTTAGTTATGGCCCATACAACCACCAGACATTCTTTTTCAGTCGTCGAGTAGTTCTTCTCCGCAGATGACAAGGTGCGGCTAGCGTAGGCGATGATGCGTTCCACGCCATCTTGATATTGCACGAGAATAGCTCCGAGGCCAAGGTTGCTCGCGTCAGTGCGGACTTCTGTGTCTGCTTCGGTGTCGAAGTGACCTAGGATCGGTGGCGTTTGTAGGCGTTGTTGAAGATCGCGGAAAGCGCCCGATTGTTTGGGGCCCCAGACGAAGGCGACGTCATCCTTGACGAGTTGTTGTAGAGGGTCGGCGATTATCGAAAAGTTCGGCCCGAAGCGGTGGTAATAAGCACAAAGTCCCAGAAAGCAGCGTACATCATGCTTTGTTTTCGGTATCGGGAACAAAGCAACTGCCATAGCCTTGTCAGGATCGGGACGAACACCACTGCTGCTGACAATGTGGCCAAGGAATTTCAGTTCCTCATATCCAAAATAACACTTTTCCGGTTTCAGAGAGAGACCAGCCGTGCGAATAGCCAGAAGAACCGCCTCAAGCCGCTCAATGTGCTGTTCAAAAGTCGTAGAAAAAACCACTACGTCGTCTAAATACACTAAACAAGAGTACCACTTCAAGCCACATAAAACTGTGTCCATCATTCGTTGGAACGTGGCTGGAGCGGAGCACAGGCCAAAAGGGAGAACTTTAAATTCATAGATACCGTCCGGTGTAATAAACGCTGTTTTTTCTCGGTCCCGTTCATCTACTTCAATCTGCCAATATCCGCTACGGAGATCCACGGAAGAGAAGTAACGGGCGTGTCGCAGGCGATCCAAGGAGTCGTCGATACGAGGAAGAGGATATACGTCTTTTTTCCTTATCTTGTTCAGTTTGCAGTAGTCGACGCAGAATCGTAATCAACCATCTTTCTTTTTAACCAGAACAACTGGTGATGCCCAAGGACTAGTCGATGGTTGAATTACGTCGTCGTCGAGCATTTGTTTCACTTGATGACGGATAGCATCTTGCTCCTTCTGCGACACGCGGTAAGCACGTTGGCGCACGGGTTGCACGTTGGGCTTGGTGATAATTCTGTGCTTCATTAGAGGAGTCTGCCGGACTTTCGAAGTAGTGGCAAAACAGTCACTAAAGGATGAGAGGAGACGGAGGAGCCTTGCCTTCTTAGGTTCTTCCAACTGGCGATTGACGTTGAGGCGACTAGTCACGTCAGTATCGCAGCTGTTCTCAGTCGAGATCGTCGTAATCAAAGGTAAGGCGTCCAAATCATCTAATGCCTCCAAGTAAGCTATGGTTGTGCGTTTCGCAAATTGCCTGTGTTCGCCACCGAAGTTCGTAACTAAAACCGTAGTCTGGCCATTTCGCAGTTGAACAAGACTTCGAGCAGTGGCCACTTCCCGATCAAGCAATAACGTCACGTTACTTTCGGCGATGTCCGTAATTGACTGCTCCCGTGGACACTCAACAAGCACGAAGATACTACTGCGAGGTGGCAACGGGACGCAATCATCGACTACGCGTAAGGCCACACCACAATGTTCGTTCTCGATGTCGGAATCTGGAGAAACACAGTTAGCAAAACTGACGAACAAATCACGTAGATTAATTATCGCCCCATAATTTTGCAGAAAATCCATGCCCAAAATGACCGGACGAGAACAATTGGGCAGTACAAGGAATGATGCTACAAAAGGCGACGCACAAATCTCATGCCTGGCGGTGCACCTTCCTATAGGGGATACAAGGTGTCCTCCAGCGGTGATTAGTTGAGGGCCGTCCCACGTTGTCAGCACCTTGTGTAGACGGGTGGCCAATGAAGCACTCATCACCGAGTAATCAGCTCCCGTGTCGACAAGCGGAGTCACCGGATAACAGTCGATGGAAACGGTAATGGCAGCGGACGTTCTGTTGGCGGTTTCACAAACAGGCTTTAACGGCACGTCGTAAGGCAGCGGCGGAGGGTATTTGTCGGTTCGCGTGAGAGCGGCCTCACCTCCGGAGGTCGCCGTTTTCAGTTTCCCCGACGTGGGCTTGCGCCACTGAAACCAGGGGACCGAAAGGCGGGTCGGGCGAGGTGCGTTGATGTGGACGGACGAGGTGATGGTGACCGTGACTGTCATCGCGGTGGGACAGGAGCGTGATGACTACCTTCCAAGTAATCCGCGATTTCTTGTGGGCGCTCATCATAGCGTGGACAACGCGCATCTGCGTGGAATCCGCGTAGGCCTATTCGTCAGTAGTAACAGTCGCGGTACATGTGTCCAACTTCGCCACAATGGTAGCACAAATGACGATTGTCGGGTGCACGCCAGACGGTGGACTTCCGCGGGCCAGGACGAAAATCTGCCTGAGAAGGCAGGCGATGGGCTGGACTTGGAAAGCGTCTGGGGGTCCCAAGGGGTTGATGAGCAAAATGTGCCGTCGACGGCGTAGAGGCGCGTAGGGCATCCGCGTAGGAAAGCGTGGGAGGTTCAACTTTCGATGGTGGTGAGGAGTGAACGAACTGCCTGATTTCGTTACAAACGACGTCCGTAAGAGCAGCGCTACTGGGAGGGGGTGCTGCATGAAATTTCCGAAGTTCTTCGCGTACAATTTGCCGTATGAGTTCTGTGAGTACCTCCCTGTTATCGCCTCCTGGTACAAGCGAGCACGCAGCGGACATGGCCGTCTGACGCTCATACTGCGACACCCGCTGCCGAAGCATGCGCTCCATAATTGCGGCCTCACGAATGAACTCGAACACAGTCGTAGGAGGGTTGCGCACAAGGCCCGCGAAAACAAGCTCCTCTACGCCTCGTATTAGCTGGCGCACCATCTTGTCTTCTGGCATGGGGGGATTGGCTCATAGAAACAATCGCGACATCTCCTCGACAAAAAGTGTGACGTTTTCGGTCGGCATTCGAAACCGCCAAGAAAGTGCCTGCTCCGCTCTCTTTTTTCCGTTCGGGGTTACTGAACGCCTCGTGGAGCTGCCGACAACACTCCTGCCAACTTGTGAATAAAGTTTCGTAGTTCTCGTACCACACTCTTGCCACGTCTAAGAGGCCGATATACACGTTCTTCAACTTACGGCGATTGTCCCAGTCATTGATGGCAGCGACCCGGTCTAAATGGTCAAGCCAGTCTTCGACATCCTCACTGGCATCACCATGGAATGGATTGGGTGTGCGAGGCGTGTTGATGACACAGGGTACGCTAGCGAGTGGGTCATGCTCGGTTTGGGTTGCGGATGTGGCAAACATTGTCCTCACGGAACTCGCCAAGGGGCCGTACTGTGGTGGTAGTCCTTGAAGGCGGCGGCTGCTTCGATAGATATCAGCAGACCCTGGTGCACTGGCGGTGGTTGCTTCTGGTTCAGGACCAGCAGGCATAAGACGTTGCCGTACAGCACCCAGCACGTCCACCAGTCTGTCGCGAGAAGAAACAATAGGCAGGACCTCGAAGTGTTGTTGTTGTTGTTGTTTCCCTGTGCAAATGGCTCGTACCCAAAGAAGGGGATTGGCCGATTATAAGGTGAATTTGCCTTAAACTTTCAGCATTGCGTCATTCCTACAATTGTTTTTGTAACTTAATTTCGATTTGAAATACCGATATCAAGTTTGCACAAAAAAACACTCTATATAACGTTAAAACTAGCAGTAGCACTCGAAGGGGAGGACTGTTTACTCAGCCACAGCTGCCATTCACTTCTTCGCTCTCGTCTTCTGCCACCAACACAGCATGGCAATATCGTACCATCATTTTAGTGCTACTGCTAGTTTTAACGTTATATAGAGTGTTTTTTACAGATGGTCCAAAAGAGAAGTTGAAACGCGCCCACTAGTCCTGCTGTGACGCAGTCTTCTGCTAGGTCGTGCAAGCCGAGTGAATTTTTTTTCTTGTTTCTAGCAATTAAAGTGGGACAACATGATGCAAAGTAAATTATCATTTTTTGGCGATTTATGGACTATATTCATTACACCGCGTGTACACATGTGAGCCAACATATAGCTCGAAACTTGCTTGTGACGCGTCACCCGGAACTACTACGAATTCACGAGACATAAATAAAAAAATGGTTCCAAATCTGCATGTTATACCGCAAATGTTGTCGAAAGACGATAGTCTTGCGTCTGGAGAGATTTAACAAAACGTTTATTTCATGTTCTGTGTGAGAAAATTGGTGAATGGTATTGTGCAGGCGCTGCGTTAGAGTGCCTCGAGCGTGTAGCGGAGGCGAATGAGCGCATCGAGGCACGTTAGACACAAGTGCCATCTGGCAGTTATCTTCGAAAACGAAGGCGTGCAGCCCGCGGAAAAAGATGCGCGCCAGTCTCGGAGGTGACAAGGTGTAGAACGCAAAGCGACGGGCAGGTGCGACCACCGTGACGTCCTAGCAAAGCGTTGGAAACACCTTTTTGAGTATCGCGTGTCAGCGCAGCGCGATTAAACGCTACATTCTTTAGAGTTACTTGTGTGCCTCTTCTGATATAAGGGCAGGAATATAAAATATCGAAGCGTTGTTGTGGCGCCTCAGACATGCGCAATAATTGCTTTTTAATTGACAAGCGCACAACTACGGATGCTAAACCTTGAGCAATATTGGTGGGCACTGCGGATGGGGTTTACCGTTTGGTGCCGTTTGAGGTATCGTTAGGGTGGACAAACAGACAATAGTACAGACAGATCGTCTTTAAAAGGGAAAAAATGGTTGTTTCCTCTTATGTAGGAATCGTTACACTTCTCAAAAGTCAAATGTGTCTTCAGAGAAGTACTTGAGTGATTATTCTATATTGACGTATTATGCCTGTTGGTCTTCCGAGGCTACAGCACTATTAGGCGTTGACGCACTCATGTTGATGACTGGGGACACTTATCGATTGCGAGAAGCAATGAAACGCGACCAGGATACATTTTGTGAAGACACGGCATTGCACGCACCTGAGCCTTGCGCAAAACATGCATAAATCACAGGCGTTCGCCAACAACGCAAGTGAAACTGCAACGGTTTTCACCAAATGGTTTCCTGAACTCGCATGTCCACTGCAAGCGAAGCGTGCATGATTCACGGATCAGTGAAGGTCCTGTGGATGTGCTTGGAATCTGGCGTCGTGTGGGCAAGCACCGTCCTGATGGTGGGTTGCTTCAGCAAAGGCACGATCATCTTAGTTCTGCCTCGGAGTTTGCATGACAGCTACTTTGGTCACCATGCTTTTAACTTCGGCAACGCGAGAGCAGTAGTAATCAGCTTGAGCCGTGAACGTGCGAAAGCCTCCTGCACCCCTTTGGTGCGCCTCTCGGTGCACCAAACTCGCTTGCGCGACATTTGAGTGTCGACGCTGTGGTTTTTCGGCGGTACCTAATGCAGTAGCTTTGGTAGTTGGTGCGCTCGCACTCCAATCGTCGGACAGCGATAGTTGTCTACTCATTCAGTAGCTCTGTATCAGTCAGTAGCTGCACACGCTAGCAAACGCGAAAGACAAAGATTGTTACTGACACACTAATACAACGCGGGAAACAAAACACGTGACCGTGTCGTTACCCACTGTAATCCATCTTGTCCTCCAAGAATATCTTCAGAAGATTTTTCAAAGTTAATTGCATTGGTAGCGCCAAGCTGTACTACAGGTATGTCGAACGCCGCCTAGGGGGCTTTGAGATGGCGCCTGGATACCACCCTAAAGTTAACTGCGTGAAAATAACACACGGCGTGCTGGTAACCTTAAGTATGCACAGCCAACTGGCCCAGTCAGCCACTTTGTTGGATACCAGCATTCGAACGAATGCTGGTATCGAGACATTGTACTGTAGTGGTCTCCCGTCGGTGCTGATTTGTGTCACAATACTCATAATACAGTTCTCCTCTTCTTCGCTCATGAGCGGACAAGAGAAGTACTGCATTAAAAGAACCGCCTCGACAAACCTAACGCGTGGATACAGACAGAACGGATAGGGACAGACGAAAAAAGTATGAGATATGGAAGGTGCGTCTGCAGTACTCTTCGCTTATGCGCCAGTGGCACAGTTTGTAAAACGCCTGGCGTGTATCGTTGCAGAGCGAGAGGCCGTGTTATACTCTCGGGTCTCCCCAACTTGCACAAAGTTTACGTCTCGTCCACTCATGTGAATTTTGTTCGTGTAAACTTTAACAACGTAATATCCATGGCGGAGCATGTCAGTGAAGACTTGATGGACCTCGGATTAAGACGCTTCCGTGTTAAGAAAGCATGGTGAATCTCTCCATCAAAGTAATTGGCATACCACGAAAGTGAAATTTATTTCGACAGCAGTAGTTCGATGTTTAGTGTACATTTATGTAAAAAAACCTTGCACAAGAACTAGTGGTGCTATAGCTTCGGTCGGAAATGTTGCGCTTTCGATCAGGTGAACACAAGAAAAAGACAGAGAGAACCGAAAGAGCACAAACTACCGACTGGCTTGATTCATTTGCTTATATATGTACTTTTTCCCACGCATCCCAAACAAATCCTAAAAGAAGGGGGGTGGGAGGAAACACCTGTCAAGATCACCTCAGGTCAGCAAAAGCTGCGCAAAAAATTACTTTTTGTGCTATACAAAACAACAGAAGTTTCACTTGCGCAGTAGTCGTTCCTTTTCATCATCGAAGTTATGCCCCAACTCGCCTAACAAGAAGTTCTAAAATACTTGACACGTACATAGGTGTCTCAATGTGTCTCCTCCTCCGTTACAAGTCCACGCGTGCGTGAACCTTAACGTCAACTCAACGTGCCGAGCCAGGTACATGTCATTTTGATTTCAGAAGCGAATAATTACTGATAGTGTAAGTGCAATGTTTGGCTACCTCAAACCACATGTGGACCTTTTGGGGCGTATATGCAGATACTTAAAGGTATAACTGTGGCAACAGGTGCACACAATGCAAGATTGGTTACTTATGCTTTGCTAGGTGTCAGAACCGGTTTGGCTTGCTAACATAAAAGTGTGCCCTGCGAGGAGGCTTGCCACCTATTTTATGGAATGTTGGTGGGGCTGGTGTGTCAACGAAGTGCTTAGCCGCTTTAGGTTGGACGGAGGGAAAAAAGAGTCATCCATCACGTTTCGCATTCTTTGGAGATGTGTTGGTCTCTGAAGAAGTTGCTTGCGTATCAAAATAAAGACCCGCAGTATAGTTATGAACCCATGGTTCTAGTTCTTGACCTCCTAGCACTGAACCGAACTGGATATGCGCTCGCGATATACAGCTTGGGGTTGTGACATATGCATTGATGTGTTAGCACATATAAATAAAAGATAACAGATGGTATCCAAAATTAACAGTAGACGAAAAAAAAGAAGCATAATAGCACACTGAAACAAGTTGAAATAACATCACAATGTACAGTTCGCCTGCAGCAGTTCACCCTGCCAAACAGTTTACCAAGCGCTCACACAATGTGCAAACGTTTTATGGCAGGGTGAACTGCTGCAAGCAAACTGTACATTGTCATGTTATTTTAACTTGTTTCAGTGTGCTATTACGCTTTTTTTGTCAGGGTGGTGGATCGTTTATTTCGAGTACCATTCGTTTTATTTTTTTTCGCTGCAGAACTTATACTTATGGAGTAGCCGAGGTAATGTGGACCTCAATTTTTCCCCATATGCAGCAAAACAGTCAGAGCAGAAGAGCATGTAATCCCGCAACCGCAAGCCCAACATATATATGTTCACTGTTGTCACTAGAGAGCGTCACCTTTTGATGCACAAGAGGGCAATCCAATTGTCGAGCGCCATTAGCAGACGCCTTCGTTGATGCGTGTGGTGAAAGAAAAAAATGTGAATGCGAAAAAAATGTGAAAATGTGAAATACATGATGCGCTGTCCGAATTTCGAAGCACTTGTTTCCAGTTGTGAATCAGCAAAACAAATACAATTTACCCCAGTAAAAGAAGGCGAGGAGCAACTTGTAGTGCTAGCCACATTTTCTTATCTGGGGGGGGGGGGGGGAGCGGGGGCGACTTCAGCTTTCTTTTACATTTGCTCGTGCCTGTGTTCGTATGTGTGCCTCGAGTTTAAAAAAACAATTTTTCAGTGTTTCCATCACCCTTCCCTGGCTACACGAATGTATCAGGCTTACATTGTTTTTAATGACGGTTCCCACAGAACGCAGGTGAAGATGAAAAACAAAAACCTCGCTACTGTGGTCTAGTTGTTTCGTTCTCGACTGCTGCTAACCCGAAGGTCGTAGGATCGTATCCGGGTTGGGGTGGCCATGCTTTGACGGGGTCGAAATTCTAGAGGCCCGTGTTAAACGAAGCCCGGCGGTCGAAATTGCAGATTCCTTCACTTCAGCGTATCTCATAACCATATCATTGTTTAGGGACATAAAACTAACCGTTAATATCAGTAGACGAAAAAAAGGCTACTCAGTGATAAAAAAAAACATTCGCAACGTAAGATGATTAGAACTCATTTAGAGCAAATGACAGAAGAATCTGCATTGTCATAAATCTTTCAAGTAGAATGTGTACTACCGAAATCCTGCCTATTATTTAACAATTCTGTTATTTAACAATATGCTTGATATTTAAGCTGTTCTTCATCATGTGTCATGCTGGCAGTGTGAGTAGTGCCGTATTAGCAACGTGCGAATAGATGTGCATTATTTGTTTCAATGACATGCCGAAAATTAGGCATCATTCAAATCGTCATCATCGTCTTGTTGTTGCATTTATAAGGCCTTGCTCCCCCCTCGAGATCGGTTGTGAGGTCCATGGGACAGCTTTTTGCTCTCTCATTGTAGAGTACCAAGTACTCTAAAATGTTAACAACTTTTTCTAAAAACTGAAAAACGAAAGCGTTTCCTAGCGATAGCTTGTCCCACTCGCGTGAGTCTATATTACGGTTTGTGCCGACTAATCTGTAAATTTCATCTCAGCACACTACTGCCTACCATCTCGGTGGTCTTTACCGCACCATGTTATATGTATTAGGGGCGAATCAACTAAAGGGCGAGGTTTGTCCGTGTGCAATGTCCGTTTTCACGGCTACGTTATATGGTGCAACGCTTGGGCAACCTAAAAAAGAACGCCAAGCTTGCCCGGAGCGCGCAGAACTGTCACAGCGAATGCTGAATCAAAAGCGTCTCTACAGAACATTTTTAGCACTCTTTGAGCAGCTGCTGGAAAAACATTTGTAGGGTACCCACTACACCATCAAACATTGTGTAGTAGGCAGGCATTCGCTATGCCATCCTTCGCCATTCTTCAGAGAAGCGTGGTAGCTGGTGCGCACTTACAAGGAATATCACGCAATTTTTCTGTGCTGTGGCTGACTAACGATGAAGCATAATGCCAGAAGCTTTTGCAATCCCCACAATCCCCCACAGTGGGTATGCACCACACTTAATAGGCGAACAAGGTCAAGTTTTTGTAATGGGTTGGAGCATTCGACGACGCACTCGTTGGACAATTCGTGTTGCGTGACACCAAGTTGTTCCTTTGCTGTTCTAAAACGCTTTATTACTTTTGATAATGTGTTCCCTTTCCCGACATCAAGCCTGTCTATCACCCAAATTCTGGAGCGACTGGCGTGCTTGTGCGTCCTCCAGCAACCTCCCAGCAAAATTTAGTTCACTTATAACACCACCGCTTGATGTGGCACGAGGTAGTGGCGTTATTCTAAGTTATTTATGTGTTTTAAGAGCTAAAGGTTTCTTTGTTTTAAAATTTTGCTTCTAGAGTCGCTAGATGACGATTAGACTATGTGTTTTAACTACAGCTACAAGTGTTTTGAATAGCTTGTGAACTTCTTCTCTGCTGTAGTTCACACTAATGTGTATATAGAGTTTATATTTGCTATTAATATACTTTCCTGCCCGCAGAAAGAGTCTGCTTTTGGGCAGTCTTCAAAAACTGTACTCAGGCAAATTTTTAGCGTAAGATCACCACACAGAAAGCGTACTGGGGGTATTGCGACAGTTGCGCAGTACTTTCGAATTTACTTCCGTTGTTTTGTAATTAAGTTGTTCAATTATCGAGCACATTATTTTACCCCAATAAAATTTTCTAACGCTGCAGGAATGGTACGCACACCGTCCCTCTCTTGTTGTAGCGACTACTTCGGCCTGTATTTGGCACCACTGAAACCATCACAACCTTTGCTATCAGGCGCTGCCATTCAGGGACGCTGCTAGTGTAGGGGCATGTTCTTTCTCAATGATCTCATGCATGTGTAGTGGGTGATGCATGACTGGCTTTAGAAAAACTATGTTTGCCACACATATCAATAAAGTGGCCACTTTTTTGGCGAAAAATGAAGAAAAAGGGCGATTTTTGGCGACTTCGCGCTCGTCGTTTTACGAATTTCACTCAAAAGTCAGAGTCTACGCTGGTTGCCCTTGTGACTCGCTAAATATCATTGCCGGTCGATGCCAAACTTCGAGAAACTCCTTCACGCTCAAGCGGTACCACTCGCTGAAAAAATGGAACTGAACTTCCTTCCGCATTTTTGCAAGTACTTCGTGAAGTCCCGGCACCCTTCCCTCCATGGACGCTATCGCAGCGTGCAAACCAAACTTGGTAAAGGCACTCCGTGAGAAGGGGCAAGAATAAGTAGACCGCGTGAGAAGGGAGTGGATTTAAATAGCAGACTGTGGGATATAGAACTCCCGGGAGTTAAAACAAGTCGGCTATCTTTCGAAATAGCGCTTTAGGACGAGCGCACTCACAAAGGATGCGAACGGCGGGTCCTCTCGACTTTGACAATATGGACAAACACCTATCTAGATGCTTGTTGTGAAGGGTCTATGCATGATAGGCGGACACCCTCTGGCCATACGGTCAAAGTGCCTGCAAGACGCAAAGAAATGCTTCTCATTTAAGAATAGGTGCAACGATCGTTATACGATGCACGCCCTCGGATCGTGAGAACACTCACTCAAATCTCGGCTTGCCAAAAATATTTCTTGTTGCGCCAAAAAGTCATTCTTTCTTTCTTTCTTTCTTTCTTTCTTTCTTTCTTTCTTTCTTTCTTTCTTTCTTTCTTTCTTTCTTTCTTCTTTCTTTCTTTCTTTCTTTCTTTCTTCCTCCCTTTCTTTCTTTCTTTGTCGTTCTCTCGCTTATCATGTTATTGTATCCAGTCCTGAAGAAATCGCCACACGTACTCCGAGAGCGAAGCTGAAGACGACATTGATGTAGAGAGAGAGAGAAAATAATTTATTGAATGAAGCTTGTGAGTGAAGGTGGGAAGGTCCCTTATTCCAGGAACCCTCTGGCTTGGACGGCCCGCCGAGCTCGAGTGACGAGTTGACGCTGCTCGACCAGGTCCGGCTGGGAGATCGCAGCCTCCAACGTTTCACTGAGGAGGTCCGCATCTGGTGCTGCTGCTCGTAGTCTTGGAGTAGAAAAGACGAATAAAGCGTGTTCATGCTAATACCAAGCTGAGCTACTGGCAATAGTTCAAGCATTGCATAAAGTGCCCAATATCTATCAGCGGATATTGTTCTAAAAGACTGTCTCTCTGTCTGTACTGCCTTAAGCTCACCAAATTTTTCACGTACCTTAGAAACTTTCTACTCGCTCATTCCTAGACATGTGCGACTCGTTCGACTAGTTTGGGTACTAGGCCATAGAGATTTAGCTCTCAATGAGCATGCAGATGCACTAGCTGTATCTTCCCTTGATTGTCCTGTTTTACCTATTTCGCCTACTTCTGAATAGATCACAGGAGCACGCTTTGAAAGAAGCACAATGGCCAATAACTTCGAAAAATCTCCTTTGTTTTTATCAGACTATCCACAGCTAAAGTTCCCTTGGAAGAAAAAGTGGTGTTCATCAAGAAAAAAAAGAAATAGTGATTACATAGTGGTGTTGTCGAGTCCCTTCATTGAACCTTCACAGGTCGGGTCTGGCACAGTTGCCTTCGTGCCTTCACTATATAATGGAAGTGAATCTTTGGAGCACTTCTTTTTGTCAGGCCGAAAATTCAAAAGTCAAAGGAAAAAACGACTGGAAGAACCCCTACAGAAAGTTGGACTTAAATATGACACGTCGGGTGATTCCTTCATTTGGCGAAATCACATTTGGTTTCAGCCGCAGCAGCTAGTTTTACCGCTGTTACGAATCGCTTACGACAATCTAAAAGAATGGAATGCTAAACAGAGATAAATTGAGTTGTTTTATGTATAGACTTTGTGTGTGTGTGTGTGTGTGTGTGTGTGTGTGTGTGTGTGTGTGTGTGTGTGTGTGTGTGTGTGTGTGTGTGTGTGTGTGTGTGTGTGTGTGTGTGTGTGTTTATAATGTTACCATATCAAGGTTCTGTTTGTTTGTTTGTTTGTTTAGAAATTCAGCACCTTTAAATTAATTGTTATATTACCTAATAAATTGAACCCTTCCTTTCAAGAAATGAATTAATTTAAAAAGCAAGGCACAGTCTCATTCATGGCTTATCCCTCTAGGTGGGTTGTGCCAAGTCATCGAGGAACCAACCAACCAACTAATACAAGGCTTGATCAAACCGCACAACTATTTCCGGGACTAGTGTTACATATCATTGCAATGAGGAACTTTACATATGAGCATGGGCGTCGGCAGGGGGCTGTAAAAGGTCACTTGCCCCCCTCAAGCCTCACCAGCACTTGCCCTCACCCAAGCTACCCCAGTGTTCTCACCCTCCCACACATTGTTGACGCCACTCTGGGAAAGCTACATTTTGTCAGCAACGACTGACCAAACGGTACCAAAAACTGCTACAAGGGTTGTTTTAGACTTAATCAAAAGCACCGGAATGGGCGCTAGGCTGTAGGATGCTATGCTAAGAGGCTGCTTTCTATGCGCACCACCTCTTCCTGTCCCTATCATCATCCTTCATCCCTCTGTTTAAATGCGAAGCATTTCTTAGCGAACTTCGGTGACTTTGAGCGGATCTATCTATCTATCTATCTATCTATCTATCTATCTATCTATCTATCTAGCCGCCTACGACTTTTAGTTCTCCTGGCCGTTTCGTTAATGGTATCAATACCAAATTTGGTATGGCATAACGTGACTGTATAACAAGCATAACTGGCCATTCATAAAACGACTACTATTACATGCATCTCATGAATGTCGTGATTTACATTTCATGGTCTTGCTGCTCTTGCGGTGGTTTCGTTCACCTGACATGTCGCAAAATTGGCATAGTATGACATGCCTGCATGGCAAACACTAGTGACACTAGTTTCCCAATGTGGAAATCATGACATGCATGTCATGTAAGTCATGAGTCATGACTACACGCCATGCTCATGGTACGCTCGCAGTCGTTTCGCCAGCTTCATGTTGTCACAAACGTCTGCAATCCTCGTTTCGCCTGCACGCCCCATTGTCCAAGGAAGGGCGCTTTTGTGTTGGGAAGATGACATTCGGCGACTGGCTATGCAGCGGCGGCGCCTCCACGTCTTCCCTACACCTATGCCGAAAGGAGAAACATCTGTGAAGGAAAAAGAAATGACCTCGACAGGGGACGGGACGCCCTGAAAGAGTTTCGACTGCCTCGGAATGAGCGGTTGACGTACAGCCAGGAAGAAGTGCGGTCGTCGGTGTCGCGAGTCTCGCGTAGGCGGTGAGTATGGAGTGACCCGCGCAACGTATTGATACGGCTGCAATTCCGGGCACCCTCGTCGCCTACTAAGCTGGCGAGATCTTCAGCGACACCCCGTCAACTCCCCTACGTGTACCAAGAGCCGTCCTGGTCCGTATGGAACTCTTTATTGGGACTTCTTAATTGTAATTATAAATTATTGTAAATAATTGTAAATAATTGTAAATAATTTTAATTGTAATTTATTTGTAATTGTTGCTGTAATTGTATTATTCTCAGCCTTTCAATTATTGTAGTTGTGTGCGCTGCGACGCACGTAGACGTTCCGAAGCGCGAGCCTGATATTTTTCATGTATTTTTTTGTATCTGCTTTGATTTCCATCATGTCAATATTTTATTAGCATTTTACGTATTAGTCTTTTGTCTATACCTCTTGTAGTGGTCTTTTAGAGCATAGTTTGTTTTATAGCCGTTAGTTTTCATCGCGCATATGTGTTTTTTTCCTCTTTTACTTTTGTAATATCATGCCTATTACCCTTGTTTTAATTAAATGCTTGTTTGCGTTTAATCGAATCTCCGTGTCTGCTCGAAGGCGTTAGTCAGGCCCATACATCACCGTACGTGCAACCCCGCACGGGTCGACCGACCTGCAATTAAATTTAAGATGTGCCACTTCGAGGCCTTTCAGGCGTCGCAGGCCGAAGCGTAAAGTGGAAGCCTGCGAGTCTGCCGCACGTCGATGTTAGATTACCGGGGCCTCACCCGAAGTGTGTGACACACATGTATCAAATTTGGTGTTACGGGACCTGAATGCATGACGCAGGTATATGACTGGTGCAAACATGATAGTAATGAGACGCGTGTCATGATAGAGCATGACTACATGCCACGCCCATGATGTGCTCGCGGCAGTCTCGCTATAGCTTCAAATATACCAAATTTGTTATTACGTCACGTGAATGGACGACGAAAGTACGTGACTGGGGCAAACATGATATTCATGAGATGCGTGTCATGTAACAACATGACCACTTGTCGTGCTCATGATGCGCTGACGGCCGTTTCGCTAGCTCCACTACATACACCGAATTCGGTATTGCATCACGTGAATAGACGACGAAGGTAAATGACATGATAATCATGACATGCCTGTCATGTAACCACATGACCCCACGCCACGCTCATAGTGCGCTGAGAGCCGTTTCGCTAGCTCCACGTATACCGAATTTGGTATTGCATGACGTGAACAGACGACGAAGATGAATGACACGTCCAAACATGATAATTATGATATGCGTGTCATGTAACAACATGACCACATTCCACTCTCATAATGCGCTCACGGCCGTTTCACTAGCTCCACATATACCAAATTCGGTATTACGTGATGTGAATGGACGACGAATGTAAATGACACGTCGAAACATGATAATAAGGGCACGCGTGTCATGTAAAACTGGATTACATCTCATAGCACGCTTGCGGCTGTTTCTATGCTCCATATATACCGAACTAGGTATCAGGTGACGTGAATAGATGATGAAGGTAGATGGCAAGTCCAAACATGATAATCATGACGTGGAAGTCATTCGCGCATAATTTACTTCCGCCTACTAACATTGTGCTGATTTTATAGTGGCATATCAACCTTCCTCATTCGTGCTTCGCATATCATCAATTCCCACTGTACATGGGATCTGCCAATTTTCCCCCTTCCCTTATTTCTTATGTAGAGCATCAGGCTAGAGCGAACTATCTCAGGCTGAACTATCTGCTTTCTAATAAATTCTCTCTCTCTCACTCTCCCCCGGCCACGATGAAACACTGGTTTGGACACCCCAAGAGAAAATCCTGCTGACGACGTTGCGACTACCGGTACGCCACTCTGTCGGGAACATGACGTGTTACTATAGTAGTCGGAAACAGTTTGAATGGGCCCGGCAAGACAAAGTAATTGGGCTGTTTTCATCTCTCCTTCTCGAGTTGTGGAATACGCCGATATTGTCTCACGAGTGGCAACGCCAGAAACAAAGATGTTATAATTTTATTTCTACGGAGAAACCACACTGTTTTCGCATCAGAGCGGCACAATTCAGCTACTTTTGCAATTGAAGTGATGCTTCGTCCTGTGGGAGGGGCCAACGTCCTTCCCACATGTATGAACGTTGGGAAGGACGACATGCGCTGTGCGTTATTCTGATTGGTTCGAACCGTCCCAGACGACAGAGGCGTAGTGTCGATCTGGTCCACGATTGAAGCAACAGTCCCGCTCAGCCGACGGCAATGATTTTAGAAGTCACTGGACGTCCGGCTTATGACGTCGTTCTGGAGAACGCGCTCATCGTTGCAGGCTTGTGTGCATTCCCTATTGAGGAGGACGCTGGCGTATAGCTCCAGAAAACTTACAAAAGGGGGTACACATCTTCCAATGGTGGCCATTTCGGTCTTACAGATATACAAGTTTCATTTTTTCTCAATCTTGGCTCTTAATAGCAAAATCCCTGTAGAACATTCAGCTTCATGTTTAATAGTCAATGACTTCCTTCAAATCATCAACATAAGTAATCGTAGACGATCGCAGATTTTTTATTTACTTTAGCATAATAAAATTGCAGCGTCACAGAAGTGATTCGTACCATTCTACAAAGCTCATGATATACAGTGCCTTTTCAAATTAAGAGCTTTTTTCACTTTTTCACTCTGTATCTGGGATTCTAAAAGGTTGCAGAGTTGGTGTTGGGATGATGAATCTCATATTTATACCTGTGCCCCCTGTTCCCGCATCGCCCAGTGGCGAACCTTCTTCTCTGCTCCTCACGAGTTTAGATTTATGCAGCATCTCGTCGCTGTTTCCCCATTCGTGACTTCACTTGTGCAGCAAAGACAATTACAGCGCACGCATCGTGCAAAAGTTGTATATAATACCCACTCCACAAAGGACATGAGTAGCATGAGTAGTGCTCTAGACGGATGAATTGCAAAGTCACGTGAATGAGAGGAAATCGAAAGTAGGAAATATGGCAGGCGTTGTCAAGTGGTATTTCACTAATTTTGAGTAGTTTCTAGTCAACATCGTTAGCAAGGTAAATCACCGTATGCATACTTCTAGTTTATACCTGGATGCTTGAATAATAAAACTTTGAAAGAGGAACCGTGCCTAAAGAGATATGGTTATATCAAAGAGCTTATTCTAATTGGGTTATGTTATGGTATCATTGATAACGTAGCTATAGCACCCTACGCAAATTTTGTGGTTCCGTGACGAACTTCTCTCGCTTCGGTTGGAGCAGTGCTGCCAACTCTTGAGAAATTTCCCTTCATCTAGGGTATTTTGGCTTTACTTAATAGAAAAGGAAAAATTGTCATTATCTCAGGAAATTTCTCGCTTCCACGTGAAGCAAGCAGATCAACGACGGCACCTCCCGCCTACAACCTCGTTTTCGTTCCTTCTTCCAGTTTTTTTTTTTCTCTACCCTCACTCAAAAGCGCTGTACTATGCCCAGTAGCGGTTCCAAGGGGTGCAAAGGGGCGACAGGGGCGGTCTCCGCCCCCAACACTGTGTCAGCGCTCTCCTCTCTCGCACCAGTGCGGTTCATTCTGCGCTGTTCGTGTTCGATTGCCTGAATCCTGGTTCGAGCCAAAGAAAAAAAAACAATTGGCAGATCCCACGCACAGGGGGGATCGATTATATGCGAAGCACGGATGATAAAGGTAGATAAATCAGCACAACGTTACGAGGTGGGGTAAATAATACCGTACATAACTTCCGTGTCATGATTATCATGTTTGGATGTGTATTTACCTTCGTCATCTACTCACATTACGTGATACCAAATTTAGCATATGTGGAGCTAGCGAAATGGCCGTGAGCACGTTATGAGCATGGTATGTTGTCATGTTCTTACATGCCATGCGTGTCAGGATTATCATCATTGCACCAGTCATATATTTGTCATCCAACGACGTCAAGTAACACAAAATTTGGTATATGTGAAGCTAGCACAACGGCCGCAAACGCATCATGAAGGGCCCAATACACTCCGATGTAGCGTTGACGCACGCGCACGCTGGGCACAGCCACGCAACGTCAGCAAAACGCGAGCTCTCTATAGTGTGACGTCAGGCGCTACCAGCGTCCGTCGGCGCGGCCCGACGGCAACCAGTGCGAAATGCGACATGCTGCTTTTCGCTCCGATGCGTTACCCAGACAACGTTGCGTCCGCCTCTTTTTGGGTCGGAGGGATGCCGGACACGCTGAAACGCGCATGCGTCTAAGCAACGCAGCGCACCGCTCTCCTCCGAGTATATGGCTGGACCGGCGCCTGGTATGGCAACACCAGCGTGACGCGACGAAATGAACGCCAGCGAGCATGCGCACCACATCACGTCGAAATGTATTGGCCCCTTGACTGTGCCATGTTGTCGTGTTCTCACATGACACACATCTCATGATTACGATGTTTGCACCAGTCACATACCTTCATCTTCCATTGGCGTCACGTAGTACCAAATTTGGCATATGAGAAGCTAGTGAAACGGCCGCGAGCGCATCATGAGTGTGGCGTGTAGTCATGTTGTTGCACGACACGCATGTCATGATTATAATGTTTGGATGTATCAATTGCCTATGTCGTCCATTCGTGTCGCGTAATACCGAGATTCATAGATGTGAAGCTAGCAAAACGGCCGCGAGCGCATCACGAGCGTAGCATGTGGTTATGTTGTTACATGACGTGCATCTCATTTATCATTTTTGCACCAGTCACATACCTTCGTCATCTATCCACGTCTCATAATACCAAATTTGGTATAAGTGAAGCTAGCGAAGCGGCCGCCAGCGCATCATGAGCGTGGCATGTATACTCATGTTGTTACAAGACACGCATATCATGACTTTCGTGTTAGGGTCTTTCACTTGTGTTCGCCATGCAGTCATGCCATACCATACCAGTTTTGCAACATGCCATGTGAACGAAACCACCGCAAGAGAAGCAGGACCATGAAAGGTAAATCATGACATACATGTCATGATTTTTATGTTATGGCTATTCATATATGTTCTTCATACAGTCATGTTATGCCATATCAAGTTTGGTATTGACGCCAATATCGAAACGGCTAGGAGAGCTAAAAGGCATAGGCATAGGGTGTTGGCTTGTTTGGAAAAGTTCTTTATGTATGATAAAAGTCGGCTCGGGGACTCGAGCAGAGGCGACAATGAAGTAAGGTGTCATGCGGGTGAATTTTATAATGTATGAAGGGGGAAATCAAGGTGCCCGTTTGGAGTCGGCGCCATACTTATTGCTCAGTCTGGGGCAGTGATTTATGGGCTGGTGGGTAGATCAAGCGGGAATCGCGGGAATCTAACGTAATCTCATGGTAGGTGAATAGGCGCTCTCGCGCACGCGAAAGGAAGGCATACCGTCCACTGCCCAGTTGACGAGTGCTCGGGCTTGCTCATGGACGGCTGTATTCTCGGGATGGCCACAATGCGCGGGAATTCACAAAATGGTGATTATTCGTTAGGGGAGAGGGAGGAATCGTAAGACACGGTGTGCAGGTGCATGAATTCGACGCATAGAAAAGTTACAAATAGCCGTTTGTGAGTCTTAGAAGATATACTCCGCCTGGGTGTGAGCAATTGCTAACACAATCGCTGCTTCTTCCGCCTCGATTGGTTGAGCCACTTGGTCGAAGGTGGCGCTACAAAGTAATTTCTGGGCATTGTCTAATACTGCCACCACAAAGGCAGGACGATGGAAGTATTCTGCGGCATCGACATAAGCGACTGGAGTCGAAGATGCGTAGCGCTTATGAAGTGATCTAGCTCTGGCTATCCGCCGGTCGTGATTATGGATAGCGTGGGTATTTTTCGGCAATGGCGGTATCAAGAGACGGTCGCTAATGTGTTCGGGGAGATTTTGTGGAGGTAGTGCATCCTGTGAGGTTGATTCTGAGGCGCTGAAGGAGCAGCCTTCCTGTTTCAAATTGCGAATGTTGGGCATAGTGGCTAATGAGGTGCGCTTCGATTATTTTGTGAATTGTGTCATGCACCCCCAACCGGAGAAGATTGCTCGTAGTGGTACTTTAAGGCAGGTGCAGAGCAGTTTTATACGCTGTACGAATGAGGTGATCTATCTGGCCCCTCTCTAGAGATGAAAGGGAAAAATAAGGGAGGGACTGAGTAATTTCACACAGGCAGAATGCTTAGCCAAGGTGGCGTGCGTCCGCTTCGCGAACGCCCCTGTGTCGATAAGAAATCCTCTTTATTAGGGCGGATATATTCTGTACCGAGCACCGTATAGTACCTATGGCTGTGGAATTGGAACCGTTATTGGAGAAGTGGAGGCGTAGAACTTTGATATTGTTTACCTGAGTGATGAGTTGATCATCCAAATATATGGATATTTCTGGAGGAACAGGGTCCCTGGGACGAATGAGAAGGAGTTCAGATTTAGGAGGAGCAGCTGAGTCCAATACTCCGCGTGTATTTCTGTACCGTTAGTGCTGCTCTCTGGAGGGTGTATTCAATTGTGCTACAGTTGCCCGTGGTGGTCGAAAGTGTGATGTCATCGGCGTACAGTAAGTGTTATAGAGCCGATGTGGTGAGGGATCAGAGGAATAGAGAGAGGATGGCCCCTTGCGGAGTGCCCCTACTTCCGAGGGTTAAGGTCGGAGATTTAACCGACCCGAGATGTATCTCGGCGGTTCTGTTCGTTAAAAAGTCAGCAACATATTTGTAAGTGCGGGAGCCCATGTTGAGCTCACTGAGGTTTTTTTTTTTAGAATAGCCGCATGTCGGACATTATCGAATGCTTTAGTCAAGTCAAGTGCCAATACTGCTTTTGTAAGATGTGGGAAGTTGCGATTTAGTACCTCCCCTATGAGCTGGAGCATCACATCTTGGGTGAAAGCCCTGCCCTGAATCCAAACATAGTAGGAGGGAAGAGGTGATTTGTCTCCATGAATCTATTAAGGAGATTAAGGATGACGTGATTCATAACTTTGCCTGCACATGAAGTGAGGGTTATAGGACGCAAGTTAGCTTGGTCGAGTAGTTTGCCTAGCTTTGTGATGAATGATGGGGGCAAGGGACAATGCTGGCATTGGGCAAAAGAGCATCAAAGAGCGATCGAAGGAGCGAAGCGCGCCTTGTTAAAGGCAAATTTTCTGGTTCACTATGATCCATAGAAAGAGTTGCGGCTGGAGTGTGACGCTTCATCAGAGGGCTTAGGGGCAGTATTATCGCATCGCATTGATGGCGTGGATCACCCGATAGCATTTCGTTCAAGAACGCTGACGTCAGCAGAACGCAAATATTCCCAAATAGAGAAAAAAGCACTGGCCTTGGTGTTTGGAATTTGCAAATTCCGTGATTTCTCGCTGGTGAACCGTTTCACGCTGGTGACAGATCATAAGCCATTCACCGCGCTTTTCCACCCCAACAAGCCCATCCCGCAGATGGCGGCAGCTCGAATTCAGCGTTGGGCGTTTCTTCTATCAGCTTACCAGTACAGTCTAGAATACCGCAAGGGAACCCAAAACGGTAACGCAGATGCCCTCAGTCGCTTGCCTTTGACAGGACACCATGAACGTAGAAGTCAAGAAGTGACAGAATACGTACAGTATACGCAGGGTCTGGACGCTAGTGCACTTCCGTCAAACCAAATCATTACTTTGACCCAGGAGGACAGCACACTTCGTCAAATCCAGAAGTGGATCGAACAATCACCAGCTCAACTGCTGCTGGGATTCGAGCCCCGGACAAGGTTGTCCACCTACTTTCCAGCAGGGGCAGTGCCTGCAGAGGCCGAGGCTACCCGAGAACGACCTTTGTAACAGCCGAGCCGATCTCTAAATAGGTCTCAGAACTCTTCCAGCAGCCCTTTTAAGTCAACTTCCGCCTGCAGCGCGTAGACACTCGGAAAAGCCCTTTCTTCTAAAAGTGACACGCTCACTTCATGGAAAGCCTGAATGGTGTTTCGGCCGCACAGTAGTGGACCGTCACAATCCACTACCACGAGCGAACTATTCACTCGAGACTTGTTGTATTCGACGCTCATGACGACTCTCCCGACCACTGGAAGAGGACCGAGGAAGCAGGATAGCCGAAATGGCGGTTTTTTTTTCTAGTCTGGGCCACCACTTGCGGTTTTTTCTGAAGATCTTTTCTGGAATCACGCTAACTGATGAACCCGTGTCGATCAGCATCCGCAGTGTCCTGCTTCCCCAGGCAAGGCTCCGTTCGATGGGCCGTGTATCTGGCTGGTCAACGTTGTTCTGGGCATATAGAGTGAAAATCATTTCCTCCTTACTGTCCTCTCCGTCTGAAAGCTCTCCGAGCGCGTACGATCTTTGCCGGGCACTGCGCCTGCGCTGGCACATCCTAGCCAAGTGTCCTTTATTGCCACACTTGTGGCACACCTTCCCGACATGCTGACATTCGTGTTCTGAGTGGTTGGAGCCGCACCTTCAGCACGACTGACGCGGTGTGCCTGTGTTGTACCCGCTGCCTTTTTTGTAGCGTTAGCTATACTGGCCTCGCTGAGCCAATTTCGCGTGGCACTGCTCTGCGCATGCGCAATGGTACTCCACCGCCCCCGCACGCGGCTCGCCGCCGGTGTGCGCTCAATTCGGTGCGCTGCACAGACGATCAGTGGTGTCACGCACCGGAGCCAGCACCTCCCTCGCACTCGGCCGCAGCCGCGCGCGTATCGCCGCCGCCGGTGTACGCTTTCCAGAGGAGTGCCGTCATAGCCTTGGTAGACATATGGACGCCGACGCGCGCGCCTTCCCTGTGCAGTCGCCATCTGACACTGCGCTGGAGGGCTTGAGAGCGCCTCTGACTGGCGTTTGCCACTGTGGTATAGCCATGGAGAAGGAGAGCCTTCTCCATGGCTCCTTCTCCAAGGAGCCATGGAGAAGGAGAGTTAAGCTTTTCCGCTCTACTGCTCAACGGTGCAGTAGAGCGGAAAAGCTTAACTCGTCGGATCCAGAAGTAGTTGCCCGCCAAAATAAATATGCTAATCCAAGACACTCTGGAAAGCTAAGAATAATCAGCTGAACCTTTGCTAACGCTACGTATATCCTGGCATAGCTGAGCTAAGCCACTGCCATTTTTTTGTCCGCTGCTACGACGCGTTTGAACCAGGTGCACGTTACCCGCGTCGTTCTCGCCGTTTACATCTTTCATGGACCGGACGTTACGGTCAGCTGTTTCTGACGACATGGCGAGTTTCTCAGCTTCCTATACAGTCAGCTTCCTTTGGGTCAGCAGAAACCACCTGGCCTCATCATCCCGTATGCCGCACACTATCCGGTCACGTAACATTCTGTCCAGAAAGTTTCCGAAGTTGCAGTCTTTTTCAAGACGTCGCAAGTCTGCGACAAAATTTTTGACCGTCTCGTTGTCTCCTTGCCTCCGCACATAAAATGCGTGACTTGCCGCAGTCTCGTTCACCTGCGGCTTGTAGAGTTCTTCCAACACCTTTGAGACGTCTTCGTACGTTAGGCTGTTCACGGGCGTCGACAGGCATCATCCTGAAAGACTCGAATCACGCTTTCACTGAGTGAGGATACCAAGAATGCCCGACGCTTTGAGGAGTCCGTGATATCATTGCTTTCAAAGTAGGCCTCGAGACGCACCCGGTAGGCATCCCAGCTGTTCGCTGCCTCGTCAAACTCCGGCGGCCTTGATCCCATCTTCGTCGCCACTGAAGTGACCCAACGTAGTGACAACACGAACTGAACTGTTTATTTCTTGATACATGGTCTTTTTATAGTCTGAAACAACGTGAGACACGAGTGACAGCTCCGTACATCGGGGCTGGCTTGCTAACTAGTGATAAGGGGATGGGCGGGTGATAGTGGTTTATTGCCAACGCTGCAACCTTGGTATGTTTCCATTGAGGAGGCAGTGTGCTTTGTTCCCAGTGCTGGTTAAAATACTCAGTAAGAACCTTAACAGAGCCTGCGTCCAGATTTACATAGCGATTTATTGGTAACGTGGTCAAGTCCTTGAGCTGAGGTGGTGTGCAGCTGGTGTAATGCAACGCAAACCTCTACCTCTGTTATGGGACGGTTTAAACCTTGGTTGGGAAGGCCCCTATATTCCGAAATGAACTCGGTCACATGCTGTGGAAAGTAGGTTTGAATTAGGGTTTGCACTGTGTCCTGTCCGTGCTTCTTCATTAGGTGAATTAGTCGTGTTATAAGTTTGCTAGTTTCAGCCTTCGATTTTGACGGTTGTAATAACTTACGTAGAAAAGACCAAGTTTTCTTAAAGTGAAAGCTTCCTTCGAGCCGATTATACATAACTGCGTCCATTGTTGAGAGACAAGATCATTAGCGTGCTCTGTGATGAGGTCGAGAGTCATCGACATGCGACGCCGCAATGTGCGGTTGTGCTTTTGCCTAAGCCAGCGTCTTTCCATACTCTGCTAAGCATCCCATAAGTGCATAAAACGGCTGTCCACCGGCTCGTTTGCGTGCTCAGTTGGTGCTTGTTTAGTCGCTTATCCCACATCTTTTTGTAGATGTGCGACCGATGCATAGTCTGAAATGAAGGTGGCCTGTTTCAGCGCACGAAGTTTTCTAAATTGATCTCAGTCTACAATAGTTTTGAGCTGGTAAAGCGGTCTAAGATTACCAGCCTGAAGCTTGACGTCAATTATATAGTGATCATTGCCTAGGGTGAGGCCAGTATTCTCCCATTGTAGCTGAGTGATGTTCTTAACAAGCGTTAAATCTGGGCACGTGTCCCTGCTAACAATGTTTCCTATTCGAGTAGCTTGCGTGGTATCCATCGCAAGGAACAGCCCGTGTTGTTTTATGAAGTTGTAGAGTTGTCGTCCTTTAACGGAAGAGACCCTATATCCCCATTCAACATGTGAGGCATTAAAATCCCCTACTGTGATTATAGGCATGGTGCCTGCGATAAGAGGGCTCGTGCGAGCGCGCAACAGGTCAGCTGCTTTTCACCGGGGATGGCTGTACATATTTATTAGAACTAAAGTGGAAGATTGAGAATTGCGTGGCGGGAGCTCAAGCAAGACGCAGTCAGAATATATATCGGAGAGGTCATGGGTAACATGTGCAATATGTTACGATGAACATAAGTGGTGACCCATAGGTGGGGAGAAGTTTACGGCTGTATAGCGCGATAGCCTGTTAAATTGCATCGTTTGTTTGGTTCCTGTACGGCGATGACATCTGACACTAGAGTCGCCTGCTGCAGGTTGAGGAATATGTTATCCTTTTTGTGCTGTGGGCCTCTACAATTCCATGGTCAAATTCTGAATGGCTGAGGGAATCAGGGCTTTCAGAGGGGCGAGAAGCCATCATTAGGCGGAAGAAGGTAATGGAGGGGGCTCGGGGGCGAGAAGTTTAGTCGTTAGGTCCGTAATAACTTGTTCCATACGAGCAAATCGTTCCGCAATATAATTATTTCGTTTTGGTAAATAATTATTACATACTGCAGATTCTTAGGTTCAAGCAGGTGGGCAGTTTCAAGAGGACATAGTTGAAACAATAAATGGCATAAAAATTGTTTGGGGTGAGTGCTTCATACACTCATAGTGAACACAAGGAACGGCATAGAAAATTATTTCATAATAACGCGTGTACCGGACAAAATAGAAAAAAGGACACCGAAAATTCATTTTTTATACGTTGTGCGATTAAAGAAAAAATAAATACATATAAGTGCAAAATAATAAACACAATAATTTTCACTGTTCAAGCCAAGAAAGTAATGAATACATATTGTTACGGAAGAAAGTAGACGCCGTATCGACGAGGATGTGGATGAAATATATTCGAACCAGCAGCAGTGGCGTGACCGGTAGACCAGACACCGAGCAGAGACCGCTCTTTGTCCTCTTCGTGAGGCACACAAGCGTATCGTCTCACAAAATGTCAACATGCATGTCGCATCATCCCCGGCGGCAGAAGCGCCGTCTCGGCGCATTTAGATGTCAACGTCAGCGGGAGAATGGTAAGATTTCAAGCGTGCCACATGTACGATATCGGTGGTCTGTGGGGCAGTTGAAGGCGATGAGGCAGCAGGGGCAATTTCGTATGTCCCAGAAGTAACCTCACGAAGGACTCGATATGGACCTGCGTAGCGGATAAGAAGTTTCTACCGACAAGCCGACTTGGTGGGTCGGTGACCACAGCAGCACCACTGAACCGGGTAAGAATTGCACGTCGCGGTGCCGTTGATCGTACAAATGCCGCTGGTTCTCTTGAGAGACCAGAAAGCGAGTTCGGGCGATTTCGCGTGCGTGGGCAGCTTGAGTGATAGTGTCAAGGGCATATTCGCTGGTCGGTGTCGCGGTAGACGGTATGACTGTATCTAGGGGTAATGTAGGTTCTCGGCCGAACAACAGAAGAAATGGAGAGTAAGCGGCAGTGTCATGGCGAGAAGATTTGTAGGCAACTGTGACGTACGGCAACGCGAGATCCTAGTCGGTGTGGTTGGTAGAAACATACTTAGCGAGCATGTCTGTAAGAGTTTGATTTAGACGCTCCGTGAGTCAGTTCGTTCGCTGGTGGTATGACGTAGTCAGCTAGTGTGTCATTTGACTGGACTGCGAAATCTCAGCTATACCCTTAAACAAAAAGGTGCGGCCACGGTCTCTAAGCAGCTGCCGTGGGGCTCCGTGTTGCAAAATCACGTCATTGAGGAGGAAGTCGGTGACATCTGTGGCGCAGCTTGTTGGAAGAGCTCTTGTGATGGCAAAACGTGTGGCGTAGTCGGTGGCCACGGCTATCCACTTGTTATCCGAGGAAACCAAGGGGAAAGGGCCAAGTAGGTCCAAGCCCACGTGTAAGAACGATTCTGATGGAATGTCAAGTGGTTGAAGGCATCCGGCGGGATGTTTCAATGGTGTTTTGCGGCGCTGGCATATTTCACAAGCCGAAACGTATCTTCTGACTGAGCGTGCAAGCCCTGGTTAAAAGAAGCGTCGGCGTATTCGGTCGTAAGTGCATGACGCAGCAAGGTGGCCAGCAGTCGGAAGGTCATGAAATTCATGTAGAACTTCCGAGCGGAGGTGTTTTGTAATCACAAGCAGCAGGGCCGGTCCATCCGGCTCAAAACTTTGGCGGTATAATACACCATCGTGGAGCACGAATGAGCGATGGGACCGATTGGAATATGGTGATTCGAGGCGCTCAATGATAGCACGCAAGGACGCATCATGGCACTGCTCGTCACTGATGGATGTCATTTGCGAAAGGGAAAAGACACAAGGATCGGTGTTGGTGTCAGGCATAGTGCCCGACTCAGCAACCGGGTAGCGGGACATGCAGTCTGCGTCTTGATGTAGGCGTCCGGACTTGTATGTACGTCACGTGTAGGTATACTCTTGCATTCGCAGAGCCCAGCGCCCAAGCCGGCCAGTAAAATCCTTCAGTGACGAAAGCCGACATAGTGCATGGTGGTCCGTTATTACAGAGAAATTCGTGCCATATAAATATGGACAGAACTTTGTGACTGCCCAAACAAAAGCAAGACATTCCCGCTCTGTTATTGAATAGTTGCGCTCGGCAGCTGTGAGAAGGCGGCTAGCGTAGGCGATAACTCGGTCATGTCCCCGCTGGCGTTGGGCTATAGGACGGCTCAAATTCCGCGACCACTCGCATCGGTTCTTACTTCTGGCGAAGCGGAAGGGTCAAAGCGGGCCAAGATAGGTGGCGTCGTGAAGAGGGTGATGAGGTGAGAAAAAGCGGCAGCTTGAACGGAACACCACGTAAAAGTCACGTCTTTCTTCAAAAGGTCGGTGAGTGGTCGAGCGATCGTTGCAAAATTTTTCACGAACCTTCTAAAATAGGAACAAAGTCCTACAAAGCTCCGGACGTCCTTGACAGACTGGGGTACAGTAAATCTCGTGACGGCACGAATTTTCTCTGGGTCAGGCTGCACACCTGATGCGTCGACAAGGTGGCCCAACACCGTAATCTGCTGGTGGCCGAAGGGAAATTTTGACGATTTTAGTTGAAGGCCAGCAGTGCAGAAGATGTCGAGAACCGCTCACAAACGCTGGAGGTGTGTCTCAAGTGTAGGCGAATATAAAAGGACGCTATCCAGGTAGCACAGGAATGTAGACCACTTGAATGCTTGTAATAGCGAGTCCATCATACGCTCAAATGTGGCTTAGGCGTTGCCTAGCACAAACGGCATCACCTTGGATTAGTGTAGGCCGTCGGGAGTTACAAATGCAGTGTTTTCTTGGAGTTCCTCGTCCACCGCAGTCTGTCAATAGCCAGAACATAGGTCATTTAAAGAAAAGTATCGCGCGCCGTGGAGACAATCGAAGGCGTCATCAATTCGGGGCAAAGGTTAAAAGTCCTTTTTCGTGATTCGATTAAGATGGCGGTGATCGACACAGTAGCGCCACGTGTCATCTTTCTTTTTAACGAGCACGACAGGATCGAGATGCCCAAGGCATCGAGGAGGGTTCAATAATTCTTTTGACTAGCATCTTTTTGACTTCTTCTTGAATTACCTTACGCTCTGTGGCAGATAACCGGTATGGTCGGCGTTGAATGGGAGGAGAATCAACAGTATTAATGCGGTGCTTCACGAGGGAAGTCTGACCGAGTGGACTGCTGTCGGTGTCAAATATGTCGCGGTAGGAAGCCAACAGGTGGAATAGAGCGTCGGAATTGCTCAGGTTTGAGTTTCGGGTCGACCATGGGGCGCAAGGCCGCATCGAGGAATGTGGCATCCTGCGGGCGACATGGAAGATCGAAGCATGCGTCTGCCACAAAAGTGGTGACGTGGGCGTCTATTAAATGGCGAAGCGTGGCGACTGAAATTCCGTGTGGTAGTACTTGCTGCGTGAAACCGAAATCGATAATAGGCAGACATGTTCGGTTAGAGGCCATGGTTACGACGGAGTGTGGCACAGTGATGTCGCGCACCAGGAGAACATCAGGAATGGGCGTGACGACATAATCACCGTCAACAACGGGTGAACTTGTTGCCAATTCAATGAATTTGAAGCCTTTTGGCGGTATCTGACTGAAGTCTGTGGTACAGAGGTTTTTCGGCAGCTCGGGGCGAGCATCTGGAAGAAGATGAAGTTCTAAACAGAGAGTGCCCGCGGAACAGTTGATCAGGGCGGAATGCCCTGATTGACTGTTCAATATGTAGGCAATAGTGTACAATATGTATACAATAGGTACATCACACACCAGAAGAGAAAAAAACGAAAAAAAGAAAAAAAGTTGTAATAAGGTGGGAAACCTGGATTTGCAAGACAATGTTATTTAGAACGAAGGAGAAATAGATTCTATGAGGATTCCCGAGTTGTTTAGTTCCAATCTGAGACCTTGCGTGGAAAATATGAGTACATATAAGCGTCTGTCCTGCAGAAATAAGGTGTTAGAGATTTGGCTTGATGATGCCTTGTGGGTCTGATTGATAACAATGTCAGGTACGGCGTTCGGTCAATCACAAGTTTGTGGTTCAGCAGAAGAGAAAGAAGGTAAATTCTTATCTGTGTTCTATGTGTGCTAAGAAGGGAAATGCTATTGGCCTTCATTATTTCAGAAGGAGAGTCGTTCGTGTGAACTTCTTAAAAATGAACTGGATGGCTTTCCTCTGTATTCTTTACAAGCACTTGATGTTAGTTTGAGTGTATGGGTCCCATATGTGGGACCCATACACTCAAACTGCACTCTCGTATTCTAATATAGGTCTTATTAAAGAATAATAGGCCAGTAATTTAGCATTGCTTGGGGCATTATGAATCTTATGATTTAGAAAGCAGAGCTTTCTGAATACAGAGGACGAAATATATTTCGATGTTTATTCCACGATAAGGTAGTTGTTATTGTAACAGCCAAGTTTTTATAGCTATCGACTTGCCTAAGTGGCGAAAAACCAAGCTGGTAATTACAAGGCAGGGGTGCTTTTTACGCGTTATAGAAGGTAGTACGATTTTATCGGCATTCAAAACCATTTCCCATTTTGGCACCACTGCAATATGCTATTTAAACTGCTATTTAACTCAACCTGATAATCGAGATGAAAAATTTATTTGAATAATACGCAGTCGTCAGCAAATAATCGAATTTGAACACCAGGGCTTACTTCGTTAACAATATCAATATTATAAACCAATAAAAGCAAGGGGCCTAGGACACTGCCTTGTTGCACCCCTGGAGTGACTGCCAAACTTTCAGAACGATTACCTCAAGTGTCAATATATTGCTTCCTGTAAGTCAGGTAAGCAGAAATTCATCTGATGAGGTGTTCAAGGACACCAAGAATTCTAAGCTTTATGATCAGTTTATAGTGCGGAATATAGTCAAAGGCTTTGCTAATATCAAGAAATATTACGTCTACTTGGCCGTCAGAATCTAGAGATGAAGCGAACGAATAAACTACCAATATTGGTTGGGTTATCGTTGTATACCGTTTTCGAAATCCAAGGTGATGTTCTGTTAGTGCAGCGTTATTTCCTAGAAATTCATTAACACACTTAGCTATAATATATTCCACAAGTTTGCCGCAGTGGGATGTCAATGAAATAGGACGATAATTTTGTATAAGTGTCCTGTCACCTTTCTTGGACACAGGAACAACTCGGGCTGTCTTCCAGCTAATAGGCAGTTGTGCAGTAATGACTGAGACACGAAACAAAATTACAAGAAAGTTGGCGAGAGGCTCGGCATATCGCTTGAGAAATATGTTAGGGATTTCATCTGGACCAGCAGAACTCTTAGTTTCCAAGGTAAGTAGCATAATAAATTCCCCAGCATGCGGTACAAAACTCGTATCTAATAATTTGGGGAATGAGCCGTCACACGCGCATACAGTTGCACTGGAGAATGCACTTTGAAAATAGTTGTTGAAGTGTTGACAAATCTCACACTTATCTGTCACCGGCTTCCCGTCAACTGATATTTGAGTAACTGGTTTCTTGCTATCTTTTATATAGTGCCAAAACTTATCACGCTCATTTTTATGATGTTAGAAATCGATATTCTGGAATAATAATCCTTTGCTACGCGAAGTGCACGAGTGAGGTCATCTTGCATCTGCCTTATTTTGTCATTCTGCACATGTTTCTATATTTCTTTATCCTGCGTTTTAGACGAATGATTTTCTGATTCATCCAAGGCGTTTGCTTTTTAACTTTCTTTAGTTTATTAGGAACGAAATTATCTAGGCAATGGTGACACACATATTTGAACTTGTTCGAAAGTAATTGAGCATTGTTGCTTTCAAAATCAAACAAACAGTTTTGCATGTATTCAATGATGCTTGGTTTATTGGCATGAAAAAAGTCTTTATAGAAACGTGCACAGACGTTCTTATACTTTTTTAGTGGTTGAAGCGGTAATGATATGCTTACTAGATGGGGATTAGAGAGCCCTGGCACCACTTCTATAGTGCAATCAGAAAACTTACGACTGATGAACGCTAGGTCTAACACAGAGTTAGATTCATTCTGTACACGAGTTGGTTCATAGACTACCTGCATTAAATTATACCTTAACATAATATCTAACATAATGCTAACGTGTTCATTATGTGAGCTACTGGCAACAATGCGTTGCCAATCTACTTCCTGCAAGTTAAAATAACCGAGAAGAACAATTTCTCTATTTTCGTGCATTGACATTTCGTTATGCAGCATCTCTAATACATCTCTTTTGGTATCTGAAGCTCTATAAAGTGCGTACAACATAAAACTCTGGCCGTAGCTACAGATTTTAACACGCAGGATTTCGATACCTACTACGTCTTCTAATAAAACCACCTGAACACTATCTTTAACTAAGATAGCCACGCCACCGCCCCTAGCTTGTCGATCTTTACCAAATACTGTGTATGAAGGGAGGAATATGTCATTGTCACACATATTCTCATTCAGCCAGGTTTCTGCTAAGACAGCTACATAAGGATCCGAGATGCACTCTTTGTTCTACTTTATTAATATGCCCCTCGAGAGCTTGAGATGATGCGTTGGACTCGTCATGCGTGATTTCTAAAGTACGCTTTTTCTTGGGTGGATGGTCATCAGCTAGAGATTTGTTTGGGCCTGAATGATCGCCTGCGTCAGCGGGAAGAGAGTCATGAATTTTACTGGTTCTTGGCGCTTAATGGGTTTGGCAATTTTGGTGTGTGTGAGTGCATTTAAACGTTAGAATATTAAGGAGATTTGTTGTTTCAGGTCCTGATTCTTTGATGAGACGGTCTATAGTGGACTGATAGTAGAGACCTCTGGAATCTGAGCGACTACTGGAGCCACGGGAGATGCCACTTACGCTGCTCACCTTTTGCGGGTCTTGGTTGACCGATGGCGTCACATGGGGTGTGCTCTGTTCACGACTCCTACGTCGGGTTTGTCCATTGGTTGCCTAATTCAACGGAGGAAAAGAAGTCTGGTCGAAGTGAATGTCCGGCGTCTCCTGGGGCTGATGTGGTGAGGTATTTCTTCCCCACTGGGTCTTGCCACATTGGTATTGACGGCGGCAAAGTCTGTCGCCGGTCTTGTGAGCTCCGCCGCAGGCAATGCAAGTGAGAGAGAGAGCACCACTGGCCGGCCGGGTGTCCGGGTGGCTGCTATCCGCAGTCGAGGCAATGGGAGCGCATGGGTTCTGGGCAGACGTCTGTTCGATGCCCCGTCCGTCGGCAATCCGTACAAGCCTCCACTTTGGGCCTGAAGGAGTAGACTCCAAAGACTGAGCCGAAAAACTTGACCGACTCTGGAAGAGGGTCGGACATGAAGTGGATCAGCACTGACTGATGTGCGGCCCATGTCTGAAGCCTGCACACTGGGGAGCAGCGGATTAGATCGTCGTAGTTCCTGCAGGATCTCCTGAGGTGATTCTCTGTTATATTCTCGATAGATAACACCTTGGATGGCTTGATCCGGGGATGCGATGTAGGCTTTAACTGCAATTGTCTTGCCGCGGAGAGGGAGCTGCCTTATCCGTGCATACTTGGCCGTTCTCTCATGGCACACCGCGGACATTGTGAAAACATTCTTCAGATTTGTGCGTGTGAGGTCACCTTGAGTGCTGGACTCCACAAGGCTGCTACTGTCCAGCAACGCCGCCCGCAGTTCTCACTCTGTGAACGCTGCCATGTTGATGCCAGCGTTTGGGTGATAAACAACCTTGAAATGATCCGTCGGTAACTGTGGTATTGGGTCACGTCTGAGGCGTGCCGCGAACGCTTTGGTGCCTGTTTTCTCCGCTGGCGTCTTGACGGAGCCTTGGTGGACGAGTTGTGGCTGGGCAGCAACGCTGGCGTTTTCCGCTTGGGAAAGCGCGTCGGTCTTGGATTTTTGCGTATAGTGATTCTGTCGAGCATTGAGTACTTCTTCCCACTCATCCCGATTAAACGCAGAGGGCTGAAGCTCTGTGCCTGTGACTATGTACTCCATGGTGGCAGCAAATTGGGGCGGAATGCGCGTTCCTGTCGTCAACGCTGCCGGCGTTATATAGGGTTAACGGGGCCGGCATCCGCTCTTCACTCAGCAAGGTGAATTAAAAAAAAAAGGATTGGAGATCCGTTGAAGCTCAAACAGTCACAGGTAGTCCTGTCGATATAACTGTCTGCGTCAGCCCCGAAGCCCACGTTCAAAATTGGTATAGAACACTCACAGAGCTTGATGAAGGTGTAGCCCATGCAAGGCACGTTTGTCTTGTTCGACCCCTAGCGGCATCTCCTCATACACATCGAGGACGCATGGCCCACGGCTTAAAGAGCTTCGCCCCTAAAAGAGCTCTCTCTCGAGCCCGCCAAGTGTATGTTTTCCTTCACACCAACCGCCCATTTTCTCGCCTTTCACCCGTGGCGTTATAGATTTCTTTGGCTCATTGTTATTTTTTTATCAGTTTCCTTTCTTTGCGAACGCTGTCACGTTACTAAGCAGCTGGCCCGAGGATTACTGTGGAGCCATTGGGCCAAGGTCACCAAGGTTTCTGTGAAAAGCGCGGTCGGAGCAGTACGCTGCATGCATATGCGGTTATTTGCACAACTCAAAAAAAAAAAAAGTTGAAAAATATTGTGGCTGGTGGAAGACTGCAAGATATATTTGAAACGACTATATGGCAGTCAAATTTTGTAATAAACATATATTTTCCTAGCCATTCAGCAGGTTGCCAGGTATCAACTGCCAAATAGCATATAATATGCTTTGATGGTCAAACTATTTTCGTCACAATATCCTGTATCAGATATCCGCTCCTGTTTTTAATTTATATAAATGATTTTCCCAACTGTCTGCACTTCACGAATTCCATTTTGTATGCTGATGACACTACCATACTTACTTCTGACAAAAGCATTTCACTTCTCATCGACAAGCTAAGCAATGACTTGAAAAAGGTTTCAAGTTGGTACAGTGCTAACTTGTTAACTATTAACGCAACCAAGACTGAATTTGTAGTATTTTCAACGCATCAAAAATCTTGAGCATCCTTTCTTTCGTTGACTTTTGTCTCGCACTCTATTTTTCCCAGTCTCTGCGCTTCTTTTCTCAGAATTTCTCTCGATTCTAGCTTGAAATACATAGATCATATTTCTGACATCAAAAAGAAACTAGCATACGGCATCCACGCTCTGATTATTAAAACTCGTCCATACTTCAAACGTTCCACTTTACTGTCACTCTACTATTCATTCGTTCATTCTCATATTATTTATGGCATAATGTGCTGCGGTAACACCTATAACAATCATTTGGCTTCCCTTCAAGTGCTACAGAACCAATCCATAAGAATCATTACTAACTGTTCACGTTTTTGTAACGGTAAATGCCTACTTCATGATAACAACATTTTGACCATTTCAGAGCTCCTCAACTACAACTTAGGTATCATATTCTATAAATACATAACCAAGACACTACCTCCTATCTGCTTCTCATCTTCCGACCTTGTTGCTCATAGTAATTCTAGATTTGCACTTAACAATAACGTTCTTTTGCCTAAGGTATCTACTAATTATGGCAAACTAACTGCTGAATTTTCATGTTTAGCATTTTGGAACACAATACTATCTGTTATTAGAAATGCTAGAAACTTGCATCACTACACGAAAAAAACTAAAATCACACATTATGCACGCCTAGACTTACGGTTCCATAGCGTTACCTTGTTTGAATGTCCACTTGTTATGTATTACAACTTTTTGTATTCTTTTTCAGTTATACTTTTCACATTATTTATTGATTCATTTGGTTTCCTTTTATGTTTGTTTTCCTTTGGTACGTATATATTGTATGTGTATGTATGTATATACATATGTGTGTAGATGTATGTATATACATATATATTTCAATGTTCTGTTGCAATTATGCTTAGTTTATAATTTTGATTATTGCCTGTGTTGAATCTAACAGTGTCTTACCTCAATTTGCCCTAACAGGAGGTACCGATACAGTCTTTGACTTTAGGACCTCCTTTTGTATACTAAACACATGTCACATTCTTGTATTTGTACCAATAAAAAATCTGAATCGTGACAAAGCTTGAGAGCACGTTTTTCAGGACATTGTTTATAAGTTATGTAAGCGTGCCCAACACTTCATGTTTTATATGAACACCACTAAGCATTTTCTGCAGGATCGAGTAAATTGATAAGTAAAATAAGTAAATTGATGATTTTTTAAAACTTGCTCACTGAAATATTTCACGTACTGCGCTTTATGTGCTCGTTCTGCTTATTATTATTATTATTGTTATTATTATTATTATTATTATTATTATTATTATTATTGTTATTATTATTATTATTATTATTGTTATTATTATTATTATTATTATTATTATTATTATTATTATTATTATTATTATTATTATTATTATTATTATTATTATTACTATTATTATATAACTTGCAGTGGGGTGCACGTTAAAGAACCCCAGGTGGTCTAAATTTCCGGAGCCCTCCACTACGGCGTCTCTCATAATCATATAGTGGTTTTGGGACGTTAAACCCCACATATCAATCAATCAATAACTTGCAGTGTTCCTAAATATTAATTTTCTGAAAGTTTATCCCTTCTTCGGTCTACGCAAAGGTTTTTTTTCTTGGGGATTTGTATAAAATACTGTGATACAACAAGCCCTGCCCCCCCCCCCCCCCCCCCCCAATGTGATACATGACCACACACCTTTGTGATTTCAAATAAAATGTTGTTTAAAACTTTTGAAGTTGTACTGCGACAATTTTTCACCTTCAGCAAGGTGTCTCGATGAATTTTTCGAAACGAATGCACTAATATATCATAGAAATGAACTTTGAAATTTTTTTTCACTGCACAAACATATTAGTCTTCAAAAAACCGCTCTCCACAAAATTCTGGGGAAATCTAGAGAATTTTTTGTCACTCCAGAGAAGAAAAAAGTGGCTCCGCAGGTTGGCAGCACTGGGTGGAGGTGTCCTTAAACCTGTACCGCCATTGAACACGCACCTCGAGAAAATGTTCTCGAAGGAGTGGCGCGTGCCTGAATTTTCGTGAGCCTCTACAAATGTCCAGCTACAGTCTGCGGCCCAGTAGCAAGCAACGTAACTACCGCGAAATGGCGCAAATCGTGGACGCCGTGGTGAAGCACAGAGTCGCGCGTTTACGCGACCGCTGCAAACCTCCGATATCGGAAGACATTTACGACGAAATACTGCTGCTTATGGAGGAGAAACTCGAGAGCGGCAAGGTGACCAGTCTGCTGACAGTCAGCGAAAAGGCGAGAAAATACTGGAGAACCCACGGCCGAGAGTTTGTGGGTAAGTGCAGCCCAGTGCTGGTCTTGCGTCGCTAAACCTAATACATCGATGACAGTCGCTCCGTCAGGTTGTCTGCTAGTCTCGCGTCAAAGTACGCTACTCGGGAGGGTTCAGCACTCTTTTAACGGCTCTCTTGGAGTCGATTGCATTTAGTTGGCGCCCGGCGGGTTAGTAAACATGCGTCATTTTAATTGGCCCGCTCGTAAAGCCTTTTATAATGACGGCTTCGATGAGAGCCGCCGGCGTGTTCCCAATACTTTGATCGTAAACACTCGTTGAAGGCGTCTGCTATAGCGTGTTGCATATCAATTGAGGCATAGTTTTTGCAAATATGTATTTTTGGTTTGTTTACCCACTTTATTATCAGCAATTCTGTGCATTACTGCGGTCCCGTTCACCTCCGCTATCTTACCCAATAAAGAAGCTTTCATAGTGGGGATTTCGCTTTCGTGGTCAAAATTCGATTGCGTACACACTGGACTTGAAAAAAAAAAAAAACCTGATTTTACCACGCGCTTCATGCATTCAGGCACAAAAAATCGCATTGGACGAAGACGAGTTTTTCCTCGTGGGCCCAGAGACATAGAATACGTGCTAATTTTACTTGTTTTGACTTGCGATTTCGATTAAATGCGGGCCACCCTTTGACTGTAATACAGCGTTTCAAACGCATTGCCTTGGGAATTACCGCATATCGTCGCAATAATGCGAGGTAATTTTCCTATTGACGCTTTGCTTGATTCGTCACCAGGTATTCTGTTGCTCGTTGTATTGATGTTGCATTGATCGGTTTTTTAAACGATCGCCCATTAATCCACAACATCATGGCAGCAGTTATAGGTATGTACTCTAACGGCATTTGTAACTCACTAAAGGCTGTCGATGCGCTTATGGAGTTGTTATATCGCCATCGACACATATTTCTCTTACACCGCAATTTAGCTCCCCAAATATAAAAAAAAATATGCTGGATCTCACGTGCTTTGCGATTCGACCTAATGCGAAGAAGTAAGAGAGATGCTGCGTACATTGTTTGGTGATGAGACAAGTCAAGGCACTCGTGTCATACATAACATGTCATTCACTATCATGCATGTTTGTAGCACGTGCATGCTTGTATATTCTTCTGTATACCATCATAATGAAACTATATTTTTGTGGACACCCTGTATGAGCCCTCAGTTATGTTTTTCCTACTCTTGCTCTTGCTATGCCAGTTTCTGTATACATTAAGGTAATGAAATGTCTGCAAAATCAAGAAGACAGTGGCATGTGAATCATGACATATGGGATGCATGAAGTGCGTTTCATGTTTAAACTTTCCATGTATGCTCGGCACTCACTCATGGCATCCCAGTTTTCTTACATCTCAAATTTATAAAGCTGTTTCCTAGATAACCAAGACGTTATGTCATTATATATTGCAACGTGCATGCCATAACTTACGTTTTGATCTCATGTTTATTGTACATTTCATGTCATAGTGCTCTGATTTTGTTCTATGTAAGGGCCACAAGTTCAGCAAGACTATATCATGTCAATCATGATGCACATGACATGCATGTCATTTTCATGTTATGGCTTGTTATTTATGTTGGCAGTAAGCTTGCGTCCTACCATGCCAGTTTTTGTAAATATGTGGAGTAAGTGAAACAGGCATGAGAGCACAAATTGAATGGCGGCTAAGTAGATGAATACGAAGCAGTGCTCATCACAGCACCAGTGCTGTTGAGCACTGGTTTTCTGTTTGCATGTTTTCTTGCGTCTTTGTTTCATGCTGCTTAAGTTTGCAGCTGTTGCACCTACTTTCCCAAACCAAAGCACTCCTTGAGTAAATGGTAGGCACCCTTGCGTAAGTACTGTTATGATCCTTATTTCACAGAACTGTACTAACTGGAACAAACATAAAGTATCCTAAATATAACTAGAGGGGACTCTGGTGCTGCGATCGTTCAGCCACCATGCGAATGATGGGTAGTGCGTGGATTCGTCTAGTCTTGGTGCTTACGGGCTTTCAATGCAGTTGTGGCTTCGTTTATGGCAGTGTTTTGGTTTTGTTTTGGATCAAAAAACAAATGGTGTACAGAAGCTTTTTCTGCATATATGGCAATTGTCTGTTGCAGAAAGCCTTATCACGAGATCTGTGTCAGCACTGTGTCCTTGTTTGAATTGTTTCCGCTATTGCTCAGGAACAGCCAATAGGTTTGTTAACCGCTATTGCTCAGAAACAGCCAGTTGGTTAGTCCATGCTGTTCTCAGCTTTCTGGTACTCTGTTTCAACACGAATCCAAATGAAAACAGCAACCATACTTTTTTATGGGCTAGTTAATTCCAAGCATGTTCTACATAAAATTTAAGCAGTTTTGACGAGGCTACAAAAGTTGTTGTTAATTGTTTTCAAACAGCACCTAAGCAGGCTTAGATAAATCCTGATGTATGCGCTTGTGTATCCAAACAGCGCTTCTTGTGCTGTATTAAATTTAGTGTGATTGGCCTTTATTAGAATGAATGCACATTCCTCAAAAGGCTTGTGATCGAGCAAGTATAAAAGTCTGCTATACCTCATCTGCACCTATGCTAAGTTTTGGTGTTGCACATGTGGGATTTTATTAATCTTTTCTGAGATAGCCTGACAAACATGGTATTTACAAGCATAACTAAGCATTGTTTGGCGCTCTTTGCAGACCTTATTGACCTCCAAGAACACCTTGGTCGTCCGTCCAAGGGCATTCTGCTCAAAAATGGCCGGGCGCTGTTGTCTGAGTCGTTGGCCGAGGAGCTGGTCGTGCAGTACGTGGCCCAGCGGGGTCCCCAGACAGTGCAGCGTGACATGCAGTCCCTGTTTGAGCTGCCCTTGCCCCTGATTCAGGCGCACGTGCAGCGGTCGACCAACGTGCGTCTCGCCAAGGACCGCCGCTACATGCGGCTCAAGTTCGAAGAACGCATGAGTGAGCTGCGACAGAACGTTTTGGCCGAGGCTACTGCGGCTACTGCCGTCTCGCCCGAGGCTAACGGCTTGCCTCTGAACGGCCAAGTTGGGACAGGTGAATACCTTTATTGCGGTGGAAAGGCCCCTGCCAGCTCGAAGGGACCCCGAAATAGTTTTGACGATATTGTATAAACACATTGAATCGGTAGACCAAGTTCAAAAGGTCATTTACAAACCAATTTGAGCACTCTGCGTAAGGTGTGTTATTTATTACAATGCTTTAAACTGCGAATTGCTGCAGATCGCTGCGATTTGGCCTAATGCGTTTTCAGCCGCCCTTTCACAGTGACATGCTCTTCCATGGACGTCACCATGACTGCTGATCTGATTGGCTGTGGAAATGTGTGGCACAGGCCCCGTGAAGGCAGAGCTTAGCCCCTAGCGCTCGAATGAAGAGTTGAGGTAGTTCATGGTGAAAGGGGAAGTGGAGAAGGAGGGTATCTATTTATTGCTTGCAGCTTCGTTAATAAGAGGTATTTTGATTGAATTATGGTGCCAATAATTTGTTGCAATAGTGAGCTAATAAAAAATGGAAACTGCAAAAAGCGTTTCATGGACCCTTCAAGTCATATCCAACGATACAGAGTATTAAGACGTATGGGTGCCGCCATCTTGGGCTGATAAGTCGGTGCTTTCTTGTTTTTGTATATCGTGACATATATGGATAAGATCTTCAAACAGTGCATGCTCCAACCCAACTGGTTTCATGCCTATGTTTCTACCATAAAACTGTTAGTTTGGATAAGATCTTCAAGCAGTGCATGCTCCAACCCAACTGGTTTCATGCCTATGTTTCTACCATAAAACTGTTAGTTTAGTTGTTAAAGATCCAAAACACAAAGGCTAACAGCCAATGTGGCAGAACTAAAGCCCTACTGTAAGATAGTCTATAGTTCAAAATTGTGCGGCACTTGCACTTGGCCTTCCAAACTATTGGCTGTGCTTGCATTGACTGCATAGTCGGGATGACCATGTGAACAAGGGAGCAAGCGATTTTTGGCAGGCTTTGACGTGAAATAGTTGACTCTTTGCTGCATGTTTGGCAATGCACGCATGTCTGGTAGCCTTGAGTACAGCTCTATGATGTTCTATTTTTCACATTCAAAAAGTGTGACAGAGTCCCTTAAAAGCGATTTTTTTTCGTGCCATTAGCAGGTGGCGTGGCTGTGACTGCGCCGGCCCCGGCTGACCTGCCCGTGCTTCTGATCAAGCCAATGCCAAAGCGCAAGGCTAAGCCGAAGAGCCACGAGCAGAAGATGCGAGACGCTGTTGCGGCAGCCCGTCCTGTCGTTGCAGCGCAGGTGTCGCCCCCCATCATGTCCTGGGAGGTGAGCTTGCCGTTGCTTGAAGACCTGAAGGTTGCGAGATGGAATCCCAGTTTTGATGGAATTGCGGGATGAAATCCCAGTTTTGATGGTGCATTGTTATATGCCCACGTACACTCAAACCTCATTACAACGAGCACAAATATAGGGAAATATTGGTTACAATGAAGTAAATGAAAAATGGTCTTGCAATGGATACAATAAGAGGAACAACCTTTATAACGATTTTTTGAATATACTGAACTTATTTTCTTATGAGCTGTAACTTTGTTATATTGAGGTATGAATGTACTTAGATTTTTGTGCTAGTTGAAGAACACCAGGGCATCAAAATTATCGGAGTCCTCTGCTATCCTATGTCTTTGAAGATCATAGGATCACTTTAGGACATAATATGCTTGAAATTAGCAAGATTATTATTTTTATTGCTGTTATTCGAAAGCAAGGTCACAACTTTAATTACAGCGCTTTTATCTATGGTGGCCACACTTACTTGTGACATCACGAGCCTACTGATTGAGCAAAGTCTATTATGCCATTGCGAGTCTTTGTAGCCTCCATGCATCAGTTTAACAGAAGTCTGGTAAGTTGGCTTTATTACAGCTGGTCTAAAAATATTTATCAGTGGCTGAAGAGATGTTGCAGCAGTGCTTCTAGTCAATAAGACTTTCCGTAAAGAATTTCCGTAAACATTTCTGTTGTTTCTGATTTCCCTCGCTCGGTGTTTTTTTTATTCTGATTTCCCTCGCTCGGAGAACTCGGTGTTTTTTTGATTAAGTTGAGTATGTATTTTTTTCAAGTTTGGAATTCTAGAGAGCGGGCTCTGCTATATTCCCAAACAGGGGGCACGACAATCTTTTTTTTTTGTGATCAAAATGGCTTGCATGACAACTGAGAACTTATTGCGTTTACTGTATTATCTCTACTGTTTGACATGCCTGTTAGTTGACATGCAGTCATAACAAAAAAATCTGTTTCACTGCAAGGGCTATGCAATGAATACGATGGCAATAAATAAGGATCTTGTTGAAGTAAGGCTGGAAACTAACTCTATCTCGCGTAACTGAACCAAATGCCGGTCTAAGGATATGCGGCCGCTTGAGCAAGAAAAGCAACCTTAGGGCTGCACATCACTTTGTTGTGAATCAAGCAGTGAAAATAGCAGGTACAAAGGTACGAACTGTTTGCTAATTCTTGTGGTTGCTGTAGCACAAACTGAGGACTAGAACAAAGAGATACAGGAAGAAGAGTGTTTTTTTTTTGGTCTTCTGCACACAGCAAGCTGGTCATGTGAGGCATACCGCGCACCTGCTTTCTGGTTGTCTTTAGACAGATCTTGCAAGCACAGTATTTCTGTATTTCTGTGAGCTTCGTAGCTGAAGTGTCCCAACTTATGGCTTCAGGTATGCTGGAAGCCTTCGCCGGCGTCTGTCCGAGACTCCATTTTCCCGACAAATGAGGCTGAGCAGAAGGAAGGGCAAGGCTTGACAATTCAACTGAAGAAAATTTTAAAATAGGCATTGTTCAAATTGATAAGTTTTGGTAAATCAACGACCCCTCCCCAAGAGAGTCATCTGCTGCATGCAATGTGAACCTTGGACCAAGTATGTGTAATGCTCACAAAAAGTTGTATGTGAGGTTCCCCTACCCTTTGGTAGGGGAACCTCAAACACAACATGCTACATTGCACAGGCGATGAAGACGTCTAAATGACTGACTACGGCAACATGCTGACAATGTTAGAAATGGGAAAAAAGTTTGTTTATTGCGAGAATTTGTACTGTACGCCTCTTTTCGGGTACACTGTTACATTCAATAAACACAGGAGTGCTTGTACCCGAGTTATCATCGGGGCTGCACAAACTGCATGTGAATGCTATGTTCATGTGAGCAAGCGTTATTTGTCCTTCTCTGAGAAGGGTGGAAGTTTTCTGGAAAGCATTGGCACGCTCATCGAGTGAAAGTTCTTTCACTGTTTTTTTTTCTTTTTGGTTTCGGACTTTGGTATCTTTCACCTTGTTTGACCTAATTGCTCTGCTCAACTTATTTGTGTTCCCTATTTTTTGTCGTGTTTTTTTTGCCATTCGTATGTTTTCGTGTTCTGCACACAGGGCCAGAGTAGGGACTAGTTGGTTGTACATAATTTATTCTTGCAACACACTCGTGTTGCATGCGTTACTTTTTCTTTTTCTGAGCCTTCCTTTGTTTTCAAACAGTGCGCCATAAGAATCAACAGGTTCTGTACAGCAGCACTCGTCCTCGTTGTCCTTGGCGTCTTAGTCCGCAGTTCAAGCTATGCAATCATCATGACATAACGACCAGCCCAATCTACCAGCCTTCTGAGCTAATCCTGGTTCTGTAGGTGCCTTGTATATAGTGTACTTGAACGTGTCGGGTCACCTTTCATCCTACCAGCTGCATTCCTTGGGCAAATTGTGTGCTTATTGCTCTATCAAAGCTAGTGGATCTCGAAAGCCGTTTAAAAAGAAGTGTGGTTGGTATTTCCCTTTTCTAGAGACTCATTTTGTTTATTTTAATTACCCCTAAAGTTAATTTGTGCTTATGATACATAAAGATATGCTTCCATATTGTATTTGTTTGATATGTATAACTGTTAATTTGAATAAGAACTATCAGTTCTGCACCAATTTCATTTATTAAATATGCATATTCTGAAAATCTCAGGAAGCAGAAGTGAGTGCTTTGGAAGAGAAAGAACCGCATCACTCCATGCTTGTCCCACTGAAAAATGCTACTTCTTTTCTCATTATCTGTTTTCAGATAGCAGAAGGTTGGGGTCCTTGAGAACCAGCGCTAGCAAATACTTTAGTAACTTGTTGGGTTAATCGGTGCGTGTTGCAAGAAAGTTAGATGACGCAAACCACCAGGGAAGAATTGGCGAAAGAAAGGAGCCTAATACATTTCTTTCGCATAATCTTTCCCGGCGGTTTGTGTTGTCTAATTTCTTCTAGCAAGTAAAGACTTGCCTCGAATCGTGGCTGAAAACAAATATATCCTTGTTCTGATGGCTGGGACCGATGATTTAATGAATGTAACGTTTAACTTGTGAAATGAAACCATATTTCCCGCGTATCAATCGTCAGAGATAGACCTCTTTTGTGAAACTATCCGGGCAATGCGGCCGAAGAGCACGAAGTAGCCGGGTTGCATTTAAAATTTCCCGCGCTTTCGGGAGCGAGGAATCCGCTGCAGAGCAGTAGTGAAAGTTCAATTTTTTTTTTAGTTCTGTTTAAAATCACATGATTTATCGTCGTGCGTCGCTAGACCAACGTAGGCCAACGGATAATTAATCACAATTATTGGCGTGTCTTTTTTTTTTCGTATCGCTATCGCTTTGCTTAATACGAAATTATGAAAAAACAAAAGTGCCTAAAAGCCTCGCTATTGCTATTTTATTTCGTGTCGTTTTGTTCTTGCGTTGCTTTACCTTTTTTAAGAGGCCCTGGTGTACAGCGCATTTGCGAAACTGCGGCGCGTGTCGCGATAACAATCGACGCGCCAAAAAAACAGCTGAGCACACCGGACAGCCGCTCTTGTCTGATCGCATTGTTCTAGCTGCACTTTGCGTCGGCCGCTGAATCTGTTCGTCGCCTGTTACAGCTTCGGGTTATTGAGCATGACTACCGACAAGCCTGACACGGCGTCCGACGAGGTATTGTTTCGATGTACTCTGACCTTTGCCACGACCCGCATGCAAGCCGTGCGCGATATCGCCGGTTAACGCCGCGGTACGGTGGCACGCAGTTTTCCTATTAACCCGATGCGCAGCTGAAGATGCGGGTCTGGCTCCGCATGTGCTGGTGATCTCTTGGCAGTACGATAAGTATAGCGCGAGAACAAAACGACGACACAGAGACAAGAAGGACACGCTCGTGTCTTTCGTGTCCTTTCCTTCTTGTCTCTGTGTCGTCGTTTTGTTCTTGCGCTATAACTATCGTCATGCCATACCAACTAGCCCAAGCTGCCACACTCTTGGAAGTGTTCTGCACGCATGTTCACATGTGGTGTGGTGCAGGGCCGTACCCGGAAATATTTTTCGGTGGGGGGGGGGGGGGGGGTGTTTGTGTGTAGATCGGCCTCACTTTGGTAATCGGTGGTCTATGTGAAGGCGTGTGAATAGTGAATACTTTTAGTACCACCCTAAATGTAAATCACTAAAAAAAAAAATGGGGGCATTAGAACCCCCTCAGCTCCCCCTAAGTTATGGCGCTGAGGTGGTGCACTCTAGATCGCGATCATTCCCGGTCGTAATCTAGTTTCAGTCGATAGGATCGCGATTGGATTGCTTAACGTGGACAAGGTGTGGAGGATGGTCTATCGCGCTCTCGAAAGTAGACGCCGATTGGAAGTGTAACCGTGTTATGCTCTCTTAGGACGAGGTCGGTCGTGATAAGCACGCTGTCGCGTGCCGAACGTGGTCATCTCGGGATTGATATGGGGCTATCTGTTTTGTTCAGAATGACATCGTGCTTTGAGATAACTTCAGCTGGCGTCCTGGTTCGGCGGTCCTTCCACGCTCTCCGCGTGGGTGGTTGACACATCTGCGCGAAAGCTTGCTGCTTCTCGAGATCTTGATATCCTGCCGCGGTGAATTGTCGTGGAACTCCGTCAGCGCTAGCGTAGAAAGTCGAAGGAGGTGGCGGGTGCTTACCCGCCCGGGGCAAAAGTTTTGTTTCGCCGAGTTCAATTTCATGCTTATTTAGTTTAGCGCGGCATTGATAAGAAGTAGAAACTTTTGAACCTTCCAATATGCTCATGCCATGCCACTTCGGTGCAACTTTTACTCCTCAACATTTTTGCAGCCATGGGGTGAAACACCGAGCCTGTGTCCACCCGCCTCCCGTTTTTTTTCTTCTTTGCCCTGGCATACAGGGCACAAAATGACGGCACACCTGTGTGCCTGGCCCTCACCTCAGATCAAAAAGTGCCCTCCCCCAATCCCTCCCGAAAAAGTGTGCTGCTTCCAAGGGTACATTACCAAAGTAGTCCTTTAAAATTGTATCGTATTCATATGTTATGCACACCGCAGTTCTCAAGATATCAACAGTGGCACTGGTAAATCTTTCAGTGCTGTTCGCCCCGCCGCGGTGGTCTAGTGGCTAAGGTACTCGGCTGCTGACCCGCACGGCGCAGGTTTGAATCCCGGCTGCGGCGGCTGCATTTCTGATGGAGGCGGAAATGTTGTAGGCCCGTGTGCTCAGATTTGGGTGCACGTTAAAGAACTCCAGGTGGTCTAAATTTCCGGAGCCCTCCACTACGGCGTCTCTCATAATCATATAGTGGTTTTGGGACGTTAAACCCCACATATCAATCATTCAGTGCTGTTCATCGGTTAAGTGTATTTTGAAACAATATGAAGAAATAATAACATGCAGAGAAATATTTATATCACACCTGTTGCATTCGTCCCTGTAAATAACCAAGAAACTGCAGAGGTTTGATCTTCTGTGAGACTGTAAAATGATTGCACCAGTGGCCTGTCTCACCGTTAATGTTGTTATTGATGGCCCCAAACCTATATGCAAGAAATGAATGCCACAAGCCATTGTCTGCCTCTTTCGTTTTCGCCAGGAAACGTTGCTTTGGTTAAATCTATATTCTATTTGGGCGGGAATTGTGATTCACTGTCTGGATGTACGTCAAATTTGCATGGCATGGTTTCAAGGCTCTCATTGTTACATTTCAAGACAGAAATTTAAGGAAGGTGTCATTTTCTGAGAGTGAGTAAGTGACAATAATTAGCATGCAATTAAATATTTATTTACTCTGCAAATAGTCACCTTGAATTCTTGCATCAAAAAATAAAATACTAGGTCCAAAATGCATGCATAGCTTGATTCTTGGTTGCACTAATTTGGAACAAAGAAAAAAGAGAAACCCTACATTGGTTGCGAAACAGCCCACGTTGAATGATCGTTGAACACTGTAGCGTCTTCAGCAATGTGATCATCTGCAGCAATACGAAGTGTCATGAAGTTAAGCATATGCTGTTTGTTCACTCAGGAAGCCTCTACAAATCTGCACACTGAGTTCAAGCCATTTGAAAAAACATGCTGTGCGTGACATTCTCTTAAATGGGATGTGTACACACTGCCGCCAAGGGGGTTATTGCACCTTACCGGACAAGCTACAGAGTCCCTGCTACTGCCACGTTTCTGAGACCCTTACTGCATTTAATGTTGCTTAGGGCTTGTGGCTTACCACGTGCGAGACTGACCCAAAGATAGACCGTTGAGGACACTTCACATCTTTGCAGACCATGTCTTGCACATCAAACACTATGTCCACTTAGGAACTCGACTAGCCACTACTACATTTTGAATGCAATTGCGAGAATGTAACGAACATGCAGAAGCAGAAATTTTTTTGGGCAGCGTGCAGGTCACCCAGCACATTCGTCCAGCATTTCCCCCTGTTGTCCTCCCGCTACGAGGTAGTAAAAAGAAATTGCAGGGGAATACACATAAAGAAAAAAATAGAGTATTCGGGGAGTAGTTCTTCTACACAACAATAATCCTCATCTGACTTGTTCGCTTTGCCTTTCTCGAGAAAACCTGGCGCTGGCCACTTTCTTGTCGGGAATCATATATGTCACACTCTTAACGTGCGTGCCGTTTGCCACCGCGATCTACTGGAACCGTGGTGATAGTGCGAGGAAAGTTACCAAAATAGATGACAATTATTGTTGTGTAGCAGGAACACTCCCCAGATACTCGATTTCTTATTTTAGAGTGTGTGAGCACAGAAGAGAGTAAGGCATAAGCTGGAAGATAACAGCCCAGTTTTGGTAGAAAAATGTGTAGGTTCCTGTGTGCGTGTTTTCCACATAGTATGATAGGACATTGTAGATGGTGGATGTGTGTTTATATATATGTATGCAGCTCTATGTGTATTCGTTTAATTTATAGTTTTTTCACTTTTGTTTAAACCAGGAGCACCCCCGAAATCTGATCCCTGAGCTGTGCCGCCAGTTCTACGATCTGGGATGGGTCACCGGCACTGGCGGCGGCATCAGCATCCGGCATGGGTCAGTAGTCACACTTTGTACAGTTTATGGGCACCTGTTATAACAATGAATATGGTGTGTGTTTCTCACTGAAAGGTGTGACATTTTGAGCTGTGGGAAAGTAATGTTCCATCATGTTGCATTTTTCAACCTCATTATAACAAACCTCACTTTCAGAAGGGGAATTTTAAAGGGTCATTTTTCATTGTTAAACAAAACATTAATTGTAACTAGTCAATAAGAAGGCCAGGCTTTCTTGTCTTAGTCTGAAACATTGTTTAGTAGTGTTGGGAAAATGAAAGTTTCTTTGATTTTTTTTACATTTTTAAACATTCATTTCTTTCAAACACGGTGCATTGTTTTGGCATTCAGTGTAACTAAGCAGGGTGCTGGGATACCGGGTTGACGGCATCCCACCGCTGCCGTCCACTTGTTGTGACTCCAGGTCCAGCAGGTCTCATTGGGCTCCCATTGTAGGATCCATCGTTTAACAAGTCAGAAGAGGCGCACGTTCAACGACAAAAATTTATTTATGTGGTTAGAAGCTGGGAAGTCGACATATGGTACCAAGTGATTAAGTAATGAAATGCTGGTTAAACTAAAAACCATGTCTTCTGCTTATATAGATCCGCGCTGCCAACCCTCGCTGCATGGTCTGCATCTTCAGCCAATACGGCACTCGATGGTCTTGGCACTCCACCCACGAAGGCGGGAAAAGACTGTGTCGTCTCCACAATGCATGTGGAGAGGACACAGTCTAAACGATTTTCAAATGGGGTCATGAACGCACAACACCTAAGTTTCGCACATATCCGAGGACCTTAGCTGATCAAGGTCCTCGAGAACTCTCTTTGCAAGGGGTTTAAGCTGGAAAGGAAAGGTGTGGAAGAGGTCATCAAGGTGGACATCTGTACATATTGGTAATCCATGTTTAAGAACGATAAAAGTACACTGAGAACGAAAACACAAAACAAACAGTTTGGTTTTCTTGGTGTCCGTTATGGTGCCTAGTAATGATCTCGTTCTACTGCACAGCAGGTGTGCTCATATTTTTGGCCCTATAAGGAGCCTTGCAAACGAAAAATAAAGTGTGTGTGTGCCTTCTTTGTGTCTTAACTTTCAACGCGCTTTTACCGTTTCGAATGGACATGTGCCAAGCTTGCCTGTCTGCATTCGGGTAGATCAATATAGCGGCCGACAGGTTTATCGTCAAACATTCTACTCCATGCACATGCAGCTGATGTTATGGAGAAAGGGTGATTGAGGGGTGGTCGACTAATCTCTCGTCATTTGCTAGGAGCAACTCCTAAACACCTGCAAATTCATGTGACTTCGCTCTCCTCAAAAGATCCAGTGGCAGCCGGATTAGTCTTACCTGCCACCCCAAACAGCAAATACCACGGTGGCTTCGACAATAGCCCCGTCGCCTTGTCGCTTGCCCGGAACGCCTTTGTGCATTGTTTGGAGCCAAGGTCACTGTGGCTTTTCCAGTCTTGCAGGTTTTCTTCATGCTATACCGGTTCGTTGACACCCTTGTTCATGCTTGACAGAGGTAATGAGACTGTCTCAACTAAACACCTTTGCTCTTTGTCGGGTTCTCAGCCTCCGGAAGAATCCCAATGTTGATGACAGTCATAATAACGGTTATCTTACATTGATACAATAAAGTTGCACTATTGCTGCAAATCGTTTAATTACATAGCGTCCTTATCAAGGTGTTTATGAAATCACAGTGCGTCCTACAGCTGGCAGCTGCCAAGAAATGCACCTGAATGCGTTCATCGCCTACGCTGCGGCAGAGCGAAAAAGCAAGCGGGAAGCATGGTGTGCTTCATAGCGCAATACCCTGCACAATGTAATTCTTATTAGGGTAGTCAATTAGGCTATTTGCTATCCTGTGCAATGGAATTCATATTTGGGTATTCAATTGAGCTATTTGCTATGCTGCTGAAGTTGAATAAAGAACATTGTAAGCAAGAAGAGACAAACATGGCACTATCTAATCTCGAGTTGGCCTCACTGGTAGAGTTGTTTGTTTATTCGAGCTTGTTTTTTTTTTCTTTTGTTGGATGTGGTTGGCAACAAGCACGGCAAGCTGTCGCATTGGCAATGTTAGTTGCAGCGAGTCTTTACTCATCTCGCTAGGGATATCAACCATGCAGGAGAGAGATGTTGCCAACAAGGCAACATCCGTGTCACAGTTTCTAACTGACATTTATTGCCGAGAAAAAGTACATCACTGCTTGTTTTTGATTGTCGAACCTTGCTCTCCCGTGATATACAGTACCAGAAAAAAAATGACACCACAAACACCTTTGAGTGTTTGTGGTGTTGCAATTTCCTTTCTGTGTCTGCATTTGCATTCACTCTCTATTTAGAATGAATACTCCATTCAGAAAAAGTTGTTCTGAACTGTCTTGGAGGTTGGAGTCAATTCCCCAGTAAAAGCAGGTGGAACGAACGTCCATGTTTATACTGGAAAAAATTTCGTCAGTGATTCCGCTGCAGCAACCAGCGGTTGACACATTATGTGAAGCTACTTGCAGTTTCCCACTCCACCAGTACCAACATTACCAAGTTGTTGGGGTATCACACAGCTGCATTGTGATAAAACTGAATTGTAAGGCTTTGTTAGAATAATGCATAGTATAACAGCATACTGGAATGTCAATACCGTATGCATAATATTGCATAATTTTAACATTACATACTAGGTCTCGCCTGATTCTGGGAACAGCTCTGGTACCGACGCATTGCGTGTGTGTACACATGTGACATCACAGACTTCGAAACGTGGCACTGCGAAAAAACATGCTGTAATTCAGGTTGTCGCCTCACTTGTCGCGCACTATTGAACCAAGCCTCGTTTCTTTTCGTCGCGTGTTATTGCTGTTAATGTGCACTCATTGGAAAGAGCACAGAGTGAATAGCTGTACTGTTGACAACTATACCGTGCACACATCTAAAGAAACTTCCTGCATCACAAAGTAACTTGAGAATCGCTCCTCCTTTCATATTGATATCAAGCTCTGACGGTGAAAAACTAGAGCTGTGCAGATGGCAAAATTTTGGGGGCGAGGTGAATTCGAATATTGAAGCGTAATTATAAATCGCATAGAATATTTTTTGTATATTAAAGACGTCTTTCTTGGGGTACTTCGACACAAACATTTTGGTCTTTCTGTCTGTTTGTACATTTGTCTGTTTGTCCACCATAACGATACCCCTAACGGTTCCAAACGATGCCGCAAACGGCCAACCCCATGTGCAGCACCCACCAATATTGCTCAAGTTGCAGCGTTTATACTTGTGTGATTGCCAATTAAAAAGCAATAATTGCGCATATCTGCGGCTCCATAAAAACACGTCAATATTTTGTATGTGTGTCTTTATCCCAGAGAAGGCATGCATAAGTAATTCTAAGGACCCTAGCGTTTATTACGTTACGCTGACAATACAACGCGATGCTCAAACAGGCGAGTGTCTCCAATGCTTTGCTCAGACGACACAGTGGTGGCACCTGCCCGTCGCTTTTGATTCTACACCTTATCGCCTGTGAGACTGGCGTGCATAACTTCCTTCGTTTTTGACGATAACTGCCTGGTAGCACTTGGGTCTAACGTGCCTCAATGCGCTTGTTCGCCTTCGTTGCACGAATCGAGACTCTGTACCGCAGCGCCTCCAGAATACCATTCACTGTTTTTCTTGTGCAGAACATCAAATAAACGTTTTGTTCTCTCTTTCCAGACTCAAGACTGTCGTCTTTTGACGACATTTGCAATGAAACATGCAGATACGGGGCCAATTTTTTCACAAACATTTTTGGACTACCTTGGAGTGAAACTGCAAATGCAAAAACAAAAAAAAACATTGAAGAGGATTCCTAAGCATATTTTTCATGTGATATCAACATGAATGTTTCTCTTGGGTACGTCGGTGAAGCGCCGGTGGGGTAGTTGTCTTGCCAAGAACGAGGCAGTGCAGATGCCAAATAGCATATATGTATGTATATGATGTCGTGCGACCAAAGTGATGCCGACGTGCTCGTGAAAAGTGAAAATGCCATTTCTTCAGCCTCTCCGCCTCGTTTGTGGAAGCCCAAATGATGTGGCAGACAAGATTTTGCTTTCTTCGGGTCCAGAGTTTCAAATCTGCCTTGTAAACGTCAACATGTAACAAAACATCTGAAATTTTAGATGCTAAAAATCTTTGGCATCCGATCAAACTTTCTGACGAAATTCCAGGTCAAAAGCAGCATTATTGTAGCTTTATGTTTCCGTCTTGTTAAAATATGCTTAGGGATCCTCTGCACTTTTTTTCTGCAGTTTTGATTGGAAAAATTTAAAAAACATTTTACAGAAATATTTTACTTTATATGCGCTAAAACTAAATAATATTTAAACTCTCTTTCCACTCAAAATTTTCTTATTCACACCTTTGATTAGAAAACATTTCAGTAATGAAAGACGAGTGATAAACGACGAGAACAGTGATAAACGACGAGAACAAATAATATTTTATTGGCAGGGCATTAGTAAAAATTCAGCAGGCAAACCTATTTCACATGCAGCATAGGAGTGGCTGCCCCTAGTAGCTTGCTATTTAGATTGCAGCTGGCAACCACATTCATAAATTTGTCTTTTTTGTCCACTTTGTTTTTCGTATATGGACTTCCTGCCACTCTTGCTTCCCTGCCTGTTGCCATTGTGTATTGTTTTTTGTCTGAGACAAAAAAAAGCATTTTTAAAGTTTATTGCTTTATTAATTTATTTGTTTATAGGGACTTCATTGTGGTAGCAGCTGTTGGCAGGGTGGATATAGCAGTTTAGCACATATAGATTCATGGGAGTTGCAAGCATTTTTCGAGCATTTTTAAGAATTCAATAAGCACTCATAATGAACAAATAAAATTACACAAATGTAAATTCGTAAAGTGTACAGATATTTTTCAGACATTGTTAAAGACTTAATGAACGATTTCAGTAGTAACATCAATCCAGTCGGGTATTGTCGTAGTAAAAAAAATATTTAAAACAGTTATTCCATATGTTAAAGGGAGCTATAGTTGAAGCATGGCTTTGTCTTGTTTGATAACCTTATGAGTGAGTAAGCAAATGCCATAATGGCCATTTACGAGCTGAAAGACAAATTGTGATCGGCAGACATGGTTCCGCTTGGTCACACATTGAAGTTTGACTTGTGGGCCCCTCTCATTTCACTCTGCGATGCAGGCACGAGATCTACATCGCGCCGTCAGGGGTTCAGAAGGAGCGGATAGCTGCGGAGGACCTCTTTGTGCAAGACATGGAGGAGCGCTTCCTGTCAGGGCCTCCGCCGCACAAGAAGCTGCGCAAGAGCGAATGCACGCCCCTCTTCATGAACGCCTTCACACTGCGTGGTGAGGACGGTCATGCATAGAACACATACTGTGCATTACGAGTACTGGTTGTCCGCTTGTGCTTACCTGCCAAGTCTACCGCATTTTCCGGGAAACTCCTGGATTGTGTCTATTTCTTACATTGTACGGTTGTCATGAAGGAAATCGAAATTTCTACTCTTGATCTGGCCGCATTGACAAAAAATGCAGGTTGGTCCGATTCAGGCTTTTCATGCAGAGATGGCTTTTTATTGTAATTGAATTTAGGAGGCTCAACCGCTGCAAGTGGGTTAGGGGGGGGGGGGAGACAGAAAATTAGGTGGGCAGATGAGATTACGACGTTTGCAGGTATAAATTGACAGCAGTAAGCACAGGACTGGGTTAACTGGCGGAACATGGGAGAGGCCTTTCTACTGTGCGTGAATTCAGAATTCTACTGTAAACCCACAGTAGAATGTCAGTAATGCGAAACTGCCAGATACAAATTCCACTGTGTCCATTGGGCCAAAATTTTGATGTACCGAACACTTTTCCTCATCGCAACAGGTGATATGAACTTTAGTAGCGAAACCTTCCAATGAATGCTAGGATTAGCGTGCTCAAAGCTTCGGAAGTACGCGCGTGGCCAGTGTTCGCACTGTATTGTGCACTGCATGTGGTTATTGTTTGCCACAACCACTGTGGAGGCAACCGTGGTTGCTTTTGACAGGACTGTGTAATGCGACGTTGTAACTGACAGAACTCCGAAAGCGTATGCTCGCGTTCAACGCTCGACCAGTCAAAGCGACCCTGCTTTGTGCAAACGCTGCAGGCAAAACTGCGGCAGATGCGATCATACATAGCTAGACACTATACAGTTGAGCCCGCTTGTAACGAACCTGAGAGTGACACGGGATCCGTTCGCTGTATCCCAAAGTTCGTAGTAAATGAAACACAGCTTTTAAAAAAAGTGGCGAGTGAAAACACAACTTTTTTTTTCCCCAAAAAAAGTCCGTAATGCACGTGTTTCGAAGAGCAGAAGCGATAAGGGCGGTCACGAGTTCATTTAAAACGGCAGGGTGCTCGTTCGCCAAGGCCCGTGGCATAAGCTGCATGAGGCACTGGCTCTGAAGTTTTGTCGTTATCGCAATCGAATTCCTTCCAATCGCTCTCCCCACCTACTTCATCCACAATGCCCCAATTCGTGCACGGTTCCGCAGTGTCTGCATCATCATCGGCCGTAATTAAACCACTGCTACAGATGTCCCACCCGCTCTCCCAGGTCAGAGTCGACGGCACGCGGCCACAAATCGCCGCCGCAGTGGTTCTGTTCGGAAGCTTCAGGCTCAGCATCGGGCCCGACCTCGATGAAGTCGGTCTCGCAAAAACAGTTTCGCGCACATGTAGCCGTCACTGCTGTCCACGAAATATTCACCATATCCACAGCTGAAAACCGGGACGCCCGAAGCGGAAAGTTAGCTGCCAGGTGGTCAACAGCTATGAGCAAGCGATCCGCAACATGGCACCTAATGCGCGGATTACGCTCAAGCCAAGCGGTCACACTTTCGACGTTTTGTTGAGTGGTAGGAAAAAGCGTGCTAGTCCTCCTGTCTGCCATCATGACTACACACGCACACCAAGAGTGAGCTAGATGCGCACACGCGACACACATGCCAGAACACGTGCAACAGCTCTGGGCCCATTTCCTGTCAGAAAACGACACTAATTCGAGCCAGCGTGGCTGGCCGTGAAGTGGTGGAAACGGGCGAAGGAGTTCTGATCAAGAGAGGAGAGCAGATTTGCGAGAGAAGGGCAAGGAGTTAAAGAGAGGGGAGGATGCGGTGGGAGGGTGACCTTGAAAACCAAAACACATGAGGAAGAGGCAGGTTGGGTAGCTTGCTTGAAAGGTCGGCGAAACTCGCACGTAGAAAGACTTGAAAGTGCGCCTGTGCGCGCAGAAGTCAAACCACGGTTGCCTGGATCGGTGCGCGCAGCGGTGTTCGAAGAATCGGCGGCCGTGGTCAAAAAATCGTTTTGTTGCACCGGAGGGTTCGCGTAGCCTCACGAACTTCGATATTTCGCGATTCGTTCTGCGCAAATTAACAGCCATTTTCGCACATCTGCACGCGCACGGAAGGCATGCTAAGCCGATTGCGAAGTGAGCGAGATTACCTAAGTCCTAACCACGATAAGAATCGCAAATTATCTGAGTCAATGGGGTAGCGTACGCACGTGCACTAGACGCAGACTATCGGATACAGTCGCTGGCCGACCATGTTGGCAAATGGTCTGGTCACTGCAGGCCGGCGACGCCAACAACAGAACTAGCGATCGAAAATAGGGTAGATGGCCGACCGCTCTTCGAAAGATCGGTGACAGTGCGAAAACATGGTCTTCGTCTGGCGATGCCGGGTGCTCTGAGTAGCGGGGGGACAAAGGACGGAGGGGTGCGTAACAAAAAGCAGTTGGGGCATGGAGGAAGGAAACAGCTTTCCTTCCTACAAGGGTCGGAAAGAGCGACAACTAGAGGGTCATGGAGGCAAGTTCGACGTTTAACAATAAGAGTGTATGGGCACCTCGCTGATGCCTTATCGATGGTCGAGAGTGGTTTCCCGGGAAGTCGGCAGACCGCTGACTCCGTTTGCTGTAACCGATCAGCTGCGCTAGGAGACGTTCGTTGTAAGTAAGTGCGATTTTGTGCCATTGAACCAATGTATATTTTCACGGTCACGCGGATATTGTTCGTTTTAAGTGAAAGTTCGTTTTAAGTGGGGCCGTTATAAGTAGGCTCGACTGTACTCAGTTTTGAGAGCATGCGTGCAGCCAGCGCACGGGGATTGAGAACAAGCTTTTTGCTGCCACAGCAGTCCAGTGCACAGAAACGCGGTCACGGCGACACGATAGCGATCTATAAGCTTCGAGGGTGCACGGCTAACGCAGCGGTAAATTAAAAACAATAAAAACATAAAAAGTCAGTTTCACTGCGAGCTTGTAGCAATGATTGCAATAGCAAGAACTTGGAATGTGACGCTGAGAACCATAAGCAGATCGAAACGTGCAGCATTCTGCTCACAAACAAATGATGCACAAAAACAATATACACAGGACGAGAGCGAAGTAACAACGCTTACTGCTCGGCACTTAAAGCACCGTTTAAACAAAAAGGATGCACGAAACGTAATCACAAGTACAGATGAGTGCAAACAAACAAGTGTCCCAGTAATTATACTTCACTGTGTATGAAAAGCGCGCTCTTTTCACAAATGGGGCCTGTGCAGTGAGCGAAGTGACCTTTGTGCGCCCGGTAACTAACACAATCATTCGGGCCGAAGTCCAAGGCACACCATTCTCCCCACCGAAGGATAAGCGCGTGCGCCCAAGCATTTAGCCGCTTCTTCCCCCCCTGCCATTCGCGGAGCAAAATACAAGTGGGCAATGAGCGCGCGTCGGTGCGTCGTTACAAGCTGGCTGATGAGGGCGGGTGGCTTTTTTTCTTTCTTGAGTTTTCTAATAGATATGTATGTATATATATATATATATATATATATATATATATATATATATATATATATATATACACACACACACACACACACACATATAATGTGATTGACGGCGGCGGTAAAAAACCAGCCGAGACTGTTCATATAATTGATATCGCATTAAAGAAAGGCTGGAAGCATCTTGGCATTCCTGTCCAAAGAATCTAGTAACGTAGCGAAGTTTTAACTCACGCGTTGATGTGTGATAAAGATTGTTAGTTGTTTTGATGATGCGAAATTTCAAAAGTATTTGCGCTCCCTTTCACGAGCAAGAGCCCATTGGGGTAAAAAGACGATTAATACTTATGTATGCGACGATAGATGCTCTGTGAGCGTGCACACCATACAGTGAGTCTTGAGCGACTATGAGGCTAGAGAAGCCAGACGTTGACTAGGACGGTTTAGTGTGTAGCGCGGTTGGAATGTAAGCCTATTGGGTCTGAGTATCAATTTGAACGTAATGCTATTGGTTTTTATATTTGTATATAGAGAGTGTGCCGTGCGATTGTTTATTAATTGTGGTGTGTTGTTATCCGAGTCATGTCTCAGTTCATCGCCCGCTGCAGCAGTCCGTAATCCATGACATCCTCTTTTAAGACTCGCAGCTTAGTTAGGAAACCCTACCCTCGTGTGTTCGGCCACTCCGAGCCATTATTAGACAGCAGTGCCGATGTTTACGCTTGCGGGGTTGTCCCCCTTTCTGTTTTTCGTGATGTTTATTGTTTTTTTTATTGTTGCCATAAAGGGGGTGGCAAGCCAGCGCAACCTCCCTCCCCTGGTTGCGGAAATCTCCCTGACTCAGAATTCTTGAACTTCACAGGTTGGCTTGTGCAACATACTTGGTGTCAGCCCCCACCCCCTTCCTTTGACACTTGTTGCGCACCTTTTTTAACCTACACTGAAACCTCCATATAATGAACTCGGATATAACGAAATATCTGTTATAAGGAAGTAAATAAAAAATAGTCTTGCAATCGACACAGCGTGAGACATATACCTTCAGGACAAATTTTCGATTATAACGAAGTTAACTTTCTGTATGATGCAACTTTGTTATAACGAGGTTTGACTGTATTAGGGTGAATGAGAGGGACCACTGCGAGCACAAATTAACAACACTTATGCGGTGATTGGATTCTTGTGATGATAGTAAACACTGAAAACGCAAAAGTGAAGACCCTCAGTCGGCTTTCTGGTTTGGCGTGTAGTAACCAGCCCCTTTCCCCTAAAATGGGTGGCTGGATCTGCCCCTGAACATGCCCTGCTGGTGTCTGATGCACCCAGCTATCACTGTTGTGTGATAAAAAAAAAGTAAAATGCCAGAAACACACCACATCTGATTTCATATAACAGCCATATGTCGTATAACTGATACAAATGATATGTTGCCAAATAAGACATGTTACTGGAACCAACACTTTGGCATTGGGAGTTGAAACAACTTGTCTTCCAAGCATCACATTCTGTGTTATCTACTCCATTCTTTGCCATTCTCAGTGGGGAACAGTAGAATCGGGATGTGTCCCTAAAATGGAGCAACAGAATCCATGGTCCTTCAGAAAAGGCTGTGTGTCAAAAACAGGGTTGTGAGAATAAACAAAGGAACAAAGGAAGGTGGTGTACCAAGAAACTTTGTTTCTTGGTACACCACCTAATTTTGGTGGTCCAACTTGTGCATGAAGACTCGTACTGTCCTTAGTGTGATAGAATTGATGCCAAGTAATGGTAAGACTGTCGTGATGACAACTGTTTTTACAGGTGCGGGGGCAGTGATTCACACTCACTCCAAAGCAGCCGTGCTGGCAACCCTCCTTTACCCGGGCACCGAGTTTCGGATCACCCATCAGGAAATGATCAAGGTTTGCACCTCAACTGTCCACGATAGTGCAAATAATACTTTCCTGTCTATGTCTGATTTGGTATATAGCCTTATTCTGCATGTAGGAGACATCACTATGAACATGTAAGATGAATCTTGCAGTTGTGTGCACAGCAAAGAGGGCTTAGAAGTGGAGCACAAAGTTGAGATTTTTTTTTTCAGGCGCCTTTATTTGATACAGGCTCACTCTTCCGAGGTGCCGGTCACTGCTGGTTGGCATCGGGTTATGAATGGCGGGCTATTTGCCAATAGCCAGCATAAATGAAGAGCAGCGTTCAGCTCAAATGCGCTGGTTGCCACGTAGGTGCCTCCACGTGTCAGCGCAGCGCTCTGTTGTGTGCTAACATTGCACAGTGGGCCACACTCCGACACAGGAATCACGATGGGAGAGTGTGGTCGTGTTCCATCACACTTGCTCAAGGTCGTGATGTGAGCTGATGTAACTTGTTTCCCCAGTGCCATTCTTGCCTGTGTAGATTCCAGCACGCTTATTGTGATGAGGGTCGAGGGAAAGTGCGCAACAAGCCTCTGTAATCATAGAGTTTTCTATATATACACTAGAAGGAACTCTGGCACTAGTGTCTGTGGGAGCTGCAACGCAAAGCACTTCAGTCACCATGAGAATGATTATGTACCGTATTTACTCGCATAATCCTCGCACTTGCGTAAGTGTCGCGCCACAAAAATCGCTGCAGCAGATATCGCCTGCTACTTTCAGCCAGTGATGATGATAGCACCCATTAGCCTAGCGCCATCTCTTATGCATTATGCATGCTGGTAAATTCCACAAAGACTCTCCTGATACGCTGGGACCGGCTTAACAGAGAGGCCGAAAACACACCGGCCAGGAAAACGCCCCACACACCCTGTTCTTCTTCAACCCCGAGCAACGGCAACCCGTCACCCGGTTCCAATGAATTCGTAGCAAACTAAAGTGACCCAACATGTAAACATCTAAGTTTAGACCACGTGAATGGAGCAGGTCACGTTCTTCCTTCCTCCGTAGAGCAGGTGGGGAACACGGCATGCCGTGGCTCGGCTCGACTTTCACCGAACTATTAGGTGCTTGCTTGTGTGTGTACGTGTTTGAGTGTGTGTACGCGCGTTGAGGAAACTCTAGCGCCTGGCTAGTGGGCGAACAGCCCAATCAATTATTTATTTGTTGTTTATTTTTATTCATGTGGCGCATGAAACGCCTACCCAGTGTCAAAAGGAAAGAGGAACAATTACTAACTTACTAACTTTTTAGAACGGACTTCTAACCCAATACAAACCAAGTCACAAGTTGCGTAACAGCACTTGTGGCACCGCCTGCGTTCTTAGTGTTAGTAGTGCGGTGTTCTGCGATAGTGCTGTAGTGATTCGTGTGTAGCATTATCTTTTTTGTGGCTACGTGATAAGCCGATACAGGAGCTATACAGCTGCTTTCAAGCTAAAGGTTATCGACGATGCTCTGGAACATGGCAACAGGGCCGTCAGCAGGCACTTCAGCGTGGATGAGTTCTGTGTGCGCTACTAGCGACGGCAGCACAAACAGCTCAAAGCCACAAACAATTCACGTAAGGCCTTCAGTGGGCCTAAGACTGGAAGATACCCACAGGTTGAGATGGCACTACTGGACTACATCAAGTGTCTATGCGCGGACAGGCGTGCCATTTCAATCGAGCTGCTAAAAAATAAGGTGCGCATAATTGCCCAGAAGGAAGGCATCTCGGCGCAAGATTTCCGCGCGAGCAACGGGTGGGCCACACGGTTCATGCGCAGAAGTGCACTCTCGCTCAGGAGACGGACGGCTCTTTGTCAATGGCTACCTTCGGCGTACGAAGATAAGATCATCGATTTTCATCGATATGTCATTAGTATTCAAGAGCAAAAGAACTTCCTGCTCTCTCAAATTGGAAACATGGATCAAGCTCCACTCAACTTTGACATGCCACTGAGCACAACTGTGGAGCCGAAGGGTGTGGCGGAGTGTGCATATTAGAACGACAACTGCCGAGAAGCAGAGGTGCACCGTCCTGCTTGCCGTAACAGCAGAGGGGGCAAGCTGCCCCCATTTATTATTTTTAAGCAGAAGACCCTCCCGAAGGCCAAGTTTCCCCCTGGAATACACATGAGAAAGGGTAGATGACCGCTGACCTTATGGTCGACTGGGTAAAAACTGTTTGGGGACGCTGCCCTAGAGCACTTCTTTACCCGTCGCTGCTAGTCGTTCACAGTTTTCACGGTCACCTGGTGGGCTCCGTTCGGGCGAAGCTGAAGGAGCTGCGAACTGACCTTGCTGTCATTCCAGGCAGTCTGACTTCGATGCTGCAGCCTCTAGATGCATTTTTGAACAAGCCTTTCAGGGATAATGTTCGGAGGCTGTATTCAGAATGGATGGCCGAAGGCGACCATGCCATGACTTCCGGGGGCAAGATAAAGAAGCCGTCGGTAGAGCTTCTTTGTTCTTGTGTAATTGAGGCATGGTCCATGATTTTGCCAGAAATTATCGACCGCAGCTTCAAGAAGACTGGGATCTCCAACGTCTTGGACGGCACAGGAGACGACATGGTCCAGGAAAACGACGAGGAAAACCATGCTGAAGCTGGCGATGAGTCCGATGACGCAGCTATGAGCAACGTAGACGGCACTCTTGACTCGGGCTTCGAGTAGTTCGCCCAAGAGACTTGTTAGCTAGTGACTTTAGTCTGTGCAAGTAAACCTTGATTTGGGTTGAACATGTAGTTTCATTGTAAAGGTAAGCCTTGTATCAGCACTTTTCGAAGCTTTTAGTTGGTGGCGATAAAACTGTGATTTGTGACTGTATTTTTTTTTGCGCTGTACAGTTTTGCGTAAAATTTTCTCCGCGTAATTATCGCACCCCCAACTTTCGATCGGTTTTTCGGGGAAAAAAGAGTGAGAGGATTATGCGAGTAAATACGGTAGTACACGGATTTGTCTAGTAGTCTTTATTTTTCAGTGCCGTTTGGATCCATGTGATCAGAATCTGATCTGCCGTAATACAAAGTTCATCAACGCTTTAGTAATTAGGTTTCACCACCTTGATTGTATTGGGTTCATTGATTGAAATCTGCTCACGAAGTTTACAAGGGTCTCTTTATTTTTATAGAACAGTACCAAAACACAACAATAAATCCACAAGTGCGTTCGAAACCCACAAGCATGAAGACTAGAGAAATCCATGCAACACCGATCATTCCCATGGTTGTGGAACGATCACAGCACCCGAGTCCACCCTAGTTCATTTTAGGACACTCTAGGTCTGTAACCCCATCCGTTCTTGCTGTGTTGAAGAAAATTTTGTCAGAAGCCATTTGTGATCCAAAAAGTTCCACTACTGAGGTAATTTGATGACTACGTGAAAAGTGAACTGGGAGCATGGAAACGGTGTATCGTGGCCCCATACAGTAAAACTTTGTTATGAGAGACGCTCAGGGAAGCCAGGGAACATTTCTCTTGTAACCGAAAATATTAATAACGGCAAAGAATAGGACATGGTCGCCTCAATAAAATATGGAAATTATTCTCAAGTCATTACTATAGGCGTACGAAGTGACCAGGGTATGATGCTGTGCACAAATTCAATTCAGAGGTACTCAGTTGTGATTGGGACGACGACAGTGAATATAAAAGCTTACTGGCAGAAAGTTCAGTAGCACTTGTAGTTGAAACCATGTGATGAACCATGTCCATGGTTGCAGAAAGATTGTAGCACCAGAGTCCTTTTTCGTTAATTTTAAGACACACTAGGCCTGCAGTGCCATTTGTTTTTGATGTGTTGAAGAAACTTTTGTGGGAAGCAATTTGTAAGTCAATTAATTACTCAGGTCATTTGATGGCTGCTTTAAAAGTGAACTGGGAGCACTTTAACTGAGTCACTTTACACTTATCGTGAGTACGGAAACAGTGCACCGTGGCCCCGTAGAGTAAGACCTTGTTACAAGAGACGCTCAGGGGACCCAGGAAACATTTCTCTTGTAACTGAAAATTTTAACAACAGTGAAGAATAGGACACGGTAATGTCATCAAAACATGGAGATTACTCTCAAGTCATTACTATTGACGTATGAAATGAAAGTGTATGCTGTACATAAATTCAATTCAGTGGTGCTAAATTGATTGGGACGTCAGTGAATGTAAAAGCTTTCTGACAGAAAGTTGAGTGGCACTTGTTAAAACCACGTGATGAATCATGTCCACCTGCGCAGCAGAATAGAATTGAGCCTAAAGGACAAAAATTGCAGTTTGTACGCCATGGTACAGTGATGTCTGCTGTACGACGTGAATGTGTTGGGTTGTGTCCCTTATAATTGGTGAAGAATTTACTTCAGGGAGCTGATAACATTACTTTTAGTAACAGAATGCTTCTTCTAACCCAGTATAGAATGTTTTTCACTGGGTGAAGGAAAAAAAAAGCAAGCAAGACATTTTCGTGTGTCTTTCGTATAACCAAGTTCAGATTATCGCATCGGCTCTTTCATTACAGTGGCAGTGAAGCCTTTTATAAAGAAAAGTTGTTGAGAAACACGCTTCCTTATACATAGCAACCTTTTTATAACAAAGTTTTATTGTATACAGGAAAATAAGTTCCTTATGTCTATAAATTCATTTTAAAGGTGTATTCCTAACACTAAATCTATTGCAAGACTACTTTTCGTTTACTTAGTTATAGCTAATATTTCGGTATATCTAGATTCGGTAATACCGGGTTTGATGTAGGGATGTTCAAAAACGGGTAATGTTCCATGAATATGAAATAGTGCTGGGACACTTTGCTGTTTTTTGGTAATGTTGTGCCGCAGTCTATACAGTAAAACCTCGTTAATTTGAAGTCACTGGGGCCGTGAGAAACTTTTGAATTCAACGGGTTTTCAAATGAACAGAACTTAGAAAAGGTGGGAGGCTAGGAAGTTACAAATATTCGAAGTAAGAAGGGCTGATCATTTGTTGTGCCGGCTAGTTTGCAGCTGCGAGGCTCATATTTTCCTGCCATACTTGGTCATAATTTTTGCCGAGAAAACGGAGGAACAGCAGGTCTTGCTGCTGGCACTGGGGAAAAAAAAAAGATATAACTTAGTCGAGATCAACTAAAAAGTGCGCATGCAGAAAACAAGACATGCTTCACTGCAATACGGTGATGACACACGGGCAAGCCTGTCTGCTTCTCGCTGTGTCAGCACGTCGTAGAATAGAATAGAATACTTTATTTAGGGCATAGTTACATACAACATGAAATATGTCCACGAGGCAAAGCAAAAGGAGACTCGTAATCTCCTGACGAGGCCTTCACCCCGGACTCACACGTCGGACAGCCAGGAGTAAAACCAGAGAAAATAAGTACATTGCACCAGAAAAAATAAGTACAGAGAAACCAGAAAAAAAGCGACTAAGTACAAGGCTCATTGCACAGTTTATATAAAGAAAAAAATTAACAGTAAAAAACTAATTGGGACAAAAATGATTCAGTTTACTTTGTGTTTAACAATTATACAATGTTAAACAAATGTACAAAACTACATAATTTTCACGTTCATTGCAAAACAATTGTATATTTCAAGGAGGCAGGAACAGTTGCATTACTTGTTTTTTAAGACATGATATACTTGAGTTTTGATTGGCCAATTCAATTAAGGATGGGTTTTTATTCAACAATGAAATAATCTGATAACCTGTAGTTTCAGTACCGTAATTAATCAGTAGTCGCAATCTCGTTAATGAAATAGTGCGAAGGTCATATGCCACTTCTTTGTTTAGATATTTGTTTGAGAACATTGTGCAATCATGTTTGAATTTGTGGAAAATTATTGTTGCCATGATGTGGCCATTTGCCCATTCTTCCTGGTAAAATGAAGAATTTAAGGATGGACAGTGTGGTGAATTTGGCGATATGTTATGGCTTGAAAACAGGATCATTGACACTTTCAAATATAGTTTTCGAAGTACGCGTTGCAAGCAGCGACTCTGCCAGTGCTGCAAGTGCGCGAATTGTTGGAGCCACCGGCAATTTAATCGGAGGTTCGCGTACATTGAATGTTTTTAGAGTCCCAGAAAGAATGGTTAAATCATGACGCGCTGACGTAGCGAGAAACATGTAATGAGCTGCCTGCTTGTCACCGCTGTATTGCAGTGAAGCATGCCTTGTTTTCTGCAGGTGCACCACGAGACCATTTTTTTTTTTTTTTTCGCACTGGAAGTCGTGGGGTGCTCTTCAGCTGCCACTCATTAGCATCACTACTTTTCAATGCCTTATGGCTCTTAAAGGCCGTCGTTTCCATGTATTTGTGGGGAAGCAAAGATCGGTAATTGACTCATGACACCCAAAGTTTTGGAATTATCCGGACTGGTGCTTACCGCCACTTCAAATGATCCGCTCAGACATATATTGCAAAATACGGGGCTGCGAAAATGTTTCGAGCTAAGCGGGATTTCAAAATGACGGAGTTCGAATTATTGAGGTTTTACTGTGCATTCACTACAGAATAATGTTAAAAGTACACCCGTGAGAAAAAGTATATGGACCATTGCCTTTCATATACTTTTGCTGTCTGCTTCATCTAGGGGCTAGGCATTGGCTGTAGAAGGCATTTCTCTGTCAAATTCCATCATGGTAATGCTGTCTAGAGCTGTTCTGTCAAACCAATGCTCTACACAGCAGACGGCGTGTGACTGGACAGAGTTGGCAGCTATTTTGGCTTGCACTTTCGTGGTCTGTGTACTTTTGCTCGTGTTGTATGAGACGAACAAATATTCTTTCGAGATTTTGTCTCCATTGAATCTTAAGGCTTTCCTGCCTCAAGCAATTAGGTGCTCTCTCTGATTGCAGAAGAGTGCATTCATAAGGTTCCATTAGGTTTTCACAGGTTTCCTCTCGGTGTTGCATCTTGGCCAGGCTTCACAGACATGAGCAAACCTTGCATTGCTATTTTGTATGTCTTATTTCAAACACCTGCATTTACATTCTCAGCTTTTTTGTTGTTGTTCTTGGTCTTTCCTTGGTATTTTATCAATTGCGCATTCAATGCTCTTCATGGCTGTGTGTGTTGTTTTTTGTTTTTATTTTGTTTTTTGTGCGGTGTGATAGTTATGTACATATGTTTGTTTGTGCAAGCCCACTCGCTCTTCGTATGTACCACGCAGGGCATCAAGAAAGGTCAGTCTGGCATCAGCTACCGCTACGACGAAGAACTGGTGGTTCCCATCATCGAGAACACACCTTTTGAGCGGGACCTCAAGGTGGGTGCTGCTTCCTTTTTTTGACAGAAACAGTCCCAGTGGCCATCCCCTAGCTGAAGCATTGGGGTAATATTCAATAATGGACGTTGTAGGCAATCATTTTTGTCATAGGCATTCATTGTTGTAGCCGCAGCACCACTTCTGCACGAGCTTTTTCTTTAGTGTAGGCTTCTTTCTTTCTACACTAAAGGCTTGTTTGGAAGAACTCGGAGAGGGTCGTAAAATTTTATAAATTTGTGGATGGGCACTGTAATGAGCGAACATTAATGATTAGAAACAGCATGAAACTAGCACGGCCAAGAAATCGCACAGGACCGGCTCCATGCTGTGTGATTTCTTGTCCTTGTTTATATCATGCTGTTTCTAACTGTGGATACGTACCACCTGGCTCGTTTCGACTCTCTATTAATGGACATTATGCCGCATTGGGAAGGCAGAATCCAGAGAAGCCACCGCCAGCTCGTCACGAATCAGGCGCTGCCACACATTTGTAGTTGGGGATTGCATAAATTAAGTTCGTGGAGTTCTGATAGCAAACAGAATTAATGAATTAGTCAGTGATAGATTGATTGTGAGAGATTGAGTCTCTAGTAAATTCAGCTTGGTTTGGTTTTCGCGTCATATTGTGCTTACTCTGGCATGTATTCTGCGAGGAGCGATCTAAACTAGGGGCGCCTGGTTTATATTAATCGTTGTAGATTTTGTCATGTTCAAATTATCTGGTGTTTTTCCCCGGGGTATGCCGATCTTAGAATTTTCAATTGTTTTTCTAATACTCTTTGCTATTCGATTAACACCTGAATTTTAGTGTTCAGAATTTTTGAACTTCTGGAAAATAAATATAACAATATGTAATATTGGAAAAATAAATCTAATAACAATAAATTGCCGTAGAGCATCTTTGGTATGGTGTTCACAAGCGCACCCATGTGGAACTGCTGGCGGCTTTTACGGGTGCTGTAAGCGATTGCTGTGGGCCGACCTTGGCTGGGCGCTCTGATGCCAATGCAAAAATGGCATTCAGAATTTCGAGAGGCCAAAGAGCGATGTGATTCATTGCTTGTGACCAAGCACATTGCGGTGTCTTTGCTTTCACTTGTCTGCCAACACTATGTTCTTGCCTGCAATGTTTGAATTCATTTCATAAGTGGGCGCCGTGAGGAAAGTTTGGCATAGCCATGACTTGAGCAGTAATATCAGTTGCGTGTCCACAATGCCCAATGTTTCACAGTACGTAATGCTCGATTGTGATTTCGAAGGGTCATCCGACGTCTGAAGGGTTGATGAGCAAAACCTCTGAGTCCCACGAGTCAACGCTCGGTCCGGTATGCATGTCTGCCATGTTCATTCTGATCGTGGCACACTGTCCTAATATCGTATTTATTCGCGTAACTTCTGCCCTCACATAATTTGCACACTCTTAATATCTAGCTAGCTTTAGTTAAAAAATATATTTACTCGCCTGTTTTGAGCTCCCAACACGCCCAAGCCAGCTCACTGGCACATGCACAAACAGACTTGAAACCGCCGGATGCTTTCGACAGGCATACCCCTCTCCGAGGGGGCGAGCACAGTCGTTTAAAGAGGCTGCAAGATCAAAGTCTCTTCTATTGAGGACTTTCCCCAAACTATGGTTCCTAGAATACTGTACCTGAACACTCAAGCCTGTTGACGGGTCGTCGCGACTCCAGTGTTCGATTTTCTCTATCTCTTCGCCTCTTCCACTGTGAGAATGCACACTCTCAACATGGCACGGACTATTTTCTGCATCAGATGCGTACGAAGGTCTGTTGCGCCAACTGTTCCTCTTGTTCTCTGCATCTGCGCTGCGATGCAGGCTTGGTTGATTTCAGAAGTTTAGGTTTTGCCATCTGTCCGTCGCAGTTTTAATGTTCCCTTGCAGTGTGCTAAAATATATTTGGTGAAATTGAAGCTCGCTGGTATAGAGTTTGCCGTAGAAAATGAGAACTGTATGGCTGCCAAACAATTCAGCATGACTTCTTCAATGTTTGATGTTCGGTACAGGAGAGAGCACAAGAGGCACGGACTATTTTCTGCATCAGATGCGTATGAGGGCCTGTTGCGCCAACTGTTCCTCTTGTTCTCTGCATCTGCGCTGCGATGCATGCTTGGTTGATTTCAGAAGTTTAGGTTTTGCCATCTGTCCGTCGCAGTTTTACTGTTCCCTTGCAGTGTGCTAAAATATATGTAGTGAAATTGAAACTCGCTAGTATAGAGTTTGCCGTAGAAAATGAGAACTGTGTGACGGCCAAACACTTCAGCGTTAACTTCTTCAATGTTTGATTTTCGGTACAGGAGAGAGCACAAGAGTGCTTGCTTGCTAAAACAGTCTCTTTCCGTAGAAGACCTTTTGAAGCTTAATAAGTCCTCTGCTATTGCCGTACTGTAGGACCTCGTTTTTGCAATCATGAGGAGCTTCAAGAAAATGGCACATTCGAATGCACTTGACGATACCATGGACAACATACTTTGGGAGGGCAGTGATAGCAGTCGCGACAATTCACAGTCGGACCTATGATCAGTGACTTCGATTAGACCGCGCATAACCGAATCTGGCTGGTTAAAGTATGCACTACTTCTGCTAAATAAACAAGTACACCTTGTTTGGGCTCCTGTTTATTCTATCTATATTGTATGCCGTGCTTGTTATTACTATTGCACATTATTTTGGATGTGTTCGTGAAAACTCCACATAATTTGAGTACCCCCCTTTTGGAGCTCCAAAAGGGCCAATAAGAGTGTGTAAATTATGCGAGTAAATACGGTATCATGATTGAGCTTTTACTTGCAGCTGCTGAAATTCAGTGAAAGTGACCTGTAGTCAAGTAAATTCAACTCCAACAGCAAGGTACTCCCATACTTTCATGCCAACTGTGTCACATTCTACTTAATTCAAGGACTTCCACATCACAACTGCAGTAGAACCTCGTCACTTAGGACCCATCAAGTGTCAAGTTTGCCCAGGGTTCTGTCTTCTCATAATTCAGTATATGTAGGTTGCACGCACCGTCAGAACGACTTGGATGTTGGCTATGGTCATGTTATTAGCATCCATGGTTTCTTTCGCTGCGGACAACACTTAGTACCTTTGAGTCAGTGAAATGTGTGAGCGATGTGACAAAACTCAAACATGACCGAAGCTGTTGAAGATGAACAGTCTTTTAATTGTGGTCTACCTGCTGGTACAAAGCTTGTCTGATACCTCGACATAATATTGCTGATGAAAATATGATCATGCATATTTAGCGATTTTGCTGCGGTCGTAATGAGAAGGATATTGTGGCAAGATGAGAATTGCAGATTTTGCAGTGCTCTTGTGCAAAAATATGAGCATGATTTGCATATTATTAAAAAATGAATTTGTTGTTTGTTTATTGTTTTCCTTGCACTCTCAGTAACATGGCATTAGGCTGTTCAGCGTGACTGCAATGTTGTTCTGAGTGTTCAGTCTGTTCAGTCTGAATGCTTCGTGTAAAGTTGAATTGAATGAAATCTGCTATGTAATTTACTGCTTTCATTTTGAAGTTTTAGTTGCATAAAAAATCGTGTATTCTTTTGGCAATTCAGTGAACCAACATTATGCTGCAGTATCAATTTAACAGGGTCATAGCACATTGCACACACTTGCCCAGTCCGTCTGTGATCAAAAAGAAACTTGCAGGCATCCTAATGCATTTGCCTGAGACAACTCTAAAGCAAAAGCCACCTCCTTTTTCTGCTGCTGAGTTGGTCAATTGACTCTTCCCCTTCCAAAAGCTTCCTGCTTCTAATATGGTTTGGCACTGCCGCCAGGATTGGTCCACCTTTGAGCAGGTGATGGTGTGGTGTCATGATGTCATTGAGTCACATCAGCAGTTGACATAAAAAGTTTTGGCAGTCCACAACGTTATAATCATATCATTTGGTAATATCATCAAATGATAGTTTTTATTGATGGCGATAAGGTTCAATTTTTATGTATGATGAGACATCTTTCTCCTGATAAGACACTATGTTAATTTCACTTCGAAATACTGTACACTCTCAGTAAACAGAACCTGAAGGGACCGGGAAAATAAGTTCCATTTAATTGGAGTTCCGTTTATTGAGAGGTGAACATGAGTGTAGAATACAAGCCAGAAACCAAGCATTGCAGAGGCAGTAGTTTCGTTTAACAGATTTTCGTTTCCTGAAAGTCTACTGTACTATTAAACCTCGATAGATTGAAATTGACAAATTCCTGTTGCCTTAATAAAAAAATTTAGAAACATTGATGCTAAAAGCATCCGCTTTTTGGATGGTGGACGAATTTCAAAAGCACACATATCTTGGCAGCACTTCAACTAACCTGAAGTTGCCTGGATTGATTTGGGGCTTCTCACTTATAGCTTACCTCATAAATGCATTGTGGTTTTGGCTTGTGAAACTGCTCACTTTGAGGAAATGTAATTAAACGAATTCGTACTTTCCTGGGTTGCAGGAGAGCATGCGAGAGGCGATGGAGCGATACCCAGACACTTGCGCAGTGCTGGTGCGGAGGCACGGTGTCTACGTCTGGGGTGACTCCTGGCAGCGAGCCAAGACCATGTTAGTAGTGTGTTGTAGGGACAAGATTCATAAGTTATAAGATTACTTGCTTGGGCGACTTGGTAGCTATTCATAGTTAGCTTATTGCGCACTGCTTAAAACACAAACACTTGAGATATAGTCCTTCATCTCAAGTGCTCGTCTTTTAGGCAGTGCACAATAAGATAACTTTTAAGATTCATAAGAACAACATTACAACCTTTTGGGCACAAGATCCCAGTGCAATGTTGCATTGGGCAGCGCTTAAATCACTAAAATCTGAAGGCAGCTTAAAAAATGCCATAAGCATTTAAAAGGTGAAAGGTCCATATTGAAATGGTACAGCAAATTACTCATCATATCAGTACATGTAGCTATAATAATTGAGGAAACATTGAGAAGAGCACTTCTTGAATAATATTTCTTTTTGTCAATATTGCTTTGAAAACTGAAGTAAACTGAAATTGAGTTCATTTCATTGATTTTGTAGCTTGAGTGCAGTGGGTAATTTTATGATACAAACTGTGAAATTATGAGAGTCTTCAAGAAAGACGAGTTCAGTTAATGCTTGTCTGAATAATTAAACCACGCATGCTGAAGAACCATTTTGTCACTTGGGTGGCGATGTTGCAGGTGCGAGTGCTACGACTACCTCTTTGACATCGCCGTGCAGATGAAGCGTCTGGGCATGGACCCAATGCTTCCTCCAGAGCCGCAGCAGAATGCCGCAGCCGCGACAACGCTTGCCGAAGCAGTCCAGGTCAGTAGGCTGGTGTGGGTTGGTCTCTTATCCGCTCCTTGGTCACCGTAAGTGGGAATGCACATCCTGTCGGGTAACTCCATTGCAATTGCGATTAAAGCTCACACCTTTCAAGGTAACTTGGCTTGGGCAAACATTTTCTTCCTTTGAAGCAAGCTTGAAGAAAGTAGTAAATTAGAAGGGTTCTGTGATTCTTCGAAACATCAAGAAATCGATACAATTTGTTTAGCGTAAACCTCACTTTGAATTACTATTAAACCTCGATTTAACGAAATCAATAAATTCCTAAAGAATTTTATTACAAAACATTTTTTTTTGTTGAAAGATGTCAGTATTGGAAATTTAGAATATTTTTCTATTTTTGTTTGCTATTCAATGCAACTCACTCTGGAATTTCACAATTCATAACTATTCGAACTTCTCAAAGACAAATGCAGTGATCGTTCAATTGAAAATGACCGCTTTAGATTTTCAATATGTTTCACCCCATCGCACTGATATTGTGGCGAAGTGGCCTTTCAGGTTCTGCTACGGTTGCAAATGTATTGATTCAAGAAAATGCTGTTCGACATGAAGATGACAGATGTGGCAGAGGCGGGGACTTGGCGAATGCTGTTTTGGAGCTCAAATATGTGCAGGAAGCCTGATAAATCAGACACCAAAGATTCTTAGTGCCCTATATATTGAAGCTACAAAGAATATTTGGAACTCCAGACTCGAAGAAGCACATGCTTGACTTCCACTTATATTGGGCTTCTACAAAGTCGAAAGAGTAGGAGAGGATTAAGGAATAACATCCTTATTTTTCATGCGTAAAGTGTTGCCGGCAACACAGTTGCACCAAACTGTGCACTATAATACAATTCAGCCTCTGCATTGCCTAATTCTTGATAAGACTACAATTAAACACCACCCAGCCAGCGCTTCATCAACCTAGCCAGAAAGAACATTTTCATGTTGCTATATAATAATTAGGTTAGAAATCCTCTCCAACTTTTTTTCCCTGGAATTTCGCTTCAAAGCATTAGAAAAATGTTCTAGAAATATTCTAAAAATACTCTATCCTATTCACACTTCAGTATTGAAATTTGTTTTGCAGACAAGTTCTCACTATTTGTACAGCAGCTTCAGCACAAAATTTAGAAAATAAATACACAAATTGAACAAAAGGAGGACTAAAGGCACAGCTTCCATGAAATAAAGGATAAAAATGCCTTATTCTTCATGACTTTGCTTTCGAAATGAAAGCATGAACTCTTGTGTATTTCAGTGATGTATGCGGCAAGCATCATAGAACGTCCCGTCTCTGGCACATGAAAGCTTCAGGGATTGGCTTGAAATGTGAATATTTGTTCCCCCTGTGCAGTGCCCAGTGCCACACTGAACCACTCGTTCAGGAAGTCTTATCTGTTTGGGGCACATATTAAAAGCGTGGTTGCGAACGGGTGCCTAAAGGTATTGGTTCTTGGCCCCCATTACGTTGAAGCAAAGCATTGCTCTTGTACCCTTACTGTTCTAGTACTATTCAGTCCTTTCGGTGGCGGTCACTCATGATTTTGTGTGCTCAAAAGCATGCGCAGGTTTAATTTCATTGTTCTTTCAGCCTTCAATAAAATCTTTTGTATTTGATATTGGCCACTATTTGGTGTTATTCGATTTGAATTCAATTTTAGGGGAAGTTCGACTATTCGCACACCCCTAATTTTCTTGCTTGAAATATTTTTTGCAGTTGACAATTGTTTTCAAATGGCTTGCTTGCATATGTCGTTTTAAGCATCTTGTGGTAGTGCATATGCACCAACGTGTATGCGAGGACGAAAAGCTTGCTCTTCAGGTGGTCAAAAATTTCCGGAGCCCTCCACTACAGCGTTTCTCATAATCATATGGTAGTTTTGGGACGTTAAACCCTACAAATCATCATCATCATCATGAAAAGCTTGCTCTTCGATTGCGCGAGAACCTGTGCCGCCTTTTCCAGCCTTGTCGTACGGCTCTTTTCTATTGCGACCTCGTTGCAACTTCTCCGATTCAATAAACCTCATCGCATATGGTGGAGGTTGCCGAGATCCCCGAGCAGACCTCGAGCTCCGTTCCCGCAAGTTGGCCGAAAGACCACTGCAAAGCATGACTGATGCTGTCGCCAACCAGCCCATTCCAGCTCAGCCAGCATCACCGGCTGCCCCATCTCCCTGCCCCAGCGCTACTCGTCAACCGGACCTGCCCATCTTCAGTGGGAGTGGTGAGCAAGACGTTGAAGACTGGCTCTCCTTGTAGGAACGCGTAAGCACCAGCAACAAGTCGAACGACTATTCTAAGCTCAGCTACGTTATCTTTTACTTGGCTGACGTCGTTAAACTTTGGTTCACTAACCGCCAAACTGCCATCGCCAACTGGTCTACCTTCAAGACCCTCGTCACCGAAGCGTTCAGCCGACCTGAAGTCCGCAAGCTCCGCGCTGACTTCTGCAGGTGTGTCAGCCCATCTATGCCTGAAGAAAAGATCTGACACATTCTCAAGGGCATTGAGGATGGCGCATTCCAGATGTTGCTGGTGAAAAGCCCGACCACTGTGGCAGTCCTCGTAAGCCTGTGTCAGAGCTTTGATGAATGGTGCCGTCAGCGTTCCATCGCCCGGCATAGTGTCCCACCACAAGATTCAGTATCAGCCGTCGCAGTCGCAACCGGCAACATTCGTCAAGGGACCCTTTATAACCAGATTCAGGACTTTATCAGAGAGGAAGACGCCCGACAGCTCTCCGTTCTGCCTCATAGCGACGCGCCCACCGCAAGGCTGCCTTCGATGCTGTGATGCCCTCCCTGCAATTCTGGCCTCTTTACCCGTGCCCTTCCAAGTCGTGCCATCTCCTCTCTCGACTTCCGGCTATGCACCACCTGTGCCAACTTCAACTCTCATCTACACAGCTGCGGTCGCGCGGCACCTGCCACATACAGGCTCCTTTGAAGCACCACTTCATCCCGCCTCGCCTCCAGTTTACAGGCCCCCGCCTCGCTTTTTCCGTCCATCTGATGCGTGGCGCACCCATAACAACCGCCCTATCTGCTTCGCGTGTGGCATCGCTGGCCATATTGCACCCGTCTGTCGCTTCCATCCCACACCTACGTACGGCTCCTTCGGAACTCCCACCTCAAGTCGCAATGTGCCACCACATCTGCATCTGAAAAGAGGCACTCCGACTTGGATCCCCGCTCATCAAGTGCTCGCTTCCCTTTCCCGCGTCGCCGATCACCATCACCTATGCGTTGTCGACCACCTCCTGAGGAGGGAAACTAATCAGTGCAGTTCCAGAAACAAGAACTGCAACTTCTGCACAATTCTCAAGGCCTTCATTTTTGCCGAAAAACGTTGATGTTGAGTGAGTCGCCGCCGTTTGTGTGATGAACGAAAACTTCTGCTTGTGACTGAAGAAAGTGATCACATCTCTCTGTGACATGGTGCTGTCACAGCAAGCGCGCGCAATGCATTCATCCCTCGGCGGTGTGTGCGGCGCGCGTCATAATCCAAGACGTTCTGTACATCGTCCAATTTTTCATTCTACCGTCTTGCTCTCATGACCTCATCCTGGGTTGGGATTTCCTATCACGTCACGAAGCTATCATTGATTGTTCATGTGCAAAAATGTCCCTTGTGCCAACATGTGAATTTCTATCGCCCGACCGTTCTCCTTTGCCCTGCAAACTCATCGTTGGCGACGACACAAACTTGCCTCCAGAAGCTTCAGTTTCGATAACCCTTTCATGTGCTGCTCAACCTGATGCCACTGTGGTGTTTATGCCATCTCCAGTGTTTACTCAATGCAGGGGAATTGTTCTTCCATTCACCGTTCTCACAATGGCGTCTGGTTCAACCATAATGCTTGTTACCAACCACTGCAGTTACCCCATTGGCTTACTCCGTGGTGAAACCTCAAGATACGTACAACCTGTGGATCATTTCGATGGTCTTGACCTTCCCGATGAAACCCCATGTTGTTACACTGCAAATATCACTCGTACGTCTGAGCCATCAAGTTCGCCAGCCTTCGACAACGCCATTGACGCAGACCTTGCCCCCTCTCATCATCGCCAACTTGTTTCTCTCCTTAACAAGTTTCTCTCTTCTTTCCACTTTCAACAACCTTCGTTAGGCCGCGCCACGACTATCAGTCATCTCCCGCCATTGCCGCAACAGGCGATATTTCCGGACAAGCTTTCCTAATGTTGACCGCCGTCAGGACCGTGGACACAATTCGCAACCTGCTTTTCCGGATGACCATCTTCAGGACCCTTCATCTCGCCGTTCATCTCTACGCTCCGAACCGTCCTACGCTGACGTCATCTCCCAAAGAAACTGGTCTAGCCGCTCGCAGTCACCTCAGGGTCGGCCGTCACGCTCCCTTCAACGCTGCTGCTCTTCGTCACCGGCTTATTCTAGTCATCCCCTGGAAAACCGACTAGTGCAGCTCCTGGAGGTGGCGCTGCGTTGATGACTCGGAACGAAAACCCTCAACCGGCTACAAATTTAATACGCAATTTACTTCGAGTGTTCGTTGATGGCCAGGCCGTCACTGCTCTAATTGACACTGGTGCCCAAGTATCTGTTATGAGTTCCACACTTCGATCTCTCCTGAAAAAGGTTCTCACAACTGCTATATTCTCAACTGTTCGAGTGGCCACGGAAGTCGAACGTCAGTGCTTGGCATGCGCACTGCCTGCGTTACTGTTGCCGGCCACGATACTTACGTTCTCTTCGCAGTCCTCGATGCTTGTCTACATGATGTCATCCTTGGAATTGATTTTTAATCGCCCATTCCGCCGTCATCTATTGTTCTACCGGTATCTTACGGCTCGAATTGCCTTTGTGCACTGATTTCACTCCTCCAAGTCACACTCGGATACGATCCGTGGAGTTTCTACGGCTACCGCTTCAGGCTGCTATGTACATTCCTGTGTCACCCTTTCTGTCCGTTCCTGATAGAGACTATCTGGTGGCTCCCCTCATTGATTAGACCCTTACGCACCACATCGCACTACCACGTACTATAGTGGTGGTTGCTAACAACATGGCGCTACTTCCAGTTCTGAACTTTTCTATGCCGACCCAAGTTCTTCCCCAAGGCATCACTTTAGCTGATCTTTCTACCCTTGATGAATGTTCGATTAGTTTTTTTACCCCTGACATTAAGACCGTGACGAAACCTGTCATCACCCCGCAATATAAAGCATTCCTCGACAAAATGATATTCGGCGACCTCTTGCGTTCCCAAGTTGCAGCACTCCGGGGTGTTCTATTTTCTTACCTGGATATCTTTGACCTCGATGACCTTCCCTGAGCCGCACTAGTGCCGTAACCTACCGCATTAACACCGGTAACGCCAGTCCACTCCACAAACGCCCTTATCGCGTGTCACATGCTGAGCGCCAAGTAATACAGACAGAGGTCGAGAAAATGCTGAGCAAAGAGGTCATTGAGCCTTCGAGTCTTTGGGCATCCCCTGTGGTTTTAGTTAAAAAGAAGGACAGCGTGGTGCTTTTGCGTCGACTATCGCCACCTGAATCGGATCACCAAGAAGGACGTTTATCTTCTACCTTGAATTGGTGATGCGCTCGACTGCCTCCACGGCGCCAACTATTTCTAGTCCCTTGACCTTCGATCCGGATACTGGCAAATTTCGGTCGACGACCGCGACCACGAGAAGACAGCATTCATCACACCCAACGACCTTTACCAAATCAAGGTCATGCCTTTTGGGTTGTGCAAGGCCCCGGCTACTTTTGAACGTATGATGGACTCTCTTCTCCGCGATTTCAAATGGTCGGCCTGCCTTCGCTATCTGGCCGATGTAATCATTTTCTTGCCCTTTTTCAAAAAACCACCTGTCTCGTCTCTCGACAATTCTTGACGTTTTTCGTTGTGCTGTTCTCCAACTGAATTCGTCGGAATGCTTATTTCAACGTCAACAGATTAAACTACTTGGCCACCTTGTTGACGCCACTGGTGTTAAACCCGACCCTTACAAAGTCCGTGCAGTCCGAGAATTCCCGGTTCCGCATTTCACACAAGAAGATCACAGTTTTATTGGGCTCTGCTCATACTTCCGCCGCTTTGTCTTCAACTTCGCAGATATTGTTAGGCCCTTCACGGATCTCTTCAAAAAGAATGTGGCCTTTTCTTGGAAGAAGGACCAAGAACATTCCTTCGCGTCGTCGATTACCGCCCTCACATCACCACCTGTGTTGGCTCGTTTTGATCCAGCGGCTCGAACAGAGCTTCGCACCGATGCAAGCGGCCATGGCATTTGTACTACACTTGCTCAGATACAGAATGGCACCAACCGTGTGATAGCCTATGCTAGTCGCCTTCTGTCGCACGCGAAAAAAGATTATTCCATCACTGAGCGGGAATGCTTAGCCCTCATTTAGGCCATTGCGAAATTTCGTCCGTACTTTTACGGACGTCCGTTCGCAGTTATCATGGACCATCATGCGCTTTGCTGGCTATCGCACTTAAGGACCCTACTGAAAGACTCTGTCGATGAGCGCTTCGATTACAGGAGTACACGTTCTCGGTTGTGTACAAATCTGGAAAGCTGCACAGCGATGCTGACTGCTTATCCCGGCACCCCATTGATCCACCTAACTCCACTGATTTGGAATCCGATGCCTGCATTTTAGCCATCACTGACTTTCAGAATGTGGCCAACGAACAGCGCAGAGATTTATTGCTGCTCACTATTATTGACCGCCTTCAACCGCGTTATACTGATCCTTCCTTTAGCAGATTCCTGCTTTAAGACTACGTTTTGTACCGCCGCAACTTACACCCGGCGGCGCGAAGCTTTTACTCGTCGTACCACATCACCTGCGAAAGGATGTTCTGCGACAATTCCACAACGCTACAACTTCTGGACATCTAGGAGTCTTCAGAACTTACAACCGCGTTCGACGACGAGTATTCTGAAAAGGTCTCTACCGCTCTGTTCGCCGTTACGTCGCACCTTGCGACCTCTTCCAGCGCCGAAAGAAGCCTACGACTCCCCTTGCCAGTCTTCTTCAACCTATTGAAGTTCCAGCCCAGCCGTTTTATTGATTGGGGTTGGACTTGCTAGGTCCCTTTCCTTCATTAACTGGAAATAAATGGATTGCAGTGACCACAGATTATGCCACTCGGTATGCAATGACTCGAGCGCTACCACCCAGCTGCGCAAGTGACGTTGCCGACTTACTGCACGACATTATTCTCCAGCATGGCGCTGCGCCTCACCTGCTCACAGACCGTGGTCGCTACTTTTTATCTCGTGTGGTTGATTATCTACTCCGATCTTGTGCTACCCGTCACAACTTCATCATATCTTGCCACCCTCAGACTAACGGTCTTTCGGAGCGCCTAAGCCGCACATTGACAGACATGTTTTTTATTGTGACGTATCGCAAACACAGACTGAACCCCGGTCCTTTCAAGATGTTTTCACTCGTTTATCAAACCCACGCATAAAAAAAAAAGAAAAGAAAACCTTCGGTGTAACGAATGGGCATTCCAGAGTGGAGTACCTGGAAGGATTATTTCTACTATTCTCACGGGCTCCCCCGCGCAAACACGAGGACCGGGCGGCGCCTTGTCGTCTACAGACCGTGTGACAGTATACGGTGGAGATAATCCGCGCGCACCCTTCAGATTTGTGGCAGGGGGGAGCAGCAGAGTACCTTTTGTTGGTTCGGGGAATGCAACGCTGCCGCAGCGCCTGTGACGGGTCCAGTATCACTTTCCCTCAGCCTCCGTGGCTCCAGGGCTCATTACTGCGTTCTGCGCGGATGGCCACCCCCGGCAGTGAATGACGAAAAAGCGGCGGCTATGGAGAATTTCGCAGGAGACACCGAGCTCATGGAAACGTTGAGACTTGGTCTGGACATCAGCTCATCAAGTACCGGAAGCATCAGGACCATTGTTCGCCCGTAATTAAAGTGTCTTCGGACGGCTCGCCCATCACTCTCCCTGAGGCTTGAGTTTGTACATTGTTACTTGCTCGGCTTTGTTTGGGAGAGGGTTTTCTACTGGTGTAGGCCACGGGGACGGCCGCCGAAGATGATACACTCGGACTGAGAAGAAAAGATATGCCGCTTGGAGTGGCGACTAGTTTGGTGCCCCGGTAGGGCGGAGTCGGGTTCTACAAAAAGGGGACTACGGGACGATACGAGGGAGTCAGAGATACGATGCGAAGAAAGTCGGAGACATGATGCGATGAGCTCGAGATGGTAGAGAGACGGAATGGAAAAGGAAGATAACGGAAGAGATAGCAATGAGAGTCGATGGGATGATGACTGAGGCAGAGATGATATGACGAGGAATGAAAGTTAGAGAAGGGAAACGAGTGATTGCGGGATGTTATGAAAGAAGATTAAGATGGAAATCGCCGAGAGAGACAACGAAGCCGGTGAAGACTGACCACATGGACCATTCGTGAGACGAACTTCACCTCCTTTACTTGAACGAGCTTTGCGGGAAGGGATGCCGCATATTGAGACATTGCGCGGTTTCAATAATTAATGACTTTATCATTTGTGTCGGCCTGTGTTTACTTTGTATCGTCGCACCATTGTATTGTCAAAGTTATTTCCCTTATGTATCCTGCGTCGCACGTCGCGAGTGTGTAAATCTTGTGTTATAATTTTGTGTAGTGGTTGATGTACGCGGGTATACGATGTTTGCAGTTAGTAATAAATTTAATGAATCGGCAAACAGAAACAGGTCGTAGCGTCTCTTACTTCCCGGCCCCAGCACGAATCCCTGTATGTGGAAAGTGATTGAGACACGTAGCCAAGAGGGAACCGGATAGACAAGGGGTTGAGTGGTCTTCTCTCTCTTTGGTAATCGGTGGCGTAGTGGGGGGCGTCTCATCATGTACGTATCTACCGACCACACTGATTGGGACATAGCTCTGCCGTTCGTCACCTTCGCCTATAACTCGTCGCGTCATGACACGGCAGGCTACTTCCCATTTTATCTACTCTTCGGACGTCATCCCTTACTGGCCTTCGGCACACTGCTTTCATCAGACCACCCATCCTTCACTTCGTACGCTCAGGATGACATCACCCGTGTCCTTAAGGCATGCACGGTAGCCCGCACTCTGTTATTGTCGTCGCAGACAGCACAGAAGTCTCTTTACGACCGTCGACATACGGATGCTGTTTTTTCTGCGGGACCTTTTGTTCTTCTGTGGTTCTCATGTCGATGTGTTGTCCTCTGCGAGAAACTACTATTAGTCTATTCAGCTGATTTCCAGATACAGCTTGCTTGCTCCACAAAATTCTCATGTGTCTGAACTTCTGCAGGCCTACAACTTAACAACAAGAAGTGCCACTTCGCAGCACACTAACTAAGTTAACCATCTGTCATTTCAGAACATGTCATCTCAGAAGACGGCGTTCTTCCGGATCCCGATAAGCTTCGAGCTGTCATCGAATTCCCAAAGACCACATCGCTGAAAGCCCTCAAAAGATTGTTCGTCGCTGCTCGTACTTTCGTCCCTTTGTGTGTAACTTCGCGTCCATCATCGCACCTCTGACGAGTCTGCTCGTCACCAGCAAAGGTATATCTGCATGGTCGCCTGTGTGTGACGAGGCATTTCGTCAGCTGCACTGCCTGTGGACCTCAACACCTATCCTTCGTCACTACGACCCCACTGCTCACACAGAAATTCACATCGATGCAAGTGGCGTCGGTCTTGATGCACTTCTGGCACAACGGAAACCCCAAGCTGAACGCGTAGTCGCTTATGCAAGTCGTGCTCTCAAGAAAACTGAATTACTCCGCGACAGAGAAGGAGTGCTTGGCGATAATATGGGTGTTCAAGAAGATTCGCCCATACCTTCACGGTCGTTCTTTGACATGGTCACAGACCACCACGCTCTGTTGGCTTTCTAGCTTGAAAGACCCTTCAGGATGCCTGGGCCGTTGGGTACTTCGATTGCAAGAATACAATACTCGTGTCGTATATCGTTCCGGTTGCAAGCATGCGGATGTCGATGCACTGTTGCGCCCACCAATAACATTAAATGTGGCTTCTATGTCGCTCCTTTTTGCCACGTTGTCACCACTCGACACCACTGACATGCTTTCGGAGCAGCGTAAAGATCCATACCTTGCCTTGTTGCTCGACTACCTTACCGATCCGTCGGCTGTCCCTTCCACAAGAGCTGCTACACTGTCAAGCAGCCCACTTTTCTGTGGGAGACAACATTCTGTACTGCTGAAACTACATGCCAAGTGGTCGGAAGTGGCTCCTTGCGGTCCCTAGTCATATGCGCTCTGATATCTGCATGAATTTTCATGCAGATCCCCCAATTGCTCACGTTGGTGTACTAAAAACCTGCAAAAGGCTGCATCAGCGATATTACTGGCGAGGGATGTATTGCTTTGTGCAGAAATACATTCAGTCTTTCACTACATGCCCACAAAACAAGATTCCGCCGCGGCACCTTACTGGCATGTTATAGCTGCTCCCGTGCCCGGTTCGCCCATTTGACCGCGTGGGTATCGATCTCTACGGCCCCCTCCCGTGTAGTGGCTTTGGAAACCAGTGGATTATTGTTGGCGTCGATCATCACACACGCTACACTGATACTGCAGCTCTACCGGCAGCGACCGCTCACGAAGTTGCACTCTTCATTCTGTGCAGCTTCATTCTACGCCACGGTGCTCCGCGGGAACTACTCAGTGATAGGGGTCGCGTGTTCCTATCAGAGGTCATCCGAGCTGTCTTTGCTGAATGCAACATCATCCACTGGAAACCTAGCACATAGACAAATGGTCTAACCGAGCGGTTCAACCGCACACTCAGCGACATGCTGAAGATGTACACCTCTTGCGACCACACTAATTGGGATGATGTACTACCTTTTCTTACCTTCACTTACAACACCGCGATGCAATCAACTACTGGCTTTTCCCCGTTCTTTCTGTTGTACGGCTGCAAATCTTCCCACCCACTGGACACCATACTCCCGTACCGTCCTGATTCATCTGAGTGCTTTCCAGTTTCTGAAGTCGCCAGATTCCCCCAAGACTGCCGTCAGTTGGCTCGTTCTCTGGTAAGTGAAGCTCAAGGTCGACAAAAGACTCGACTTGACAGCGGTCATCAACCAGCTCCCATATTTCGTGCTGGCTCCCTTGTTTGGCTTTGGGTGCCCCCGCACGTCCCTGGCTTTTCTTCTAAACTTCTGACGCGGTATTATGGTCCGTGTCGTATCATTTATGTGACCTCGCCAGTCATCTACATGGTCGAGCCCCTCACACAATCGCCATATTTACGCCGTCAAGGATGCGAGACCGTACACGTCGACCGTTTTAAGCCCTACTACGACCCTCTCATTGTGCCTACTCTGTGAGTCGCCACGGTGGCTACGCTTCACCCTGGGGGTATTGTAGTGGAGCATATGCACCAACGCGTATGTGGTTTTAGAAGAGGACGAAAAGCCTGCTCTCGGATTGCGGGAGAACCTGTGCCGCCTTTTCCAGCTGTGCCGCCTTTTCCAGCCTTGCTGTACGGCTTTTTTCTGTTGCGACCTCATTGTGACTTCTCTGATTCAATAAACCTCATCGCAATCTCCACATTTATTGCTTGTACTCAGTGGGAATGAAGAGTTCGTGCAGCAGCCTTACCGACCGGGAAAGGACTTAGGGAATGAGTAGCATAAGAATCTAAAGAAACTTCTAAATACGCCAGCCAAAAAAATGATGTTCACAGAAGTGGAGCATACGATCATTTGAGCTGTAATTACAGTGTGGGATACTGAACATTATTGAGCTAATTTTTTTTTTGTCAGTTTGTGGACTATATTTATATTCCTCACCTTGCCATTGCCTCTTTAGCTCGGTCACTGGCATGCTTTTTTCAATAGGCCCGTGTGCTCAGATTCGGGTGCACGTTAAAGAACCCCAGGTGGTCAAAATTTCCGGAGCCCTCCACTACGGCGTCTCTCATAATCATATGGTGGTTTTGGGACGTTAAACCCCACATATCAATCAATCAATGCTTTTTTCAAGGCGGTAGTTTAGCATTTTATTGTGAGCAATATGTACTACAGTTGAACAAAACTTAAGGGACACTAAAGGGAAATAACTAATCATGTCAGAGTGCAAACTCAAAGCATGACAACAAACATCTAAAACAGCAATATGAGTAGCAGTGTCCTGCTTACCAGGAAATTAGGCTGAATGTACCACAGGATGAGCCCCATCCGTGGAATTTTCAGAAATGATTTTGATGATGTCGGAGCTTCTGACTATAATTGATGACTAGTAATCAAACTAGCTGTAATAAAAAAATAACCTTTCGTGCATCAAGAGATGTAATAAAATGCTCGGTAACGTTGGAAGTTGGGTGAGTTGTTGATAGTTCATGTTTACTTATGAAGCAGCGTAGAGACCCTTTCATTCCTTTTGTGTCTGTCTCCATGCGCTGCTTCATAAGTAAACTCAAAATTCTCGTTTGTTTCTGTTTGATTTATAGAAAAAAGAACTGGCGGACGTTACTATGGGGAATGGTGGGGGTGGTTTAAAAGTTATATTTTCGCTTGGTTAGACTGGAGAGCTCATGCCATCTAGCAAGGCCTAGTTGAACCAAGCACGCTTGCCATCTTGGAGGCCTTGGCAGGAAATAGTTCTATGGCCATTGTTGCTGCTGTGGCTCCCGCTACTTCCGCTCTGCTGCTACTAGTGCCGGTGGCCGCACTGTAAGGCCAGGCAATGTTGTGCAGCGGCAGCAGTGATACCAAAGTGTCCACATTGAAGCGAGTAATTTGAAGTGTGCTAATGCGATGCGGACCACTAAAACATGATTTCATGTTAAAATAAGCACTTTCTTGGCACACGTGCAGCACTACGAGTTTTCTGGACCGCTATTTCAGCAATTAACATTTGCCTAATATTTGCCTTTAGTGTCCCTTCAAGTCTGGCGAGTACCTGCCTGGATCATCGAAACTTGTCGGCCAGTCACCCTGCTCGTGCGTTGGGCAGTGTTCCGCGCAGGCTGGTTCAGTGACTGTCCGGCTCACGACATCGGTCTGAAGTGTGCACCCATCGGTGCTGGCACAGTGTGCATTCGCCTTTTGAGGAGGAAATGCTATAAATGGTGTTCTTGGTACCTCAGACATACTTGGTGTGCAGGCTTGTGTGAATAATCGAATGATTCGAATAAATATTATTGTATTTAAATTTGCTTTGATTTGAATTCAAGTTGTTCAAAATTTTGAAGTATTTGAAATGAATGAATAAGTGTATATCAGCTCGAATGTAAGTTTCTGTAAAAATTATTTCACTGCACTATATGGGCGCTAAGCAGTGAAAATGCCTATCCAAGAAAATCCGCACTGTCGTGAAGCCCTACGTCACGGTAAAATTAACACCTTACCCTCACATCGATTCATTATTTCTTTCAGAAAGTTCAGGAACCTGTTATGCCCTCTTATATGCTTCCAAGTATAGTGAATTTTCAAGCGTAACATATTTTACTGGTTATTACTACGCAAAATCCTGCTACTATTACAGTTGTTTCCACTTCCTTCAAACCAAGAAGAATGGAATTTGTGCAAGCCTTGTTTAAAATATTAAAAATTAAGGTCAACAGGTTGGTTGGGTCTTGACAAATATGCAAATATTTTTGTACTTTATGCTATTATATACTATTTGAAGTCTAATCAAAATTATTTGACCAAAATCATTATTCCCTTTGAATTCCCTCCGAACCTGAAATTCATTATTCACGCAAGCCTACTCATGTGGTAAGCCAAATGGATGTGTCAGAAAAGATCAAATCAAGTACAGTGGGTTCACGATTCTTCTGAATATCGGACAGGATAGTGGACACACTAAAGGGAGTCGCAGCAGGTCACTTTTGCAAAATACCACGAGGTGAGTTAAGGTTCGGAAGATGCCCATTCGCGTGCTTGTGTTACAAAACTGCGATTCGATTCAGAATGGTGTCTCAAACAGAACAGCTTGTTAGATAAAAAGTTGGGTTTTGTCAAACGTTTGATCTTGGGACCAGTGTCTCTTCGAGACAGTCACCCTACAAAACAGCGACTGTTGGTCCCCAGATTTGGGCATCACAGGAGGAGGATTTCTTTTCACCGCCCGAGATAAGATAGTGGATTGCAACTCGCCCTTTCGTAAAAAAGACGAAAGCACGAAAGAACAGCTGGCTAACACTGCATTTGAAAGTGAGTGCATCTAATGACACCTGTCGGCCATCGATTCTGGTTTTGTCGGTCTTGTATTTTGACTGCTGCTAAGATAAAATTCAATAAATTGAAAAAAATCCACTGATGACTGCTTGGGGGGACCTGCAGGTTGCGACGACAGGTGAAACGGAAGCAGTGTCCGTGGACCCACCCAGCACCCTCACCAGTAAGTAACATTTGGTTGCATTTAAGTAGTTGTTGTTATATCATTGAATTAGAGAGGCACGTGTTTAAATCCTATATATTTCGCTCTATTTATGACTAGAGGCACGTGTTTAATTCATATATATTTTGCTCCATTTATGACTCGAATCAGTCAGTTATAAATGCAGTGGAACTTCAATAACTCAAATTTCAGGGGTAACTGAAAGTTTTTTAAATAGAACAGAGTCAAAAGTAAATGAACCCGGTTTGTTTGCAGCAACCAATGATCCTGTGTAGGAATCGGAGCCGTTGTGAGGAAAATACACACTGCATTTAATAACAAATTTTGTACTTTTCATACCGATCTAAAAAATTACTCAGTGAACAGCTAACATTGTGCTATAACTTGTCTTTGAGGTTTTCATATGATGCTCTCTCCTTACAATTTTAATTTTACCCGACCTGTCCACAAGTTTGTTTGTCATGTGTGCAAAAGCTTTAGATCAACCACAGTTGGGGTTAAGGAGCCCTGCAACGCTTTTTGAGCATGTTCAGAAAACACTCGATCAGCAGTCGAGACTCCTGAGAACACGCGAGCCCAATATTATAGCACAGCACGCGGCCTGGAATTCGCAATAAATTTTCAAAGTGAGCCAGAAATTCTTTCTATTCCCTCAAAAAATGACGAAACGCGATCAAAGATCACTCGTTGCAGCCATTGTATCAGTCAATGGCTCATTTGAGCATGGCGCGCTCGGTTGTTTCTAGGGCTGCAACTTGCCCGCACGTGCATGTGCGAACTGTAAAGCGGCCTAGGTGAAGTGGGTAAGGGGTGGGGGAAGAAAAAGTGCTCACAGTCGCAAAGCGTGCATGATGCATTTCCTTTCCCCGTGCCATCCCTCCCTGCCTAGTTTTGAGTGCTTTCAGCGGGACGAGAGGAGAGAATCCAATTGCGGCACGCGACAAATTTTCGTAACTCTGCTCGTACCAAACAGATTCCACAAATTTTTTGTGGTGGGGAATTCGTGAGGCAGTGAACTTCTTTAGTGAATCCATTCCATGGCTATATGAAAATGTATTGCTGAGCCCATCAACCACATTCGATATAAAGATTGTTGTTAGATGAATGTCTCATCACATGAGCTTGTGCATCTGTTTCACAAAATTGCTGAATAGATTCACTCTGTAATTGTGGATTTAGGTGGGAAATGAAAGTTCAGTTACAGTAAGTGCTTGTTAGTATGACCCTTGCTAATTTTGGGGACTGGATAATCCGCATCTTTCCTCTGGTTGGAGCAAGAATGCGCATTATGCAATAGGACTGAACTGTCAATAACTTTGACATAATTTGCCACGCCCAGATCGATTTGGACGATCATGAGAGTGCACCTAGCTAAATACCAAAGGTGATCCTAGTGTTGAATCGGAATGAAGCACTGCATTGTCTCGGTCTTTGGCACAAACTCTTGGAACAGCAAGCGTGCATCTTGTGTTTTTTCACCCACCACTGGTTTGGTCAAATTTTTTCAGAACTTTGTGGTCATGTTTCATGGAAATGTCGTTAGTTATCTGGCTTTCATCCACAAAAGTTCCAATTAACAATAGTTTTGTTTGGCTTTCTGCACATAGCCCACTCTGTCGCTTCTAAAAATTGCCCAAATACAGTTTAGGATAGCATCGAAGATGACTTCGGTTTCACACGTGACAGCCTCTGAACATGACAAACTATGTTTGCATGATGGCGCAGTGGGCACTGTCACAATGGGCGGGCTGTATTGTATGGCCTGCACAGTAACATCGGACTAGCCATCTACATCTCAATGGACAAACGTTCAGTTGCCAGCCTTCTTACTCTATTGAAAATAGTCATTGGTATTAAATGTCATTGGTGTCAGTGGTATCATTGTATCAATGTTATCGAGTCATTGGTATCAATAGTATCTAATGACAACATCGAATTTGTGCTGCGGGCACATTGTGAAGCAACTTGTGAGGTAACTAGAATTTGTGTTCCCACAGCCTTTGTGCAAGAGGGAAACCGAATTTGGGGTGCGTTCACTAGGTTAAAAGTGCTTTCACGCAATATGCGTTTATGTGTTGTCTTGAAAATACCCTTGATAATTCGGCATTTCGTCTGCTGGGATCTGTTTTCATAAAACGCAATTATGGTTGACAAGATGTGATCTAGGCAAAGGTGTGATTGCGTGTGCTGTTTGTAGTTTTTTTAATTGAAGCGCGTAGTGATTGCAGCGTAACAGAAGGCGAAGGTGGATGAAAAAACAATGTCTTGTCAGTGGGAACCAAAGCCAGATTATCAGGCATGAAAGGGATATAGTAGCATCGCACGCACTACCATGAGATTACACTACCATTGTTGCGGCTTATGGCTTTGCTTTCAAGCGTGTGTCTTATCTGGGTCACCCGCTTTCACGTTGCTATGTGTGCTCTGTGCAGCGCTGTCTGGCGAGTTGGCCGATGCTCCGGGATTCATGCTCAACCTGAACGGTCCGGTCTCGACCGAGGGCCAAACCACCTACGTCGTCTACACGTGAGACCCGGATTGCACCAAGTGCCTTTAGGAACTTGCCGTCTAGCTGCAAGACAGCAGTGCAACCCATGTGACGACACGCTTCACTTGATTCGGGGCCGAGACGAAAGCTAGCTAGGATTCCTCATAAATGCAGTGTTATGGATGTTAGTTCATGCTATTACCCCTGCGACCACTGAAGCACAGGAAATGAGAATTGTGGTGGTAGTACTGATTAGAGAATGCGATACGCATTTGCTCAGACAGATAGCATTGTATGTAATAAGATAGATTTGGCAATCTTTCCAGTGTTACATTTATTAGGAAAAAAGATTTTGTACCCATGAGATACTGTGTTAATACAAAACTGGATTCACATTGCCTCATGCAAGAGCTCTATGGCTTGTACATATTTTGCAGTTACGAACTGATAGCTCAAACTTAATGAGGACTGCCAGAGTTCTTGTGATTGGAATTTCGTGTCTTTTCAGTTTGCGAATAAGTTACCGTATTTACTCGCATAATAGGCGCACTTTTTTTCAGAAAATCCGGCTCGAAGTTAGGGGTGCGCCAATTACGCGGGGTAAAATTTTCGAAAATTTTTTCAAATTTTTTCAACTCGGTTCTCGCGCTTTAAATCTGCACACTTGTCAAGTAAAAGGCGACTTTATCGTTTACCAATTAATTCAGCATAAAACAAACATACCTACGTACCTTCTAATGAACAAGCGAGAGCTGTCAACTGCACACACACACGTAAAATTTATTTACACAAAAGTCGTAGCTGTTCCTCCTTTTCCCTATTCGGAGTCCGAGTCGGAGATCACACATTCATCCTCGCCGAGCGGGGATTCGTTTTCGGTGTCCGAATCATCCGCACCCCACAACATGTCATCCTCACTCGCATCCAGTGCGTTCGAGGTACCCGTCTTCTTGAAGCTTTTCCTGACGACTTCGTCGGAGATCGCCTGCCACGCTTCCACGATCCAAGCGCACAGCATTTCCACAGGCGGCCTCTTAATCTTACCACCGGTAGTCAGCTGATGTTGTCCTCCAGCCATCCAGGTGGTGTACAGCCTTCGAACATTGTCCTTGAAAGGTTTATTCAAGGACACGTCCAAAGGCTGCAGTATCGATGTGAGGCCGCCCGGAATCACTGCCAGATCTGTGCGCAGCTCCTTTAGCTCATCTCGTACGCGGTCTACTAGGTGCCCACGAAAACTGTCCAGGACAAGCATGGACGGCAACAACAGACCACCCGGCCGCCGAGCCCAGACTGTTTTCACCCAATCCACCATGAGTTCCGCGCTCATCCAGCCTTTTTCCTGGACTCTGACGTAGATGCCTTGAGGGAATTTTGCCTTTGGGAGCGTCTTACGTTTAAAAATAACGTAAGGCGGTAGCTTATGCCCATCCGCTGTCACCGCCAGCATTACGGTGCATCGTTGTTTATCAGCGCCAGACGTTCTGACGATGACGCTCCGTGCACCTTTCTCCTCCACTGTCGTGTTCCACGGCATATCAAAGCAAAGGGGGGTCTGATCAGCGTTGCCGATCTTGGACAAAATGAAGTCTTTCTGCTGTCAGAGCTTTATAACAAAACTGTGGAAGTCCACCACTTTGTCCTCATATGCTGCGGGCAAGCGCTGGCACAAGGTGGTCCGCCTTCGCAGTGCGAGGCCATGGCGCCGCATGAAACGAGTTGTCCATCCGGAGCTGGCTTTGAACTCTTTTGCTTCGATGTCCTGCGCTCGGGCTATTCTGCGCGCCTCAGTCTGCACAATATCCAACGACACAGCACAGCCGTCTTGTCGTAGCTCCCGTATATGCCGGACCAGTTGCTCTTCGACGTTCGGATACCTGCCGGTCTTGGCACCGCGGAAAGCCCGTCGTGTCTTCTTCGACGCCTTAAGTTTTTCTTCTTGGTCCCTCCAGTACCGAATACTGGTTTCTCCAACGTCGAAATGCCTGCTTGCAGCTCGGTTGCCGTGCTCCAGCGCGTACTGCACTGCCTTCAGTTTAAACCCAGCCGTGTAGCTCGCGTACTTCCCCATGGTGAAACCAAAGTTCAATACACGACCACAACATACGCACACCGCTTGCAAAATGGCGTTTCTTTCTTTTTCTCTGATGGTGGTGATGGCGATCGAGCCCCCGGCGTTGTACACGTGACCTCCAAAAAGCGCGGCGATTTGGGGGGTATCAGTAATTGATGGAACAGCCGTTTTTTTTTTTTTTTTTTGCTCATGGACGTTTTTTTTTTTTTTTTCAAGTTTTATTTCGACAAACACGTTGGTTAGGTCGTTGCACTTCGAATTTTTTTTATTTGCTCGTCAATTTGCCTTGTTTTTTTTCTTCAGGGTACGGGGACCGCGTTCCAACTGTACCGCTAGGGGTAGAATCGTTTCTGATCACGGCCAAGTTCGGGGTGCGGCTATTATGCGCGGAATTAAAAAAAAATCCAATTTTCCGCGACCAAACTAGGGGTGCGCCTATTATGCGAGTGCGCCGATTATGCGAGTAAATATGGTACTTCATTTCAAAAGTGGTCGAGAACGCTTTTCGGTGCTTTGTTGTGCAACACTGCTGATTTTGACTGTTGTCATTATTTTGCTACAAGCCTAAGAAAGTCGAGTTAATGTATCTGCCAAAGCTCTACCTTCTGGCAACATCAGCAGATGTTGGCTGCCTTCTACTCTATGAATGTTGGTGCATTTGTTCGAACAGTTGTTAAGTGACCAATGAAGGGGTTCCAGCTACCATTTTTTTTATACCCCCTCCCCTCTAAAGAACCTCGCCAATTCGTACAGTAGACTGCGGCGATCACGTTTTTTCATATATTGAAAGTGCTGCACGTCGCGCAGACCCTTCACTTTAAAAAAACAATTCTCACAACTATTTTGTTCCGACCAATCGTACGCACAGTGACGCAAACTTTCCCGGGGGCAACTATCACTAAGCTTGTCGATTGATCCTTTGCGCTACAAAACGGCGCCTTGGTCCTGCGTTGCTGCAGTTTTGACCATGCAGTCCGCATTTTTGTTTTCTTGTGTGTTGTGGGACCGTCCTATGTACGGCTGACGCAGAAGCCTATAGCTAATGTTTCAGCCGCACACAGTCGTTCCGTGCACGGTTAACGTCCCCCAACCGTAGCTTGCCTCATTGCAGCTACTACTACGGGTTCGGGCGAATAAGGCAACTGGCCAGATCAACAACAAACACTTTATTGCTAAGCGTTAGCAATCGCGCGTCACTGTCGCGGGGAGATACTACAGATAACAAAGGTGTTGACGCTTACACCTCGGTCGTGGACGTCCTCGGCTCGCAGGAGGGGTTGCGGGTTCGTCCTCCTGGGATGGTCGCTGGTGTCAGAGAGTGAGCGCCCGTTTGCCCGCTCGTTTTGTTCCCCGACCCGATTTCCCTTTCCCTGACGAGAATGGCACCTTTCCTCGCTGAGGGAGAGGGGAACCTGTTCCTGGCGCCGGGAAAAGGGGGGGGGAATCGCACGCGCCGGCCGTGGGGGAAGGGGTCCCCGCAACCAGGCGCGTGCGCTGCCCTAAAAGGGAAAGGGAGGCTGGGCGCACCTGCTCCCCACATCTCCTCCCCCCTTAAGAAGGCCCCCGAACGACAGAGACTGCAAAGAGGGAATAATTCGTTTTATTCGTCCTCTAGATAGGCCAGAAGGGCCTGGTCTACGTCCATGCCCTCGGACCGTTCGGTGTCTGCCGCGGGCACCGCCGGAGCCCCCACCGCTCTCTCACCCGCCTCCAAGGTCATTGACGCCACCTCCGGTGTCAATGCAGCCGCCACCAATGTCTCTCCCGGCCCCGCCGCCCCCCGCTCTACGGTAGCCGTTATTGATAGCGGCGCAGGCGGACTCTCGCTGGACGCGTGGCCTGAGGCAACTCTCAGCAGCCACTGCGCGAAGTCCGCCTCCTGGGCCGCCCGCGCCAGCATGGCCCGAACCGCGGCGCCGGAGCGCTCCTGGGATGATTCGCGGCTGGATGGTTGGGTAGCCTGGGTGCGGTGCCGGTGTAATTTCCCCAATTCGTGGGAGTTATGGATCACCACGGCGCCGCACTCGCAGAACCGCGTCCCTGCGGGCCCTGGAAGGCAAGCCCCGTTAGCCCTCCGGTCCGCGTCCTCTACCGTGCGCCCCTGAAAAGGGCGATACAGGTGCGCTGGGGCGACCCCAACTCGGGCCCTTTCCTGCCGGCGCCAGGGCCTCGAGGAGACGTAAGACACCGGAGGGTCGCCTCCATCCTGGCTGGTCCAGGTTGCCACGTCTCGGTGGTTGCGGCCGTGAGGCGATGCGGTCGGCTCGCCGCGTTGGGACCCTGGTCTCGTTCCCTGTGAACCGGCGGGTCGTGATGGTGACGGCGAAGCCGAGAGTTGGTGACCAGGCGGCAGCGCGCGCGGACCCCCTCGGTGGCGGCGGCTCGAGTGGCTCTGCCTCGGCGTTCGCGGCCGGGCCGCAGTGGGGTAGGGCTGCCATGTGGACGTTGGTGGGGGTGGGGGCTGGCCGTAAGGAGGTGGTCTCCTCTCCTTGCTGTTCCGGCGGTGCTGTTCCCAATGGCGCTCCATCTGTTCGGTGAGAGTGATACAGATAAAGAACGACAGGTTAACAATCGCACATGTGTTGCGCGCTAACCCTTGCACCCCGCGTCGAACATATCAAACGCGGCCTACCGTGCATAGTTGCCTCCGACTGTTACGCAGGAAGTAGCGCGGTTCTGGGCTCCCGACCCGGTGTCGAACCATCTCACCCGCCGCGCGCGGCTTGGAGGGGGACTGACCGTAGTCCTCATGCGCCTCCCGTGCTATGTAGCGTTTCAAGTCACATACATGCACCGGTCCGCCGCTCGGTTTGCCTTTCATGTTCGCGAGTCGATAAACGAGCGAAGAAACTTTCTCTCGCACTCGGTACGGCCCGGACCATTTCGGTGCCAGCGAGGCAGCAAACTGTTTGCTAGCATTACTGAGAACATGATGGCGCCGCATCACCAGATCGCCCACTTCGTAGTGTACGTTCCTACGCGTGCGGTCATACTGCGCCTTCTGCTGTGCCCTAGCAGTGCGGAGATTATGTCGAGCTTTATGTAAAGCTTCCGCTAGCTTCTCGCGCAGCTGCGTTGCGTATTCAGCGCGTGCTGATGTCGCCACTGGCACTCCACTGCGGTCCGCGAGTACGGTCTCCATCGGATTCGGCAGTTCTCTCCCCAAGTTCAGAGAAGAAGGCGCATACCCAGTCGATCGGTTTACGGTCGATCGTAATGCAAAACCGATCTCTGGAAGATAGGTATCCCAGTCCTTATGTCTTTCAGAGAACGCGACAAGCATGTGCTTGATGTTGCGATTGACTCGCTCCGTGGGGTTCGACTGAGCATGGTAGGTGGTTGTTTTCTTGTGCTTAATGCCCAACGCGGCGCACGTGTCAACAAACACCTTCGCAGTGAAATAAGACGCGTTGTCTGTAATCAACTGCTCGGGGAACCCGAACCTGGTAAAAACCTCCATCAACTTCTCTAAAATCACTCGAGCCGTCAGCTTCCTAAGGGGAAAAAGTTCTACCCATTTAGTGAAGTGATCCGTGATCACCAGCAAGAACTTATTTCTGCTAGGAGTTGAGGGGTACGGGCCCATTACGTCACACGCTGCGATTTGCCAGGGAGTCTGACTGTTAATCGGTTGCATGAGGCCGGGCGGACGTCCTCCTCGCGGCTTGACGCTTTGGCACACACGACATGAACGGGCGTAGCGAATCACATCCCGCTTCATACCTGGCCAGGTAGCGAGGCGACACAACTTAGCGTAAGTCTTAGGGCCGCTCGCATGCCCACCAATGCACGAGTCATGAAAGTAGCGAAGAAGCGCTCCTCTCAACGCGCGCGGTATCACGACTTTAAATGACTCACTTGTGTCATCGTCGGATGGAATGTACCTCAGCAGGACGCCGTCAGAATCTAGCAGATATGAATCCAGCGCGCTCACAGCACTACCAGCTGTTGCCGAGCGCTCCGCACCGACAGCAATACCAGCTGCCCCCTTGTGCGCGGTGGCCTCACTACCACCCGGCTCCCGGAGCCCGTCGAACACCTTTCGACAAAATGGATCTTTCTGCTGAGCTTCTAACAGCTCCCTTCTGCTGAAAACAACCCCTGCGCTAACGACAGCCTCTACGTGGTTCACGCTCTTAGCTCGAACTAACGTTTGCTCCGCTGTTTGCGTTAGCGCGAGTGTCTCGCTCTCAGTTCGTTCCGAATTAGTCGCGTGACTTGCCTCGTGTCGAACTGGAGCACGCGATAGTGCGTCGGCCGCGGCATTGTTCTTACCCTTGCGGTAGCGGACGGTGAAGTCATAACGCTGCAGCAACAATGCCCAACGCGCCAATCGGCCACTTGGTTCGTTCAAACGCCTCAACCACGTGAGCGCCATGTGGTCCGTTTCAATCACAAACGCAACTCCGTCTATGTAAAAGTCAAACTTACGGAGAGCAAAAACTATCGCCAGACACTCTTTCTCGGTTACTGAGTAGTTCCTCTCCGCCGGTGTCAACGTACGGCTCGCGAACGCAATCGGTCGGAGGGAACCTCCATGCTCCTGAAGCAAAATTGCTCCTAAGCCCAGGTCGCTTGCATCGGTGTGAATAACAAACTCCCTGTTCAAATCGGGTAGCTGCAGCTGAGCCGTGTTGGCCAGCAACTTCGTGAGGCGACGCAGTGCGGCCTCTTGCTCTTGGCTCCAAGCCCAACGCTCACCATTCCTCAAGAGCTTCGTTAAAGGCGCCTGCACTGCCGCGCAATCTGGAATGAATTGGCGATAAAAATTCACCATCCCCAAAAAGCGCCTCAGCTCACCGACATTGTTCGGCGATGGATAGCTCACTATCGCTTCAAGCTTACCCTTATCCGGCAAAATGCGACCCTCGTCAAGCGTAAATCCCAATAATGTTATTCGGGTCGCCGCTATCTGAGCTTTGTTTGGGTTCAAAGTGATGCCCGCAGACCTCAGCCGTTCTAGAACGTCTCTCAAGTGGCGCACGTGCTCTTCGAACGTTTTCGAGTAAACCACTATGTCGTCTAGATATGCGAGTGCGTGCTGCCACTTTGCATCTCCCAAAACACGGTCCATTAGCCTCTGATACGTAGCGGGAGCGCCCACCAAGCCAAACGACATTCTCCTGAATTGGAAAAGTCCTCTGTGGCACGTGAAAGCTGACTTCTCTTTATCCCGCTCGTCCATCTCAACCTGAAAATATCCGCGGCTAGCATCGAGCGTTGTGAAGTACTTCGCCCCGCCTAGATTGGATACTAACGATGAAATGGAGGGAAGAGGATACGCGTCCTTCTTCGTAATTTCATTCAGCCTGCGGTAGTCTACACAAAGGCGATACGTATCATCTTTCTTTGGAACTAGAACTACCGGGAAACCCCATGGGCTGTTTGACCTCTCAACTACGCCTGTTTCGATGAGTTCGTCCAAGGCGGCGTCTAGTGCTTTCCGCTTAGCTAAGCTGATTGGTCGGGGATTGCATTTCCAAGGGCGTGCATCACCCGTGTCAATTCTATGCTTAACCAGCGTAGTGCGGCCGGGACAGTCAGTAAACATCGCGTCATATTCGTACAACAGCGACGACAGCTGCGCTCGTTCCCCCTCTAGTAGGCTCTGTGCCTGTACCAAAAGCGGGTGCACTGCCCTTTCCTGCAGCGCAGCACATTGCTCCGGCGGGGCGTTTACTCGCTTTCTCGGCGCGCTTTCCTCCTCGCGTACTCGCGCCTCTCCCTGCGATTGGCATGCTTTTGTCAATGCGGAGGCCTTCGAAAAAAGCTTCAGCGCGTCTCCGTCGCGCTCTCGGTAACCACCGTTTGCAATGTCAATGACAATACCCGACTTAGCGAGGAAGTCTCGACCCAGGATTAGAGACATTGACAGCCCTGGAAGATGCACGAAACGTTGTCGCCTCACGCGTCTGTCCCAGCGGATCACTAGCCTAGCCGCGCCGCTCGATTGTGCTGTGCCCGTAGCTAGACGGAAGATGGTGTTGCTTTGCCTCAAGCGGATGTTGTTCTCGCGGAGATGGTGCAACACATCGTCACCGAATAAAGAAGCGCTTGCCCCAGTATCCAAAAGTGCTACGAACTTTTTCCGAGCTATCGTTAACTCGATTAGCGGCGCGGGCGAGTCTACGGCATCACCTGCGCGACAGACCGACGGTGCAAGTGATCCGAACGCATCGGTAGGATTACTAATCGCCGCGCGGGGTCCCATGTGGATCACCGGCGGCGCCGTCCGTTTCCCGAACCGCGCGTTTGCTCCTGACCCGGCGTGCGGTCGCATTCGCGAGCGATGTGCCCTGGCGCGCCGCACCGATAGCAAGGACCGCGGACACCACGCCGGTTCGCTCGTAACTCGCCTCGATCAGGTGGTCCTCGCTCTGGATTGCGCCGCTCGTTAGGCCTCGCGTCAACCACGTGCTCCTGCCTTGGAATGTCACGCGCAGGGGCGGCGTGTGCCGTACGGAGCGCGTAAGCGTAGGGGTCTAAAGCGCGGTTTGACAGCTCCCAACCGCGTGACACGTGCTCATCAGCGTACGATGCTGATGCGTTACCCCTAAACGCTTCTGAAGTCACTGCGCCGCCGTTCCATGCACAGCGAGGCTCGATTGACTGCGCGGCGGGCGGAGGGGGGCGATACGAACGCGCTGCGAGGATGTCCCCTTGTATGCGCTTCGCCTCGGTGGCGAGCTCTTCGAGGTCTGCGAACCTGCATCCCCTGAAGTGCGCCGCGAAAGTCGGGTGCGCCTGTCGGGTAACACGCTCGACCTTTTCCGCGTTGGTGGCGTGAGGGTTCGCGAGACGATACAATTCGTCCATCGCCCGTACGTATTCCAGCAAGGATTCGTCCGGATGCTGGGTGCGCAGCTCCAACTCCCTCCGCAAACGCCACTCATAATTAGCCGGTAGGAATTCGCCGCGAAAGCTTTCGCGGAACTCTTCTACCGTACGGGCGCGATGTCCGGTTAGTCGGAACCACCGAGCCGCTTGCTCCGTGAGCGACACCGGGACCACGCGCTCGAGAAGTTCGGCATCAGAAAGACCCGTCGCCTGCTGATAATGGAGCAACCGGTCGAGATACTCGTTGGCGCTCTTGCAGTCGTGGTAACCCGTGTAGGTCGGAACGTCTACCTTGACACGTGGTCGCACATTTTGCACGGGGGCCTGCGCTGTGTTCTGCAGGGCGCTCGCGAGGCTTTGCATAACTGACAGCGCATTCTGTAAGAGTACCTCGCTCGAGGGCAAACTGTTGCCCGAAGACTCGCCTATAGTTGAGGCGCGTGTCGTAACTTGTGGCGGCGCCTCTCTGTTCGCGTCGCGAGATGCCGGAGCGCCATGCGGGCCGCTCTCCGTCGTAGGCCTACTCTCTGCTAACGCGGTCTCTGCACCCTCCTGATCATCCCGCGTGAAACGACCAAGCTCTACGCTGTCGGAAAGTCCTAACAGTACCCCCGCGTTAGCCAAAGGATCGCCACTCTGCGACGCGACATCCGACAACATTGACAAATCTTGGAATTCCGACATGCCTATTATCCTACGTGTGGAAGAGCGCCCTGGCACTTGCTCGCGTCCACAGAACTAGCCGCGTTGCCAAATTCGCTACGTTGGGCGCCAGATGTTGTGGGACCGTCCTATGTACGGCTGACGCAGAAGCCTATAGCTAATGTTTCAGCCGCACACAGTCGTTCCGTGCACGGTTAACGTCCCCCAACCGTAGCTTGCCTCATTGCAGCTACTACTACGGGTTCGGGCGAATAAGGCAACTGGCCAGATCAACAACAAACACTTTATTGCTAAGCGTTAGCAATCGCGCGTCACTGTCGCGGGGAGATACTACAGATAACAAAGGTGTTGACGCTTACACCTCGGTCGTGGACGTCCTCGGCTCGCAGGAGGGGTTGCGGGTTCGTCCTCCTGGGATGGTCGCTGGTGTCAGAGAGCGAGCGCCCGTTTGCCCGCTCGTTTTGTTCCCCGACCCGATTTCCCTTTCCCTGACGAGAATGGCACCTTTCCTCGCTGAGGGAGAGGGGAACCTGTTCCTGGCGCCGGGAAAAGGGGGGGGGAATCGCACGCGCCGGCCGTGGGGGAAGGGGTCCCCGCAACCAGGCGCGTGCGCTGCCCTAAAAGGGAAAGGGAGGCTGGGCGCACCTGCTCCCCACATGTGTTGCCCTCTGCTATTTCGTAGATCACAAGACTACCGAGAGTAGTGGTATTGCCAGAACAAAAGCCTTCGAGATAAAGAAGCGTGTCGCCATTTCACTGCTAGAGGAGGGGTGCTCCTTGAACTGTGCTTTCTGCCCACACAGCTGTGACACGTGCTCATGTGGAGGAAGCCCTGCCTGGTCGGCTGCGCGTTTATGTATCTCTAGCGTCGTGTCGCGTTGCCGAAGTGGGCGGAGTCTGGACAAAGGGCCGCATCTTCCCCTCCCTATGGTGGAGAAGGGTGGTGAGACCGCGCGAAAAACTTTAACCCTGCTGAAACGAATGTTCAAACCCCTGCAATTTCTTTATTATGACAAGTATTCTCAAAACTTTTGTGCCAGCATAGTCACGTAACAAAACTCCACATATTTTTCCTCTTTATCATTTTTGGACCTCTGGGGTTGTACTGGCCCTTTAGGGCTTCCATTCCTCAAAGGGGCCCCACAAAATTTGTTTTAACATAGTTGGAAAACATTGTCAATCGGTAGTCAAGGCATCTGTGAACATGTGGTTCGCGCACTATTGTACTGCAAATAGCAGTAAATAGATAACAGGATAATTGTGGGCAATGCAAGGCAATGTTATCTACACATCATTTAAATTCCAAGCTGACCTATATTCAACCTGTGGTCGTGTATTGCAAGCAGATTTAAGGTTAAACGTACTCGCATTTGTTGATGACCGTTCTTTACGCGAGTGGACACCAGCTTTTAAATCATCTCATCCAACTCTTCGGACAGTTGACGTCTTGGCAGTAGATATACTCCATTTCATACATAAGGTGCAACGCTGTGAAGGCTAGGCAAGTAGTCCGTAAAGAAAACACGAGGTGTTGCTCCGCCCGGTTTCGTAGACGAGTGGTCTGACGCGTCGCTCCGGAGAGGTCACCGTAGTTTTGAAGTGCATGGGTTCAAATCCACGTGGTGCCATTTTTTAAAAATAATTTTTGCGAGTTCAATTCGAAATCTTGTTTTTTTTTTCAGTAACTTCAACTTACTTACTAACAGCTTTGATGTGCAAAGCTTCGAAAAAATTCGTGCAGGAGACGTGGTCGAGGACGCAGAGCTGGACGCCATTTTTTCGAAGCTGCCACAACAAGTAAAAAAAAACTGTGGCGTGGGTCGCGCGGAGAGCGAAAACCTGATACGAAAGCGACAAACATAAATTACCAACTCGCATATTTGGATTGTTTATCCGACAACACAGGCGTTTGTTTTTTAACCTGATGACAAATATGTATGCTTAGAAGTTTCCCGAGAAGCATTTATTGATTCTCGTACACCCCAAGCGACGCACTACTTTTTGGTCGCGGCAGTACACAGCGCGAACAAGAGCACTAGCTTTGACAGCGTTGCACATGATGTATGAAACGGAGTATAGTATGTGCGGTCTGTTGCAGAGGTAAATTTTGGGAAACTTTCTTGTGCAGTTTTATCCTACAGCAGCATCTCTTTATGCTGAATAACGACGACTTTTTTTTTGTTCTCCCTGCTATTTGTAAATAATATGTAACTGTATGTTTCACCACTGACATGCAACAGTAGCTGTAAACTTATAATTGTGTAAAAATTTGGTCTTACTGGACTGCTTAGGAAAAGTTCCTGTGTGGTATCTCGACCACAACCTGATTTGTAGCTGTCAAATACGTGGCAGTGCCTTGTCATTTTTACTGGGCATGTTGGGTTCAAGCAAGTTTCAAGCACATGCATCGTGTGCCAGTTGTACCTGCCAGGGGATATGCAGTCTTCCAGTGCGTTATTGTGGTGTGTTTTGGTACTAGATTAAACTTAATGTGAATATTCTTCTTTTATCTCTCTTTTAAAGCAATGTATTTGGTGTTCTGATTCTTTTGCGAACTGTCGTTTATAAGCAGGATTTTAGCGCACATCTCATTCCTACATTTTCAAAGACGATTGTCTTTATTAGGATACTTCAAGGCAGAAATGTAGATCTATGTCACACGATTCGGCCACCTGGCTAAAGTTTAAGCGCTTGCTGAACACTTGGCCATTTTCAACTGGTGATTGCATTGATACTTTTGAACATTGTCGGTCAAAAAGCAAATATTATGCATATCTGAGGAGCAACAGCAGTGCGTAAGTGTTAGGTGGTGTGTTCCTTTACTGGAAAGTATATAAATACGTAATTATAACGAGAAGTGTTTTTTACTCTGTGAAAATGCGATACTATGCATGAAAATTTGTTGAGGATATGGTGGTGCCACCTGGCAGTAGTCCTGGGATCTGCACAACCTCATGCTTGCTGACGACATTCCCAAATGACATTTATATCTCATGCAGTGCCTCCTCTATTCTATCAATGCCAGCCAGATGCAGCCTATTCAACATAGCAGACGTGCTGTCTGAGGCAAGACAAAACCTAAATGGCGCTCTACCGTCTTTCGATTACATTTCCAGGGACTGGCGCAGATACGCGGCCAATTTTTTTCTTTCTTTGTCATTACATCGCTATGCAAACTTCTAGATTTTGTAGAAACAGACATTGAGTAGAAACAGACATTGAGCGTTTGTTCTGAGTTTTTTACGCTACAAGTCGTGGTTGAAAGCTCACTCAAGTCATATATTGAAATAATGACCCGTAGCATTACTCAAGGAATGTCACTCAATAGCATAGTCACTAGGGGTGTGCGAACATTGATATTTTCGAATATATTTTGAATACAAGTATGTCAAAAAACTGTCTTTGAATATTGAAGTGCAACCCATTTTATGCTTGGGAATTTCATAATTTTTTCACTTCACTTAACAGTTTTCCTTCCTCAGGCGTATCTGCATCATGAAAAAGATGCAAAACAAGTAACAATAGCTTTCAATAATCTTTTGAAACAAATTAATGAATTTGCATGTCACTAGGCAGCAGCATGTAAAAAATGCTTTTTTTGACACTAATTATGAATTATTCTGAAGAATTAGCTTGGAATATTTCAAAAGAGCGCTTTTCACATGCTTTTCTGCTTGTCTGAAAAACCAAAGAAGACACTCACCCTTTTACGATATCATAATCACCCATTTTCATTTTTTTGCAAACATCTAAATTGTTTTGTGAACACGTGTGATCAATATTATAGCTCTTCACAGGGCTCGAAAGTAGAACATAGGCTGTATAAGAGACCTATGGAATAAGGCATAGTAAAAAAAGTTGCTCTGAAGGGTGAAGCAATGACTTCGATCGCAATTGGAAAGTCGTACGAAGTAAGACTGACAGCTAACTTCTTTAGGATTTGATACCTCATAAATGTACAAAATGCAGCTGTAAGGGAATGCAGCTGCTCCAGGGAGAGAGAGAGAGAGAAAACTATTAAAAAAAATAAATTCGGTCAATTACGTCAGACATGGCCCGTCACCCCTAGTCGTCAGCCGGAATCCCTCGGGACACGGCAGCAGCAAGGGCTTGACTGAAAAGTATATCTCGCTGCCCTAGTCGTCAGCCGGAATTCCTCGGGACACTGCAACAGCAAGGGCTTGACTCATTAGTATATCTCGCTGCCCTAGCCGTCAGCCGGCATTTCTCGAGACATGGCAGCAGCAAGGGCTTGACTGATCATATCTCGCTGAGCGTTGGGGTCTGGGATGCGGAGCAGGGCCTCCCAGGATTCTATTGTGGGGACCATTATTTGACTTGCACATGTCCCCACCATGTGGACCAAATTCGCCAGCTCATCACGAAATTTACACTGAGACTGGAACACTGTGGACAGCCAATTGCTGTAAAGTACGAGGTTTGGGAAAACCCCGGTCTGTAGCGTTCGTCACATAACTGTTTTTCTTACTGAGTGAGCTGTCCACTCCCGGGTATGCTTGCCGATGTAGCTAATAGTGTGCTACAATTTCATGATGAGCGGGCATATGCTCCGGGGGAGGAGGAGCTTCCTTTGCTGATACTGGGGAAGGTGGTAAAGCCCTGGTCGGCTAGCTGGCCGAAATAGTGGACTTGCTTGGAGGCCCCGATGAGGAAGATGAGCCACTAGACGAACAGCCTTGTGCAATACCAACTGTGGTACAAACGCAAGAAAGCCTATGTCTGTCGCAAAATTGAGGGGAGTGCGTGAGCAGCGGTGACCAGGACCTCGTAATTTGCTTAAACAAACTGGAGCAGGCACTCCTTGCGCTTAGCCGAAGTACCAAACAAAGCCAGCTGACTCATTTTTTTGTGCGTGAATAAAGGTTTGTTTCACTGAATGCCACTTCTGGGAAGTTCTCATGGCTAGTTTATAGCATCTTGATAAGCTTTTATGGGGCAGTTGCGTATATAGAATTACTGCTTATATCGAATTTTTTTGCCGTCCCGCTGACTTTGTTATAACAAGGGTTTGCTGTACATCTTCACAGGCACGCCATCATGTTGTTTTGCTTTAAAGATAAGAAGGCTTATCAGTTAGTATTTGAATTTGTCTGAATACCCAAGGCCATTTTTCGTCATGGCCAAATGTTCTGTAAAATTGAAATATGTACTTTTCAAGTTGATTGTACATTGAATAAGAAAAAATATCTAGTCCGTATTCAATATTCCCAATATTCGCACACCTCTAATAGTTACATATAAGTAGTGTTCACTATTATCATGCCTTGCATTTCATACAGATATAAAATGGTAAAGAGGACACATGTGCTGGTTTTGCTCAAGTGATAGAACAGTGCCCTTTAAAAGTTGATAAAGTTATTTTTGGGTTATGATAATAATGTTTATTCTACTTTGTTTAGAGGGGCTGTCGCATGTCAGTTGTCTTTCTTTCGTTACAGAGGGTGTGTTCCATTCACAGTTTTTGAAAATTACTGAGATGTATGAATCAACTGTCACCAAATTGAGTTCAAGGCTACTTTCAAAGGGACACTAAAGAGCGAAACGCTTTTTCTTGTATTAGTAAAGTACAATTTCACAATCTCGAAAACACCACTTTTACCACAACACAACACTTAGTAAGCGAGAAAACACGCAAAAAGAAACTGTGGGTGGAGACGCCACCTTGAGATTCCCGCACCAAACATTGTGGCGTCGTAAATATTTGAAGGTATCTACTGGGTCCTGCATAGCTTATAATCACTAAAATTGAAAAAATTGAAGTACATTGTAATCTGTTGGTGTCATAGATTTAGCATACAAAGTCTCGGAAAATTTCATTGAGCCAATGTCGCGAAAATCCGAAAGATACATTGTGGAATTTCTTACGTCATGCGCAGAGATTACGGGGCGAAATGTAGGAGGGAGATTTTGACCTTGATTTTCTCCGCTAATAATGAATCTATTACAGTGAAACTTGTCACATTAGAGTTCCTAGAGCGCAGTTTATCAATCTTAAACAACTCGTTTCTCTCTTTGAGGTCCCTTTAACCATTTCTCATCCTGTTCTTCTTTTTTTGTGCTTTGCTTAGCTGGTATAGGTCTTGACGTGTTCGATGCCCACTCCAACTAAATGTGAGTTCGGTTGCTTTTGGTAAACATGGCCCAGCATTACTTCGGTATCCAACTTGTGTTGGGCAGTCATGGAAGAGAAGTACCTGATAAATTAAGAGCCGTCGAAGTTGCCGCAATCTGGTTCTTGTAATTCCTGTCTTTTAGCATCCTTATAGCTCTTATTTTTACATGTGTTGCGCATCATGACTTTTCTAGTGCGAATTGTGCGTGCATGTAAATGCCTATATGTAACTTTCTTTTTACAAACACTGCTGCTTTGACTCCTCATTTGAGAAACAAGTTGTTTTCACTTCCTGAATGCCGAAATGTCTCGGTTCCTCTGTCTGTTTTTTTTGTTTTGTGTGTTTTTTTGCAAACAAATGGGGCATTAGCTTGTGGTCACCTTTTTAGACCAGTCTCCAGAGAATCCTAATGAATGTATGAAAGAATGTTTGATAGACTGATGCAAAGTGTGGACGCATGTGAATTGGTCAATTGTGCATTCTTTATAAAATAAGGTCCTCTTTTGAGCACTGTGTCGCTCTCTTTTTTGTCTGCCAAGACTTTCAAAGTCTACAGGACTTTTGCTTTTTAAAAATATTTTGAAGTGTTTCTGCAAGAAATGTACTTTTTTTTTTGTCCTATGGTAGGGTAGCCTTCACCTGGTGGATAATTGCAAGAATTTCAAATGTGGAAGAAAATGTTTATGGGAGGGAAGCCATATTCAATTTACAGGAGCAAGGATCGTTAGATTGCCAGGATCAATGCAGCTATATAAGCTCTGCTTACGATTTGAAAAGCAAACGGCAAAAAAAAAAAAGATAAAAACTCAATTCTCTCGAAATCCACCTGGTACAAGATAACGTTGCCCCTCGTGTTATCTCGGAATGTCGCACTTGAAATTCTTTTTTGGTATTCACTTCGTGTTGTGGTTACAGATACAGAGATTCTCTGTTGCGGTTTTGAGATAGATAATTTGTTCTCACCTGACTTGTGTGGAAGATGCAGCAATGCAAAAGAAGAAAAAAGAGATGGCACATGTTGACAGCCACCGCTAAGAGGGGCACAGTGGTGGCCTTTTCATATGAGATGAGGTAAAACAGAAAGGTTTAAGGGAACAGGAAAGAGAATGAAAATTGAACGAATACGCAGAAGCTACACATCAATAAGTAGAAACACAAATATTTGGCTCTAAGTAGGAGGCGAATTCACTCATGTTCTCGTGAAGGTTAGCCAGGCTCGATGGGTCACGTAGAGTAGTCCATCTTCCTGCTAAGGGCTGCACATTCGAGTCCACAGTTTGTATTCCTTTATTAACAATGCTCACTGTGTAACGAATGCCAGGCATTCTCGCATCTTTGAGTGTCTCGGAGGAGCCATTAGTGTTACACAGCAAACTGTCCGCACGTTCATAATATTGTCCCTGTATATGCTATCACAGGGAACATATACAGTAACTCTAGTCCATGGCACTGCCTGCCTACACACAACAACTGTTACAAATGGAGTGCGTCAAAAAAGACTGCGCCGGCCAGTCATGCACCGCGATTCAAGGTGCCAGCAACGATCACTTTACCAAAGCGAACACTATTTCAGCTCTTTCACAAACAGCACATGCCGTGAAAGTGAACACTGGGAAACATAGCGAGAATTCGAGTAGCTAACGCTGCTGCCACCGGCGTGCGTCCCTCTGCGTAGTAGAACGTGTTAGAAAATTCAAGTACAATCCCTGGCTTTCGTTGTGCAGTGCACACGTGAACAATGTGGAATATTCTCGGACTCGAATGCTGCCTCATATACGCGGGTGGCGACAGAAAGGTGGGGGTCGGTGAAAAGCAGCAAGAAAAGTACAGAGACCAACAACCAGCTTCTGAGTTGCCATGTTTTCTTGAAGAGAAGTGTTCGTGACGTTTTTCATGAACTCGTGGATTGCATGATTGGTGAATATTTCGAGACCTTATGTGTTCTTGAGGTGTTGTATGTAATGCTTGAGACTGCATTTGTAGCACAATTAGTTTGATTGTTCCCATTGTCCTAAATGCCATCTGAGTTATATAGGGAATTAACAAGCAGAGTGTGCATGCGTGTACAGACGGGTCCACTGTTAAAGAGAACACCTGCGTGAGCAGCATGCTTAGATTTCACTGTCTTACGGAATCGTAGCGGCTTAGATATGCATAAGACTACTGGTGGTTAAAAGCTCCGACTCGTCTTGACGGACTATTGACTTGCATGAAGATTGTTTCTTAATCCATTTACTCTTAGAGAGCCAGGAATATTGATGGTGTGTATTCGAGTGTTCCCTTTAAAGTGGACCATACTGTACATAGGTGTTAGTAAAAATCGTACTGCCTTAACTAAGAATATATTTTTGTTCTTGTTGTCAACTCTTGGCTCGGACTCTGTCTTTGCACAACAATCGGCGTTCGCTGGCGCATTAAGGGGACCCATCTAAACGATCCAAGTTTTCATGGCGCGTTTTCGGGGGCCCAATGTATACGTCAGACCTTGGAAACTGCGCGGCGATTGCCTTCCCAACCACGGGATGAGTGGCACCTACACAGAGCCAATTAACCTTGTGTAAGACTGTTACTGCACAATGAGGCATGCCACAAAGACCAGGAGGGAGTCATCCATTTGCATCTCGTTGTTTATAGTATTAGTGGCATAGTGCCAGTACCTCATAGTAGTTGAAATAAGTCTTTGTGACAAATACCTCCATGAAAACACGTTGGTCTGTTCTTAGCAACGGAGCAGTCATTCATCTAACATGGAAATGTAGGGAAGGGAGACCTTCAAAGACGGTTGAAAGTAAATGCTTTTTATTGGTTTCATAAAGACATACGTATAGAACAACGAACAAATGATCAACTTCGCAAGTGCTCGCGGGGATGTAGTGCTCGTAAGTCTACATTAAAAATAGGTTTTGAAACTACTTATACTTATGATACTCGTACTAATACAGCATGTGATGACGACCTGTGCGAAGATGGCATGTGAAAAACAAAATGGTTACAACTTCGTAGGTTATCTGTTAAAAAACACCAATATATGGCTTCATAAGTGCTAGCTTCTAACATACAAAAGCAGTGATTTATAAAATTTGGCCTTCTGCAGTCGCCATAGAGGTTCCTGCCTTTGAGGAAGCAGTGTCAGCTGCGCATTCTTGAATTACATTCAGTAAATTAAAAAAAGATACCTGCCTGACCTCATGCTCTGTTCACAGCCTAAAAAGAGTACAAGAGCAGTAACGAACGATTGTATCTATGTACACTACAGAAAGGTTTTGATCTCGGCAAGTACAAGCTTTAAACAAAGCACAGTTAATATGTGTTTATGGCGGGTTTTTATGTACCCGTGAGGACACACTGCAGTCATTCGTACTGGTTCTCATTTAACCAAAATGTTACTTATTACAGAAGGTCTGAGTTTATATGGCGGGATTATATTTGCAAGTTGATGTGTCACGCCATTGAGCAGCACGAAAATGGAAAAAAAATTGGGAGAAATTTTCAAGACGATCAACGTGCTGATTTTGCCCAACCAGATTCTTGTCACTTTTTATCTCCCATTTTTGTCTTTTTTTCTAGTTTCTGGCTGCTCAACAAAATTTGTTATATTCTGTGGTTGTGGGCTTGTTTGTGGAGGCGACTGGCTTGGTAAGTACAGAAGTATTAAGGAGACTCTAAAATGCTTTCTGAACATAGTCACGAAACGCTGCTATAGTCGAGGGTCCAGGTTCTTTTTAACATGTCAGGCAACTATCGTAGCAGTACAGGCAGCGGGAAAATTACATTTAAAAGATAGATATAAAGCACTCGCTCTTCTCTCAGCAAATTGTCATTGGTTGGTCTGACGTCGTCATCGTGTTCTGACGTTGCTCTCTTGCACCCGCTGTCCTCCCTCTCTGCGTTGAGTTACTCATACAGTCAGGGATGGATCATCCAGGGTTCAAATGAGCCTCCCCCTCCGGTTTTAGGGGTACCCCAACGGGCCAGAGAAAATGGCTGTCTTCGTTGTTTTGTTCGGAAAAGTTTAACCCTCCTGCTGGAACCATAGAAAAGGTGTCTGCAATTTGTTTCCTTCTTTTATAGCCCTATGAGAGTGAATATTGCCTGCAAAAATTTAACCTTATTACATGTTTAGAATCCAGCAATTCTCGCATATATAAAAATATGTTGGTTCATTTTTCTAGTGTTGATGAAAACGTTTCTGTGAGAGGTATACATGGATCTGAATTTTTATCGGTGCCACTTTTTCCAGAGAAAATTTGGCCAACCCCCGTCTTGTATTGAAAATATTTTATTTAAAACATCTGTATTACTTGTGATCAGTAGGCATTTACTCTATGCATCACATCACTATAACGAGAAGAGCTTAAATATGTGTTGTATGAAATCAAAAATAGCTAGACGATTGGTGGCATGTTTATTGTAAGTACATGCGAACAGTTTCTTAAAAAGGCCCACCTGTCAATTTAAGCAGTGGTCACACACAGTCAACCAAAGTGTTCGCAACCCAATCAGTGAAGCTTAAGCATATAGAGAAAGCTATTTGTCACAAAGGCGCTCCCTGATTTTCCAGGGAAGATATTCTCTCTTGAAATAAAGGTAAGCAATGCCATAGGCCAAGATTAATAGAAGCAACGCACACAGTGTTTAGGCTGCACTTCTAAGTGTCACATGCATTCCTTCTTTTACTCTTAACTCCTCGCACAGTTTAGTCTTCTTTCAGTGTAACCCAACGTACCATGCAAATCTTAATGCTGTCCATGTGTCTTCGTCTCCTGATATATTTATTTATTTATTGGGATGACAATATGTCCAGGTGCTTTGCAAAAAATAGAATGCCCAAGTGATATTAAACACTCTGCAGAGGCTTAGAATAAATATGGCTTGTGTTCTTTGCAGCTAAGTCTAAAAAAAGCATAAAGTCTTGAGCATGGCCAGATGACAAAGTGGGATAGGAAGAGGGCAAGTGAGGGGGGAGGGGCCCCCCCCTATTTTTATGTACCGGGCCCTCCGCGCTGTTAATCCGGCCCTGCTTTACGTTACCAAGGTACAGAGACTGTATGTGCCCACTCAAGGTAGCCTGTACAGAATATAAAAAGGGCTAGGATGAACCTCTATTATGGTCCCTAGAATATACTGGCTAGTCTGCCATCTCCGCGCTGTCCCTATGCAAGACCATTTCGGTGCCGCTGATGCACGTGCAGGGGGCTCTGCAGTCCATCGGAGCGCGTTCGTGGCGCTTTCGTGTACGCTGCGCCGGAAGCATCGGTGCGCTTCGTTCCTTGTCTTTTATTATTGGTATATTCTAGAGACATTGCGACTACTATATTACAGGTAGGTATGGTGTACAGTAACTCTACCTCTGTGTAGTTTCCAGCGTGTTCTTCGGGAAGGAAGAAGAAAATAGGCATTTCAAGCACAAGATGGATTTCAAAAATTACTGATGGTAATCTCTCTGTGGTGCTGTAAGCTCTGTGAGGTCACTCTACGATTACTTGTAGAAGTGTTGCATGGCCCCTTCAAGAACTCCAGAGACTGGTCGTGTTGGTTTTATAATGTAATGCCCAGTTTTAAGTATCACGTACTGGTGTAGTTCCCATCCAACTTTACTGCTACGGCAGATCTTTCTTATTTCTTCTCTTATAGAAGTCGTATTACCTATGGCTCCGACTAATTTTGTTCCACAAGACCAACCTTACTTAAGCTGTGTCGCCCCGCCGCGGTGGTCTAGTGACTAAGGTACTCGGCTGCTGACCCTCATGTCGCGGGATCAAATGCAGGCTGTGGTGGCTGCATTTTCGATGTAGACGAAAATGCTGTAGGCCCGTGTGCTCAGATCTGGGTGCACCTTTAGAACCCCAAGTGGTCGAAATTTTCGAAGCCCTCTATTACGGCGTCTCTCATAATCATGTCGTGGTTTTGGGACGTTTAAACCCACATAAATATCTTAGCTACACAGCTCCTGAATGCGTAGGAATATTACAATCATTTTTGTTGGGAAGAGGTACATGGAACAGATTGGATCTCTCGAGCAGCACGGTCGTCTGCAGGGGGGTGGGAAAGAGGCTGTTGCAACTCCCCCCTCTTTTTTTTTCTTTGCCACACTATCACTTGCCCCCACCCACGCCACAACGGCGCTCCCTCCCACCACATCCCATGATGCAACACGGGTTCGCATGCCCCCCCCCCCCGCCCCCCCCCCCCCCCAAGACAAAATCCTGCTGACGCTGATGTCGTAGAGGCCTCTGTTCCTACGAAGAGCTTCAGCAGACGTATCGCTGGCGATGATTGGGTAATGTTGGTCGGATGCTGCATGGCGTGGCAGTTTACGCGATTAAAAGCCACGGCGAGTCATCATCCACACGGCGAAGCCGACGGCAGTGCTGGTGAGCAGGAGCGATCTGCCTGGCATACCGGCGCTGTTCGGGCACCCGAAGCTGCCCACGTAGGCCGACATCACGTCGCGGAAGTGCTGCCGTCCCGCCGTCGCGCTCTCGGCGCACAGACCGCCAGACGTGTCTTCGAAGCACGAGTCAGCCAGGCGAGACCACTGCCTGCAGAACAGCGGGAAGTTTGCACCAACTTAATGAAGTGCTGATCGGAATAGTTAAGACATTTCATTTTGTTTCGAGGCTTTTGAACTTCTAGAAAAAAATGCGGTATATTTCAGTTAGCTCAACTATTCATAAACTACAGCGAATATTTTGCGGGAAGTTTGCACCAACTTAATGAAGTGCTGATCGGAATAGTTAAGACATTTCATTTTGTTTCGAGGCTTTTGAACTTCTAGAAAAAAATGCGGTATATTTCAGTTAGCTCAACTATTCATAAACTACAGCGAATATTTTGCGATGAAGTTTAAATTTAGTTGCTCAAAGAATGGAGACGTCGCACCAAAATTTAACACATATCATATTTATAAAAACAGCGATACGGCAGTCAAACATACACGTGCTCATTTATTTTGCCCATTTTTTATAGTTCTCATACACAAATATCATATACAAATAGTGCCAAACAAAAGTACATCGGCAAGTCAACGCACATTTCTCTCCAACTCCTCGTCTCCGTGAGTACTTAACGAACGAAAAAATCGCGTCATATCCACGGAGTGAATGATAAGTGGGATGAAGCGTCCATCCATGTGTCCAACCGTCCGTCCGTCCGTTCGCCCGTCCATCTATTCGTGCTTCCGTCAGTCTGTCTGTCTGTCCGTCCATGCTTCCGTCTGTTCGTCCTCCCGTCCATACTTCCGTTCTTCCATGCTTCTGACCGTCCGTCTGTTTATCTGTTCGTCCGTGCTTCCGTCCATCCATGCGCTCGTCCGTCCGTGCTTCTGTCCGTGTTTGCGTCCGTCCATCAGTCCGTCTGTGCCTCTGTTCACCGTCTGTCTGTGCGTCCGCCCGTACTTCTATGTCTGTCTGTCCGTCCGCCTGTTTGTCACTCACACTAGCGCCACCTGCTGAGTGAGTAATACAACTAGGTGCTTACGAGCCGGTCACTGAGAGACATGGATGGATAGACCCACGGCTTTTGGAGCTTCAGCTCTGAAACGAATGCATTGCAGCTTTTGTTTGCCTGCCCCGAAACTTCTTACTGCCTTTCCGAATGCAATGGCTGCATGACAGTGCATGACGTTTCTCCAATATATATATTCAATTTACTTTCAATATGCTTATAAACGTTCTAAGTTAAGTGAGTTTTAAACTTAACAAACGGCAGTATGACCGCAATAAATAATAAAATGAATTAGCAAAATGCCTTGCTTTATTGTGCTTGTTGTGGACATTTACCTTACATGCAAGCAAGCACGAATTACATTAACTTTATTTCTTTATGTTAGAATATTGATTGTTGGGTGTCTATTCACTATGCAGTGCGGTTCATTTGTACGATGTGCCGCGCATGGATCGATGGATGGATGGATGAAAAACTTTATTGGTGTCCTGAAGTATTCCATCCCCGTTTTATAGGGGTAGGATCGCGGGTCGCTCCCACGTAGGGGCTGGGAGGCCTAGCCTCACCGCCGCATCGTGGGCCTTCTGGACAGCCTTTAGTTGTATGAGAACCGGACTCTTGAGCATTAAAAAACAAAAAAAAACACGCGGTATTCCTGAACATTTCTTAGCAAATTCAAGGAACGACTGAACCACGTTCGCATTACCTATTTGCATTATTTTATTTTTTTCTCTTCTGAATGTGCGCTTCTTGTTGGCAACTCGGGTGCAATACTGTGCATCTCAAATCTGCAATTATTTCTTGTAACAATTATTGCTACATTTCTTTCTAGCTGAGAGTGGCAGATACTTCAGCCTGATACACTTTATACGTGCCTACTTCGAAGGCAACCTCAGTGTTCTTGCTTTACGTCTTTTTTTTTATTTATTAAGACGTTTTCTCTTTATAGCCACATTTTTCTCTGACATCTGTAGCAAGAAGCAGTACACGAGCACAATAGCGAACAGTTATTTACTGACCAAAACAAAGGCCTTAATTGTCAGCTTCTGATGACGTCCAGCAGTGTCTCGTCTGTGCTATACCACACAGCATCGGCGACAGTGTTTATACACAGAGGTGTAGCAAGAAGGTGGCACACCTAGCATGCCCCCCCCCCCCCCCCCGCAAAAACATTTCTGGCTACATGTCTGTCTATACGCCTTAAAGGCTCACCGCCAGCGGGACAGTAGAGGCATCACGAAGCACTTGCCTGCAGATCCTGGTCTTCTCCGGTCTCGTCTCCTGGTAGGACGAGTCTCGGTACTCGCGGATGAGCGTGTCCTGGAGCAGGCTGGCGAAGCAGTCGCGGTACTTGCGCCGATCCCAACACTTGTACGCCGCCACCATATCTGCGTGGGCACAACACATTGAGCTGGTTCAATATTATTGCGATATTTCAGGGAGAGACGAAGTAGTTGAAGGGACGTAAGGACAAGGCAGAATGCTGTCCTGCCTTACCCCCGTATTCTAGAACGTCCTTTCACAGAACGCTTCACCTTCACTTGAGAAAGCCTATGAAAGTGCCGTATCTAGGCACGGCAAGTCACTGCATATCAGCGATAATCAGCCACGATTCTTGAGCAGTACAGCGTCATTTTCAGCCGATAGGTGACGCAGTGCTCAACTCTGTCAAGTGAAGGATGGAAGTCGAGTCGAGGAGCCTTTGTGCATACCGGATTTTTTTTTCTGTCTCTAAGATTAAACATCGTACAAATGAATGAATGTGTCCAAATGCTATCGGAATGTATCATATATGATAACCGAATGGTCGTAAGATAGCATATAGTAATACCGAGAGAACGCGGAGCGTATAAAAAAATTGAGACAGATCACAAACAAGAACTTGATTAACGTTCGGAACTTTAGTTCAAAAAGTACTGCTTCTTTATCTTCAAATAAGCAACAAAAATCATACTTCGCTTACGAAAGCCTTTTGAAGTGTGAAGAGTTTTGAAGGCCTTAGCTTAGATAGCTCCTGAAACCCGCTTGAAATCAATTTCCTGTTGCCTCACAATTCATCATAGAGGTCCGACTCAGTGTTCAGAATAAGTGCTAAAGGGGACACTAATGAAAAATATGTGTGTACGTGATGCTGTCATAATGGTACAAAACGTTTAATATGTTAGACTAGCGAAGCGTAGAGCATTTGATGTATCAGTCAAATTAGATGCCCTGAACCATTGTCAGCTGGCCGAGACGTATACCAGCCGACTACGCAGGTCTGTACTGCGAGCGGCAACTTCGAGCAACCTTGCCTCACTTACCAGCTGCTCTCCGTGACACTGGAGTTTGACGGAAAAAAAAATTCCCTCGCAAAGATCGCATCACAAGCGAAGCATGACACACTACGTCCGCCTGTGTACTACATATGTAAATAATCCCCCTCTGTCGCTTTTGTTTATACTCCTACCCCTTTCACACACAGTCTCTGTTCAATTGATAGCTGTATTATCTAGATAGCGGTCATCATGAAATAAAATATCATTTTCCTTCTATTCATTTTCATATAGATTTTCATATAAACACCACTTTACTAATACTAAGATAGATTTACCAACAGAATAAAGATGAAACACAAAGAAAGCCGCACCCATGGCGCTCAACTCACAACTTCGTATATCGGAGGCTGGTGGTTTAAAAATGTTTCGCTGCGCTATCACCTTTCATTGATTGTCTTCATCGGCAAGCAGATGTCACGGACTTTTTCATCGTTTTAAAGACTATAGTCGCCATTTATAATGCTGCGCTGATAGTACAACACGATAAGGTGTACAATGCAAGCGACGGGCACCTGCCCGTCGCTTTGCATTTTACACCTTATCGCCTCCGAGACAAGCGCGCATCTTTCTCCATGGGCGTGCACGCCTTCCTTCGTTTTCGAAGATAACTGCTAGATAGCGCTCGTGTCTAACGGGCCTCGATGTGCTCGTTCGCTTTCGCTGCACGGACCGATACTCGCTAACGCAGCACTTCTAGCATACAATTCACAGATTTTCTCACTCAGAACATCAAATAAACGTTTTGTTCACTCTCTCCACACGAAGAACTATCGTCTTTCGACGACATTTGCAATGAAACATGCAGGTACGGGGCCTTTTTTTTCATCATTTTTTTTATCGTGTTATCTTTCTTTTGCCTCGATGCGTGCCGCGAAAAAGGCCTTGCGTTAGAAGTCGCTTGTGGGTTCAGCGCTGTGTGTGTACACGTCTTTCTTCTTAAGTGTTTCTTTTTTTTTTGCACTGGTAAATATATTCTAATCGTGAAACATCTTCCCCAAGCAGCAGTTTTAGCATTTAAGTGCTATACCGTTTCATATACCGTTTCACACTCTGCCAAAAGCGGTTTACTCACCAAGAATTTCGTTTCTTTTAAGGGAGAATTGAGAGTGAAATTGAAGATTGCAGCGGTGCCGCCACAGCTACAACCCTTGAATTTGGGACCTGCAGGTGTGGTTTTACGGAGTCATGCTTACCTCTGAGGGCGTCGCTGTCGCTGACGGTCCTCTGGAAGACCTCGTAGACGCCCTCGATGCGTTCCAGCTGCTCGCGCTCGGCTGGCGTACACCGACCTTGCTCTCCGGGACGTATCTTGCATGGGGAGTACGACACCGGGTACTTGCTGCGTGCCACAATAGAGTCAATGTTCTCCTTTATGAAGGCTTTGCTACTAGGACACTGAACTGGTAGAAACGTTCTTTCACTCCTCCTGAACGATTATGTGTCTGTCCTCGTTGAAAGTCATTATGTATAATGAAACCTTAATTCCTTTATTGTGGCAAATGGTTTTTTATTACTTCTCTTGTACATTTTACCTGTTGAGACCTTTTCTGACCTGTAATCCCAATTCTGCAATAACTCTTGGACAGGGCTGCAGTATGTAAAAAGTACCGCTTTCTAGTTTATAACATCTTGCATCTTTTCATCATCAGCTACAAGTACCACCATCTAGTGAACACTACAAGAACTAAACGAGAGGTGGCTACATACAGGAGACGGTACCGCCATCTAGTGAACACTGCAAGAACTAAACTAGAGGTGGCTACATACATGGGACGGTACCGCCATCTAGTGAACACTGCAAGAACTAAACTAGAGGTGGCTACATACAGGCTACAGGGGACGCACAGCCCACGCCCTAAGGAGCTTCGCCCCTAAAATAAAATTAAATAAGAATAAAACTACAACATCTTCGCGTAGTAAAATGTACTTCCGAAACATTGTTCTCTTGGCAAGAATCGCTGAATACAAGATATTTACAGTCTAATTCTCTCAATATTCAATACACTTCGCTGTACAGTCCACATCGTTGTAGAGGTCGCGCATCGTTATGCTGTCAGCGTGTATATAGAATGCAAAGATGCATTTGTATACTAATTATTTCGTTACAGAGCCAGCTGGCTGTAATAGTAAGAGAACCTAATGCTTGCGTTCGTTTTTTTTGTTATTATTAGCACCGATGCATTATCGCTTGTCCGTCCAAGTCGCATGATTGTTTTCCATTTATTATCGCACAAAATACTTTTAACGTATTAAATTCATTTGCTGTTGTGTGGCGGTTCGGACACGCAAAATATCGCACTTGAATTTCGTTTTAAGTTGTCAAATATCTGCATGAATTTCCCTCATTATAGTCCCTATGTTTATCTTCATCATGAACAATTTCTTTTTTTTTTGAACAAAACCTAAATGCGCTCTTTTCTGTCTTTATTTATTTGCTTCTGTAGTTACACTGTAACTACTTTTAAGTTGCGCTGTTCATATATTCAGGTAAACTATAGCAGTTGTGTGCCACAGAAATTAAACAAGTCTCCCTGCTCGCTATTAGTTTACTAATAATGAAGGGAACACACTAATATGATTGATTGTGTGTAAAGTCTCAAAACCGTGGCAATGAGGAACGCCGCAGTGGAGGGCTCTGAAAATTTCGACCACCTGGGGTTCTTTAACGTGCACCTACATCTGAGTACACAAGCCTCGCGCATTTTCGCCTTCATTGCAAATGCGGTCGCCGCATTCGAGATTCGATCCCGAGACCTGCAGGTCAGCACTCGAGCGCCATAACCACTAGATGGCCGCGGCGGGTGAAGAGAATGCACGTACAGCAAACACCGATTAAGATTTCTCGGCTGACGTGAAAACTACTTGAAACACAGTGTGATGAACCGTGAGATTAACCCAGTCATCGACATCTTAAGTCAGCGCACACACATGAACACAAGTCTTAAGGTCAGTCGGAAGGACACAAAAGACTGTCTTAAGAGGAAAATTTACCAACTCGCCCAGATAGCCACCTTAGACCAAACGCCGGGATCACATGCTCCAGCTTTGCTGGCTAACCAAACACAGTGTTTGGGTGGTGATTTTATTTCTGTACTGCTTTTTTTGTGTTTCCCTTTCCATAAAACTGACCGGGACTGAGCAGCCAGTTGTTCGATTCGCAATGATCCAAGTCATAGCATTCTTAGAGAACAAAACTCCACGAAGGCAACCCTGATGGTATGCGAAGCAGCAGCGGTGCGCACGGCGTTGACTTGGTTGAAACGGACGTCGACGCGGGGGCTCAAAAAACGTTTTGAAGCGAAACGTGGTGCAGCGTTTACCGTAGTAAACGTTTGTTTGAAACGCAAAGACACGGAAGGAGGAACGCTTTAAAGACGCTTGCGCTTGGCTTCTTCGGCTGCTCAATACGCAAGGCTCGCGACCACTAGCGCAGGTCGCCACATTTTATCGTCTACCCGAATTAACTTCACCTCACTCGCCAATGCTAAATACAACATTTCCCAAAACATACACAAATAATTACTCATACCGCCCCTTCATAAAAACACGCATCCAACATATCATACTAAGCGCCGAATCCAAAGAGCGAAAGCTCTACAGAAAAAATTGCATGGAGCCAATGATGTGCTCTATGTAGATGCGGCAGAATACCCATCCTCCTCATCCTATGCCCTCTCTGCTGTCGACTATAACGGCAAGGCGCTCACAACGGCATCCATCACTGCCAACTCTTCGGAGGAGGCAGAGGAGGCTGCCATCGCTTTAGGTCTATCCATCCCCAATATTACTATGATTGTAAGTGACTCCAAAACTGTCATACGCAACTTCAGCGCAGGTAGCATCTCATCAACTGCCCTTTCAATTCTTAAGAAACATCCTCCCACGCAAGACGTTGCTCTCATATGGACGCCCGCGCATGCGGGGTTGAGTGACAATGAGGCGGCTCATACCTGTGCTCGAGGAATGACCGGCTGAGCGCAGGCCTCTGATGGCGCCTTAGACCACGCGGCCTTTTTCAGCACGAGAGATCGTCTTTTGACCTTCCACGATATAACAAATCACTACCGCCTACAGCGCACTATATACCCCCCCCCCCTTACATCATGGAGCTTCGCGCTACCATGAAATACTATGGCGCCAGTTACAGACCCGTACGTTTCCTACCCCATCTTTTCGCCATCGTATACCCCTTGCGATATACCCCTCCCCTTTTTGCATTTTCTGTCAACAAAGAACTAACCTAGATCATATCTTGTGGGGGTGTACTCGAAACCCACCACCCAATTCTCTACACATTAACAGTGAGGAGCAGTGGGAGGCTGCTATGCGCAGCTCGGCGCCTGAGGTCCAGGACCAGATCTTGGATTGGGCCAAGAGGGTAGCGGAGACTTACGCTGGGTAGGCTCCTCTGACACTCCACCACCGCACCTTTCCCTCTTGGTATGAATAAAGTTTTTCTCCTCCTCCTTCCTCGGCTCGCGTCTCGTCGGTGTTACTCGCGCGCCTTCTCTATTCTCGAACGCAATCAGTGTTCTTGGCACCCCGTCGGTGTCGTTGGTCTTCCACTGCCGACGCTTGCGTTCGGCTTCCCTGGATCGTGCCTCGTCGGTGTTCCAGGCTCGACGTCACCATTCGCGAACGTGATCGGCTTCACTAATCCGCAACGGCGGCGATGGTTGGGAAAGGTACGCGCACAATAGTGGGAAGCATGCCCCGGCGGCGTCTCGCCCGTCGGCGTGATCGCGCGGCAAGCAGCGGGCGCGCTGTCCGACCACGACTGGGCTAGACGAAGGCGCGCCTACTCGCGGCTTCTTGCCGACAGATGAAGAGAGGCACGTAGCGTGGGTGAGGAGACGATGCCGACGTGAGGAGTGGGCTCCAGCGTTGCGAGCGGTGGAGAGCGGTGGAGAGGGTGAAGCGAGCGAGATGACATGGGGCGACAGGCTAGGAAGAGAGTGACGTCCCGCGCGCACACTGCGAGGGAAGGCGTGTCCTACTTGGCACCACCCCAGTGCGGAGGGACAGGGTTACACAGGCTAGTCAAAGAGCTGCTTTCCATCTAATACACAACCAGCACAAAATCAGTCAACACCATGTAACGGGCACAGATATGACGCCTCATAACCCTCACAAGCAAAGCATATGAAGTTCTTCGATAGTCCGTCTTAAGCATTCTCTATAATACGAACTACCAAGGCCATAGCCGGAGAGGTATTGGGAAAATTAACCCGCTCTCTCCGAAAAAATATTTTTGACTATGCTGCTGCAAACTTCATATGGCCAGGACAGTGCTCACTATGCAAATGATAAAATAACTCGGAAGCGTCAAGAAGGGATATAAACAAAAAGAGATCACGTTCGAAAAATACTATGCTCACTGACAGGCAAAGGCATGTAATAATAATTTTGGTGCTTACTCAAACTGCAGTTACCCAGCTATCGCTATTCGCACACGTCAGGTTCACATCACAATAACTGGGCGCCGATTGACCTATGGCATGGACAGACGACACTTACCTGGCGAACGTCCTGAGAGCTGCGTCCAGCTCGGTCCCGTACTTCGCGGCCAACTTGTCCAGTTCTGTCTCGATGGTGCTCAGCAGGCCACCATAGCATCGCAGCACAGGCACCGGGTCACACTCCTGCTGTTGGCACAGCACTGCAAATGACAGACAACGTGTTTAACAACGATGCCAATTTGAGGCTCGTGTACTTAGATTTATAGTGGACGTTAAGGAGCTCCAGATGGCTGAAATTTGCGGAGCCCTCCAGTACGGCGTCTCTCACAATCATACCGTGGTTTTGGAACGTTAACCCAACATATTATGATTAACAACGATCACAATGAGATGAAAGAAGTGGTATGGAAATTGGTCAAAAAAACCTGGTTTGCTACCCTGTACTGTGGAATGTGGTATAGGGACTAGCCACATAAGAATGAAGATAAGGTCGACGAATTAATCGGGACATCAAAGCCCAAACCAAAATGTGATCATGACGCACGCCTTAATAAATTAGTCCAAAATCTCTTAAGGAATTCTGGATTAATTTTGTTTGACTGCACGTTGTGCTTTAACATGCAGTCAAATTTGAAGTGCACTTTTTCTATTTAACGTAAAAAAGTGCACCCGTAATTTAAGGTATTCACTGGCCTGAGCTCTTCCCGCAGGGCAGCGCCATGCGAGAGCACCGCCATATCCATGGCACGTCAGCCGTCCAGCATATGACAGCCTGAGGAGCTGCATGTCACCAACTGGTTTTCTTGGAAGAATATGTGCACAACACGTTCTGCCGAGAACTACCCTTACAAAAATCCTATATATGAACTTATATAAAAATCTCTATATATGGCTACATCAGGAATTGGGCATATCTGGCCCATATATGGAATCCCCATATAAGGGCCGTATATAAACAGATATGTCCAAATCCTGATATAGCCATATATGGACCTTATATCCCCATATATGGGTGTTGCTGTATATGGCCTTATATGGCTATATATAGAAGCATCCATATAAGGTCTTATATGGATGCTTTCATATATGGCCTTATATGGATACCTTTATATTGAGCCATTCAAATGATTCATCTATATTAGTTCAGCCTGTGTCACCGGCAAAAAATGCAGCTGCTCAAATCATTCTTCAGCTAGAAACATACCTGTTTGTTGAAAGGTCTGCATGCAGTCACTATCATCTCCAAAACAAAGACAGTACATACCCCCTGAACTGTTTTGTTCAATTAAGTTATCCTCAATATATCTCAAGTTATTCTCAACAACATTTCGCTAGAATGTAACTTGGCATCATATTTAAAGTTTGTGGTGGGCACATGTCACTGTTAGTCCACTTTTCCTGAAGAGATACATTCTTTGTGCTTAAATTTATTGCTTACTTATCGACACTTTTTATTTATTTATTTATTTCATTACCCACAGCACCAATTGGCATTACATTGGGCGAGCATTTACGAAAAGTAGAATACAAAAATACATAGTCAGCCAAACAGGTACTCAAAGTCACCTGAATCACACTCTGCAAGAGAAATTCATATCTAAATTGGAACATGTTCCAACATATAAATCGGAACAATTCTAACATGAAATAAAACAAATATTTGGGAGTGTAGAGGCAATGCTAGAAGGCAGCTGGTTCCATCTTGTAATTTTTTTTGGTAAAAATCATTTTGAAACACGTCAGTCTTGCATGCGATTATTCTTATCTTGAACCAATGGTCAACACGGTCTGAGACATAGTACGGTTCAAGTAAATATTCCACTTTATCGATTCCGACTTGACAAAAATAAATAGCATAAAATAACCCAATTTGAGTTTCGTAAAGATATCTTTCACAGTGTGTTATGTTTAAAACTTTTCTCGTGTGTCAATGGAGCGTCTATAGTCGGCCAAAACGAAATATTGACTTGCTATTGACCGTATGAACTGCGTGTGCATTGAATAACTTAAATGAGTTGATAATCAACATTTAAGGAGTTCGGTCGAAAGTGATTGGTATCCAAGCTTGTTATGTACAAGTATTGTGACTAATGACCTATTGAACGACTGCTAAAACTGGTGTTTATAGGTCTCTGTGCGCGTGGGAACGGAGGCATTTAACAATATTTCTCGCCAACAGGACACTAAAAATGTACTTTGTAAACGTAATCCGCTTTCCATTTTGCCAATAATGCATCATTAACGTAACAGTGGTAAAGAGCTCATTCTGCAGAAATTCTGGTGTAGGCATTGGTGGCTCTCCGTGAAAAATTGTCTTGTCAATGATCGAAAATTGAGAGAATGCAAATAAAACAAATATTATAAATTTTCGGGTTTGATTGATGATCGAAATCATGCAGGCAATTTGCATGGCATGCAAGTGCTCTACCACACAGCTATGCATCTGCTTGGAAATAAAGCATGAATAACTTCCTCTTGTTGTAAATGCAAGGAAAATAACCGCCATGCTTAACAAATACATGTATCCTGCATACAGGTTTCACAACACAACATTTAATATCGCAGCTATATTGCATTATACAAGCGTGCATTGTCATCAAGCATCACAACACGTTATTACCAACGTGACTTCGCGGTCTGAAGACAGCCAACCATTACAAAAGGCACACTGGTTACTGCACGTATTCCCTCACGACTGCGTAGTGGGTGCATAAAGTTCTAAAACATTTTACACACATTATATTGAGAAGCACGTTCTGCTGGGCGAGTTGGTACTTCATCTTAACTTAGTTGCGCGAAAAAATTTGAAGTGCGAAAGGAAGACACCTGGACACAGCGCACACTAACAACTGAAACTTCATTGGAGAAAACAGACATATGTATGCGGTTACGACAACACGTGAGGTGGAAAAAATGATTAGATGAGCAGACATCTGATCATTTTCTTTCACAGTGTGGACATCGTGTGGTGGACGGCACTGCGCTGTCGTGTAGGAAGTATTATTTAGAATTTATTTATATAATTATAGATCACAAAGCTTCTCTAAAGGAATTAACAACCATTCTCTAACCAATCATCATATTGTAGAGAGTGTGGCTGCGCGCAATTGTTTGGAATACGGTAGTTACAGCTAGATTCAGTGAGACGGCATAGCGCGAAAAATCGGAGAGGCGTATTTCATAAACAAAGCTGGGGATTCATGTGTCACGTAACTCTCCGTCACCGATATGTTGCTTGCTACTGAGGTAGCTTTCCTGGAAGCGCATCATTTATACAATCTGTCTGCTCATCTAATCCCTTTCTTTCACCGCACGTGTTCTCGTAACCGCATATATACGTATGTCTGTTTTCTCCAACAATTCTTCAGTTGTCAGTGTGTGATGCGTCTAGGTGTCATCCTTTTGTATTTCAATTTTTGCATGCAACTCAGTAATTACATAATATTTCTTGTTCTTTAAACTATGTTACCCCTTTTTTACACAAAATGCAGCCATGTGCGAAACCTTCATTGAGACACTTTCAACCTTCTCAATTACACAGTACTATTCCACAATTAAATTTGTTCAAGTAGCATCATGCAATAAAGAGTACACACTAAGTGATTGAATTACGCGCAAGAAACAGGATCGATACTGGTATCACGTTCAACTGTGAAAAACGGAGCTTAACGGTCCCCCAGTTTTTTCACACTGTAGCAAGCCCTAATGCATCATACCAGTTTATTTGTCGGCTTGCGTAAAACTATCTACAGTGCTCACGGATTAAAACGTGACATCACATTATTTTGTGTAACTATGTATGCGAGTATGCGCAGTTCCTCAAGATAACCACGCGATGTTGCGACATCAGTAACGATAATGTCGCCTGTGATGTACGCATCGCAGTCAAATTTACACTTATATCACCCTGATTGTAGATGGCGGAAACGAAATTACGGGCTATTCTTAAGTTTTTCCATTTGGATCCGTGACATAGCACCCTGTTTTGAAGAATCAAACTAGCAACAAAATTTTAACTGCGTGTCCTTATCAAAACACACGTAAATATAAAAACAAGTAGAACGTAGACAAAGAAAGATAAATTCAAATGCAAGACAAATTCAAACGTGGGCTCATAAATCTCATGACACCCTTGGAGTTGGAGATATGCAACTCTTTTTTATTTGTAATTGTGCAAGTTGTAATTTATCCTTCGTTTTTCCTCAAGTGCTAAAATGAGAAAAATACAACACAAGTATATTTACATCAATATATTTATGATAAATACAATGGCACGAAACCAACATTTTCCTGGCGTAGATTTTTTGATTAAATAGAGCACTATCTAGATCAAGTGAAAAAAAGAAAGTGTTGTCGTATCGCTTAAACAAAACAGCCTAATGACGTAACCACGATTAGCATAAAATTATTTACCCAGCAAGCATGCAATGTGGTATGTTTTCGAGTTATCATAATTTTTATGAACAACGTGCGAAGGTAATGAAAATGATTAACTTACCTTAGCATTTAACCGAGACTTGTCTTTCAATTAGCCTGTTAATCCTGATAACCTATTCACACCTTAAAGCCACCACGTCCATTCGTACTGCTTTAGTAAGAAGTTTTGAAAGAACGCTTGCCCGCAAGCATGGGTATCCATTTTTTTTCTCGCACGAAAAGTTGACGATCGCCAATCCAGCAGCGTACAGACGCACACGCACACAAAAACACTTCCACGTCCGTCCACAATTTCGCCACGTACAGCGAAGTAGATTCCTGAGAGCTGCGCAATTATCTTGTGTAATTTGGAGCAGTAGTTGAACAGGAAATAAGAGCAAAAGGAATCAAAATTAACAAACTCGATCAGCACGGCACCCATGACTCCGGCGAGCAAAAAATAAAAAAAAAACAATGACGCGGACGGATACAGTGCATGCAGGCTTGACAATGAATATTGCAATGGACACTACATTACTCCTTGAGATCAATGATTTATGCACTTTTCACTAGAACTAAACTTTCCTGAGCCCATTGGCGAACGACGTTTTATTTTTTTTTAACAATTATTGACGCAATATTATTACCATACGACTGAATGTTTGTGCAAACTATTTTCTTCGTCGCTACTTGAAATGGGCCGCGGCACTCTCTTTCCTGCTGTGTCGACAGACTGTTGTATGCCACGGCAGGGCTACATGGTGCTTACGCGCCACGCTTGTTCGAACAACTTTCTCCGAATTTTCCACTCATCCGACGGGCGCCCTTTTCTGTATTTTTTTTACTGTGCGCACCCCTTGCAACCTAGCAGTCAGGCGAGTTTTTTCGGACAATGGACTTCAACTTCCTCCCGCGGGCCCAGAAAGCTGCACGTGCAAGACCTTTAAGACAGGCATTCCGTGGAGCTGAAATCGCTGCTTCGTGTACGCTGGCTACGAAGACGCGTTTCAGCCGAATTTTCATCTTATTTCGCAAGCATTTATAATGATAATAATAATATTCATTCAACCAATAATCAATCAATCATTTTTTAACCTACCCAAGAACAACCATAGGGTCTTTCATGCTGGCACGCGCGAAAAGAAAACAAAAACAAACAATACATTACAGACTGTCCACAGAAATGCAAATCAATAAAAAGAGCAAAAACGAGCAGTCGAAAAGAAATCAACGCACAATGGAAACAACAAATAAAAGAGTAGATATTCATGGAATGGGAGTGAAAAATAATGTGGAATATACATAACCGTGCCGAAGGCTTCCTGAAAGACAGAAAAGGGAAGAATCTGTGCATATGCAGAGCTACGTTAGGACAGGGCAGCCCTCACTGACAAAAAAAAATGACTGTAGACTATGAAAAACATAACGGATTAAGAAAGTTGACGTTAGATAGACTCGGTATGCTGTAAAGGATAGAGTGTTGAAAGAAGCTGGCAGGTGCATGCAACGGTCGACTCTCTCTCGATAACTTACGCGAGGTTTCAAAATTATTACAACCGAGAAGGGCAGAATATCTCACCCTGAACTAGCTTGTAAAGAAATAACAGCTCAGGGCGATTTTGCCGGCCGTTAACAGATGGCAAATATAATATTCTAGCAGTGTTGAAAGGATTCTAGTGAAACAATGAGGGTAAATGCTTATGAAATTTTTCTGGACTCACTCAGTGGCGCTACTGCTGGATTTAGCAAGGTCATTCCAATTCAAAGATGCATATGTACTCAAGTTGACCATGACATATCGCGGTGTACAATTTGTAGAAGGCTGTAAAAGAACCGGATTCTCGCGAGATGTTGAGCCAACAGGAAGAGAATGAAGGCCTCGCATGGCAGCACATTTAATGCAAGTAGAAAAAATTCAGCATGCTATCAAAAAGAACACCAAGATAACTGATCTCATAAAACTTACATAACGACACAGTATGACAGCATATGGATTTGCTGTTGGGCGTTTTGCGAAATACAACAACAACAACAACAACATTAATAATAATAATAATAATAATAATAATAATAATAATAATAATACACTCATATCATTCTGACATGGCCGAAAATATCTAGCCACATTGAATGAAAAGCCAGTGTCCGGGTGCCCATGAATCTCTATACGCGAGTGTGCACTTGCGCAGTTTGGTGGGTATGTACCGGCATACATATCTTATAAGTAAGTGCACTACCATGTTGGTGTTGAAAGGATGTGTTCGCAAGCTGTTTTAATCGTTACGCGCCTGCACAGGAAGGGGCTATTTACATAATGTAGAGTTTGGCTTAAGTATCACGCCAGCCCGCGAAAAATGTGTCATACTAATTGTTTTCACAAGGCAATGTTTAGGCTAATCCTGATGATGGCACGTGCGCTTTAGTGACCTCGACCAAGTAATGACACACCGACACAAAATAGAAGTTTTGTGAATTCGGCAGCCTACGTTAAATGTTGCTATAAAGCTTCAGCATTTCATTACATGGTCCAATAAATATGTATCACGTGTGAGTCAGTTGCACCTTTCTTAACGTACATGTCTATGACGTGAGATTTATTTGACGCTTGCAAACATTACACTAAATTGATTGTTCACTTGTGCAATCATAAAATTTTGGATAAATTTACTATGTGCACAGCCAGGAACATTATACGTAGCCGAAGAAAACGCAAGATGTATTTTTGGAAGAAATTAGTACAACTTCCATCTTGAATGTAATCATAATAGTGTCTGCAAGTTGCATTCACGTAAGTTCTTTTTGTTTTTGATAATACTCCCTTAAACATTGCACTGTGCATTCAATTATAGTAAATGGCTGCTGAAAGCAATCGCAGATGAGGGGTCAAGAGGATTAATAGAAATCTTGTTGTATGAAGGGAGCATATAGCCATCAAAACTTTCAAATAATCAGAAATTTTGTCCACCGATATGGAAGCTAAAAGTGCATTGAAATTACTATTTCTTGCTGCCACTTTAAACAATGCATTAATGTGAACAATATAAGTTGCATGCATTTTGTCTTTACATAGTACTATATAGGATTGCTCTATAATAATAGCGAGGTTCGGGAGCTTCAATACGTTTTGTGACTTGATACGATTCCTTCCTCGTAAAACATGTCTGCTCTTGTATACATTATTTACGTCGTATTTATTGCAATTACCTTATTGTTTCAAACCTAAACGCCATGAAAAATGTACGAGTTAAATTACACAAATACATGCATATATGCATTCAATTGAGTTGCAACTATCACATACACAAAGCTGACCTGAAATTTCGGTTTTTTTTGCATGGCAGAAACAACATATATATTTAATACTCCTATTGTTATGAAAAATAAGCAGGTCAGCTTTGTGTACAAATTGTTATATATTACAATTCGCATAAATGTGTGATCACGGTGCTAAATATATACGTGCTTCATCCGAAATAAGAGAGCATTTCCACATATAAGGATCCACTTGATATGTTATATATGGTGTGGCCGTGCCTTATTTGGCCGCATTTGACTGCTTATATGGGCCAACTGCGTCATATATGGCCGTATATAACCCCATACATGAACCGACTCCGCCAGATATACATCCATATATGCTTATATGTGGCCACATACGCTGCCATATATGCTTCATATATGCTTATATGTGGCCACATATGCTGCCATATATGCTTATATATGGCCAGATATAACTTATATATGGGCCATGTATGGCGTTTCCGTAAGGGTACGGCTATGGTGCAATAGTGATGTTTGCGCACGAGACCACAAGTATGGCGGCTGCTGCGCTAGCACCCATTGCGGTTGATGTCACGTCAATACGTTGTATACTGAAATGTGAACCCTAAAATATAACTACATGGCATTTCGGCAAACAGGAACGGGTATAGTTGTATGCAGGATTAAAGGAGGGGAGGGGTGAGTTTCAATGCTGCCCATCACCCTTCTATTCCAGTGGCCGACTTAAGCAAAGCCGTGTTCGCCATGATTGCAAAAATGAAGAGATGGCGTGCTTCCAACTGCCTGCCAGCTTTCCGAATGTGAACGGGTCAAGCAAAAACAGTTCCTCGAATGCAAAATGAACAGCCCTCGGCCACCATTATGGTCAAGAGCGTGCTGCAAGCAAGCCCTACGAACAATAGATAGCACACATGCAAAACTATGCGTTAGTGTTTCACGCCTCTGAGAATGTGCCGTACGCAAACCTCTTGTGGGCTCCCGTTAAGTGACGCAAACAGCGGGTGACCGCAACGAACGCTAACTTGCCGTGCGTTGTTATAAAACTCCCAAATAGATACATTTCGTGGAGCGTCCGCAACAGTTTGCTTACGCAGCCTGTCATTGGAAATGGATGGCACTATTCCAGCTTAATTCATTAACTCAACTTGATCTGTCTGCTGACGGTAAGAATAGTCGAGCCTTGGATAAGTAAAGCATGGGCCTTTGCAGTATTCAGACGAACACCTCCTAGAGTACTTGAGAGATGTTGGGGTTATATCGGCGCGGCGACGAATAAAATATTACCACCAGGAAGATGGAGCAGTAACGTCGCATCCACTTAACTCAGTGATTCTGGCTTTTCGAGATGACCGCTCTATTCCAGGAAAATTCATTTTTCACCAGTCACCCAGTGGAAGGATATCTCGGTCCAGCACTTCGGTGCTAGAACTGCCAGTGATTCAGACACATGGCGAAAAGTTGCTGTAACACATGCCAGTGTAAGATCCGCTCAGGAGAACACCACCATATGGAGTGCAATTCAGTTCTTCAGCCTAAGTGTGCAAACTGTGCAGGTAATCACGCTGCTTCATATTCAGGCTGCCGGAAAAGCAAAGCTGCTGCAAAAATGCATCGGCATGAGCTTATCTATAGAAGAAAACTGTGCCCCAATGAACCCTCCCCAAACCTTGAGATTGTTCATCCTGTACGTGATCTACCTCAGCACACACCGCAACAAAAACAGCCGAAAAACACGCCAAGAGAACTGCCAAGAGCACACCCGAGAGATCACTCATGAGAAGTACATTCGAGTACACCAACCTACGCGTCAAAGCTGAGAACGCCCACGCGACCTCAGCCGGAAAGTATACCAGAACCGATAGCGCCATTGTTCACCCCAGTTACAACATCGAAACGTCACGTCGTTCTCAACAGACCTCAGAAACTGAGACATTCAAGGGAGGACTGTGCCTCTGCATCAGTCATACAATTGATTCTACCATTTCTTTTCGCAGCACTTAAAGCAATCTTGTCTGCTCTACCTGAAGCAAACAACCTGCCAGAAGTAAAAGCCCTGCTGCCTCTGGAAGCACTATTGTGTCAACAATCCGGGTCAAACCTGTGACAAGTAACATATGAATAAGCGCTGTAAAAATGTCTCCATATACCAGTGGAATTCCAACAGTCTTCGAAGGAAGTGTACTGACTTCCGTAAACTCCTTCTACAATATAACTTTCCAATACTTTGCATCCAAGAGGCAGGAAGGGATGATGACTTCTGCCTCTCTAACTACGCGATATATAAGTCATCTCGTCGAAGTGGTCCTATCAGAGCGCATCTGTGCGTCAGAAAGGACCTACCTTCTCAACAAGTTCACTCAAGTGATTCGAACTTCCCGCAATTCGTCACTTGCAAAGTATCATTTGTTCAGCAGTGCATAACATTTATCAATTTTTACTTACAACCTTCAAGCCGCATTTTGGTGGAAGAGCTAACAAATATCTTCAATATCTCCGATTCATATACATTCATATGTGGAGCCTTTAATGCGCACAACCTAATCTGAGGTAGTGATCGATGTGATGCACGTGGGAACGTTGTTGAGTGTGCCGCAGACAAATGCAATTTGACAATTTTAATACAACACCGCGCTGATACAAGCAGAGACCATACATGATCAACTCACCTGAGCTATGACACATCTGAATTTCGTATGGCAATGTTCTAGGATATCATATTCACCCCCTCCTCACCCCTGCTACAATCAATTTCACTGTCTCGGGCATGGCGGGAAGAAGTTTTCTGACTGCGGCGGCAAGCTGAGGTGTGTTTGGGACTCCTGATATACAGGTAGAACTACGCAATAGATGCTTGTGCTCTTGTAGCTTCCTTCAATTGGCGACATCGGTTTTTCTTGGCCATATGTGTGAATGCCGCACAGTCGAGTCACTTGCGCAGAAGGTATGGTTTCCTAGCCTTTACTATTGCGAAATAGCGTGGCTGTCAGGCGGAAAGACGCGTAAACGTGTCGGGCGAAGGTGATCAGAGAAATAAATTTGTTCTCTAAGAGACAGGTGTGCCTTTCGCAATGGGTTACGCGAATGAGGAGCTGCAAGTGAGAACAAAAAAAAAATACGTTACACAAATGTAGTGTTTTGGAAACGCCTGCCCAATGCATGCAATCTTTTTTTTTCTCTAACTTTAATGATGCTTTCAACGTCCATTCATCATTCGGTATGCGTGAGATCGCGTCCTTGGGATGTTCAACTCTTTCATTAGAAGTTTGTCATCAATGTTCAGGACTGTCGAAAGTGCATCCGAATGAACACGTAGGCCGGCGTACCTGCGTTGGCAGTGGAGAAAATGTTGTATTTGCGTGACCACCGTGGTTGCAGCGTGGGTCTGGGTGATCTTTTTATATTGCTTTCTCCTGATTACGCCTCTAGACCATTCTCAGAGATGAATTCCGCGCAGGTTATATGCTGCTGTGCGGTTGTGAGAAATCACGAAAAATGAGAAAAACTGCCCGAGTTTTGTGGACACACACACACACACACACACACACACACACACACGCACGCACGCACGCACACACACACACACACACACACACACACACACACACACACGCACGCACACACACACACACACACACACACACACACACACACACACACACACACACACACTGTGGTCTAGTGGCTAAGGTACTCGGCTGCTGACCCGCAGGTCGCGGGATCAAATCCCGGCTGTGGCGGCTGCATTTGCGATGGAGGCGGAAATGTTGTTGGCCCGTGTACTCAGATTTGGGTGCACGTTAAAGAACCCCAGGTGGTCAAAATTTCCGGAGCCCTCCACTACGGCGTCTCTCATAATCAAATGGTGGTTTTGGGACGTTAAACCCCACAAATCAATCATCAAATCAACACACACACACACACACACACACACACACACACACACACACACACACACGTACCTTGCTGCAGAGGTGGTCAGAATGCTGCTACAGTTTTGAGTATCGCAAAACTGAGTTAAGGAGTGGAGTTCAGGGCAAAAGGACGTAGCAGGGCAGGAAACTTGGCAGGTAGTTTAGTGAAAATTTGTGCAATTTTTTGTTAAAAAGGAATCTATGTATAAAAGGAGCCTATATAGATATAAATAAATTTTCCATACTCTGAGAGGGCCTTTGTATTTTTTTTCTCAAAAACTTTTCCTTGCTCTTTTTGACAAGTCCTAACAGATTCGCACAACTTGTTTCAAGCACATGCTGTCGTCTTCTCGTGGTCGTGCAGTTCTTTTTTTTTTTTTGTGCTGACTAATTCTTTCAATCTAGCTGCGGGCCTATCACACATCGTGCACGGTGCCGCTAAAGCACCACTGTCCGTTTTTGAAGTTTCTTGTTGCAGGTACACCTATGCTAGAGTATACTCTCGAAATAGGTTTGCTTTTGAAGTCTTGCTAAGGGCCGAGAATTTACCGGATGTTGGTGACCATCGAAGGCGTTTGTGTATATCACCATTTACCCCCACGACCATTTTGCAATTGGCGCACAATATAACAAGGAGAATCATGAAAAAAGAAATGAATGGTAGAATATATGTCGCGGCGTTCTTGTAAACATCATGTATAGGGTGGCTACTGCTCCTTGCTGACTGTCCTCTACGTCAAGCCTGGCAAGGGACCATAAGGAAACAAAAAAAAGTAACGAAAAGAAATACCGGCTACCGCAGTCAACGCAATTGTTCCAACACAATCGTCTGCGTCATCGGCACTCTCCTTTTGTCTCTGTTTACCTCTTGGTCATGACCATCGAACAGGTGGTCGCAAGTGAATCCGCCCGTGTTGGCTTTCCCCTTCGACTAATTTACGGTGTCCCACCGCCAATTGTAAATGCGTGCATTTTCTACAGCTTCTGAGCGTGCGCAGATATCGACTCACACAAAATGAGAGGAAAAAAAAAGGCGGAGTTCTAAGAGGTGGGAGGAAAGCATGACCTTCGAAATGGCTGCACCTGAGTCGCATGCTAATTGCTCGTTTTGCGTTCAGAGAAATGGGTGCGGCCACCGGGCTTCTTTCCTTTCTTCAGCCGGCATCGCCAGCGGGACGACCGTGCACCTCCAGTTTTTTTTTTTTTTTTTAGGCGCCGGGTGATGGAAGACCGCGGACTAACGGTTGCGACAGACCAGCATTCCGAGGTGAAAGCGAAAGCGCGCCGCCCGGCGTCGAATGGTAGGCCGCCGCGCACGTACCATAAAAACGAGGAGAATGGTAAACGTGACTCGCACAACAATATTGCAGGCGCAACTCACCTGTGTGACTATATATACCCCACGCATATCAGTTCCTTGTTGTGAAAGGGACTCCGTGTTTACAAGGCGGCTATGAAGATTTGAATGCTTTATTAAAGACGATATTCTTTCTTGGGTACCTTCAACGGAAAAATTTTGGTCTGTCTGTCTTCTGTCTGTCTGTCTGTCTGTCTGTCTGTCTGTCTGTCTGTCTGTACATTTGCCTGTTTGTCCACACTTAACGGTTTCTTAAACGCCATCAAAGTGACCAAACGCTACTCCAAACGTCCGACCACATCTGCAGCGCCCACCAATATTGCTCAAGGTTCAGCGCTCATACTTCTGTGATTGTTAACTTAGAAGCAATTATTGCGCATATCTGAGGCACCATAACAACACGTCATTTTTATGTATGTGCATGTTTTACTAGAAAAGGTACCTATAAGAATTTTTAAAGACCGTAGCGTCTATCACGCTGCGCTGACCATGAAACGTTTGCACGAAAAGACAAGTGTTTCCGACGCTTTGCTAAGACGACACGGTGGTGGCATTTACCAGTAACCTTGCGTTCTATACCCTATATCACCTCAGAAACGGGCGCGCATGCCGCGCGCTCTGTTTTCGAGGATAACTGCCAGATAGCGCTCATGTCTCACGAGTGACGTGATTTGATGAACTCGTTCACCTCTGCCGCGCGCTCGAGGCACTCTAACGCAGGGCCTCCAGAATACAACTCACCGATTTCTTTGCGCAGAACATCAAATGAACGTTTTTTTTCACTCTCTCCTGACGCGACCATCGTCTTTGGACGACATTTGCAGTGTAACATGGTGACACGGTGCCAATTTTTTCTTTTCCTTTTTTTTTATTACGAACAATCACACTTACGATGGTGCATTGATGAATGTCTGTCGTAATGTTTCAGATAACCTCATCTGCAGCGTGGTTATGGCCCTAGAGAAGAAGGTATTTCTATAGTATTGCCACTACTACTACTGCTGCCACCACCACAGCCATAGGCAATGGCGTAGCCACGGGTTCGCACACTGTGCCCGTGGCCCCCCGCCCTGATTTTTTTGTTCGCCAGCGGCATACTGAGCACAAAATAGCACCTCGACCACACCTGCCCACACAGCCTCCACTTAGCCCCCCCCCCCCCCCAAAAAAAAAAAAGATGAATGTCTACGCCCCTAGCTATAGGCCCCCCCCCCCCCCCCAAAAAAAAAAAAGATGAATGTCTACGCCCCTAGCTATAGGCTTATGCTGGGTTCTCCAGTAGGTGGAGACGACTGTCACAACAGTGCCCCCATGGTGGTCGAGTTCGAATGCGAACAAGCTTCGCAACTGATTCAAAAATGAAAGCAAAGTGACGACGTGCTTCTCACGGCGGCCTGCCTCTGGTTCGCTGCTTTCCGGGGATAAAGGTTAGAAGCTTAAAGAGCTCTGAGAATGCTACCTAAACTGTCATCAGCGATTGATTGCGGTGCACATTAGGAGGCTTCTCTAATTGTCACCATTAAATGACGGCATACAGAGAATGCTGATGAGGGTGGCGATTTGGGCTTGTTGGTATGGTAGCATGATGATATATAGTGGCGCAGACAAAGGACATGTGCTCGGACAAGAGAAGGCACATTAAAGACAACACAGCGCTGACTTTCAACAATAGTTTATTACAAGCAGATCCCCCTAATGTATGTACTCTACCACACCATACGTCACATGTGCATAGCTCTCACAGCCATGAATTATAACCAACACGCATGCATCAGCACATTACAGGAGAATGCCAGCTAAGAGGCAAATGTAACTTCGCTTTATAACGCTGAGCGTACTGACCAAGAAGGCCACTCAAAGCAAAAGCGGTGGTCGTTGAAAAAAAAAAACAAAAGGCAAAATAGCGGATTGCTTCGGTTATATTAAAAGTCGCTGGTAGCTGCAGTCTTGTCAGAATTAGAGTTGTCCATTCCACCGCTTTCGCAACGAAATCGTTTTAAACGTTCTCACACAATGCATGAAACGTGGACCTCATTGCCGGCTCTACACAATCTGCAAACGTTTGCGTGTACCAGACTTCTGGTTTTAGTTGCGATAAACAATTTTGTCTGCTTCATTTGGTCCTTTACTGCCGTTTTAACTCGGAAAAATGTAAAAAAAAATTGCTTCTTGTCGCACGTAATATGTGAATCTGTTTGAACTTAGTGCCTTTTGCGTTTTTTTTCTCTTTGTTTTCCCAAGGCATTCGTTATCTGTGAGAATATTGAAGTGCCGTGTGTTGCATCCTGTCTATGCTCTCTTGTTTGTACACGCCACTGAAGTGATTTTGTTACACCAGACAGTTGTACTCACCTGAAATGTTGTTACCGGTTTGTAATAAACTTCCCTGTCTCTCTCTCTCTCTCTTCGAAAATTTTTTTCGCCACCGCCTCATCAAGTGTGAAGCCCACGGTACGGCTTTATGCTCTCCTATAGTATAGTACCTTGGTTGTACTCTCAACGCAGCTTGTAACATTGTCTTTGTATTGTTGGAGTTACACCGATCGCGTTGCTGCCTTTACTGGAACACGTGCTGCGCATAAGAGATGCGCGTGGCGCAATCGGTCAGTTCAAAAGGAGATGCTGACGCGCCAGCTGGACAGTTGGTTACCGGCTGGTGTGCGCGCCAGCGGTGTGTGCCCTGCCGAGGCATATGTTAGGGGGCAGCGTCGTGGCCCGAGCGTTTCATGTAATTCAAGTGTGTTATTTTAATGTTTGCCCACTAACAAATCTTCGAGGTTTTCACTTTCGGTTTCCATTCCTCGGGGCAGATGGCTTGAACCCTTCAATATGCACTGTAGTGACAAATACGGCCATTGCTGGAGAAACAACGACGAAGACATTTGTTGTGGCTCAGAGCTGCTTCCGCTGAAACCATTGAGTGTTGTCTCGTTTCTGTTCGGTACATCAAATGGTTGCATGTCTTACCTGGGTGTCTAACAGTATTCTTTGAATACGTTATAGAATAAAGACTTTATTTCAAACGAGCTTTACCTAGTGTCACGAGGTTTATATGAAGAAAGTTATTGACCGTTAGACGGCACTGTTGTAACAGTGTCAAGGAACGACGCAAGTGACAGAGGATAAAGCGGGTAAGATCAGGGATAGAGTGCCAGCGATTTCGACTCTTAAGTGGTATGAATTATGCAGGGTTGACCACGTACCTGCATCAGTCACTCATTTTCAACCATATCTGCTGAAGAAGTGACACTGCTTGAAGAGAAAAGATAGTGGTGGGAGGGGGAGCTATAGTACATGCCCTTGTCTTTTTTGGGTTGGAATCGACTAAAGGGCCGCGTGTGCGGGTAACACATGAGCATGGGATTGGTGTATACGGTTTAGTCTTGATTTTTTAGTATGCCACAAACTGGCAATATGCGCTCAAACGGCAAGGGAACAGAGTGAGTCAAGCAATTAACGGGATATCAAGGTTATCATAGTTAGTATCAAGAAGAAATGTACTTGGGCTAGGTGTGTAGCGCGTATGATAAATGCTGGTAATTAAGGGCTGATTGATTGATGTGTGGGGTTTAACGCCCCAAAGCCACCACCTGATTATGAGAGACGCCGTATAGTAGAGGGCTCCGGAAGTTTCGACCACCCGGGGTTCTTTAACGTGCACCCAAATATGAGTACACGGGCCTACATTTCCACCTCCATCGGAAATGCAGCCGCCCCTGCCGGGATTCAATCCCACGACCTGTGGATCAACAGCCGAGTAACTCAACCATTAAACCACCGCGGCGGGGCCTGGTAATTCAGGGTAACTGACTGGATCTAAAGGAAAGCAAACGCGTTAGGGAGACAGCAAATGAGGTAGGCAGATGAGATTAGGACGTTTTCAGCTGTAACGTGGCAGCAGAAAGTAGGACCTGACTGGCGGAACACCGGAGAGGGCTGCGCCCTGCAGTGGGCGCAGTCTATCTGCTGCTGCGGCTGCTGTGGTTGCTGCTGCTGCTGTTGCTGCTGCTGCTGCTGCTGCTGCTGCTGCTGCTGCTGATGATGATGATGATGAAATCTTTCATTCGTGAGTAAACGCTCTTTTTTCCCCTTCTTGTCCATGTCGTGTTAGTGCTTTAATACACACCTATGAAACACGATTTAGCTGTGGCTGCTAAGTATATTGGTAAACAGGCCTGATTTTTATATAGAATAAGCTTCTAAGTAAGGGGAGCGCTTATCCTGCCTATCTGCCGCTCCTGATTGCGCCTCTGATCACCCACCGCGGGGAGACTTCTTGAAAAAGCCCATTGAAGTCTTCTTCAAAGGGTTACAGGAGCACACATGTGCAAGTCGTCCACTTTAGATCGATGACAGACACAGAACTTTATAATTACCAATTTGCAGACATGAGCCGCCGCCTTCGCAGCACTGCACAGAATTGGCAACGGCGGATGCATAGAATGGTATACTGCTGCAGTCATAGCGTAGCAACGCGCCTGCGCTGTCACTGAATTCATTCCAGGCTTACGCACATTCGGAACGGCCCTAACTTTTTCTTCCTCTCAAATGGCTTGAACATTGGCCTGGCTTGCCTTCACGTCGAATGTTGTTTCACGATCATTTTCTCCCTTAATGCGGAATAACCTCTTCCTATATTGAATGATTCAGCTCGTCTTGGTCAATTATCTTCGAAACATGATTGCATCACTTGTATGCCAGGACGTTCCGTTAACGACTCATAGTTTTCCAGAGAAAATGTTGAAATTTAGCTTTCACCCTCTCTCAGAAAAAGAAATGCGTGCAGGTCTAAAAAAAGAAGAGTTACGCAGTTCGAACGTAGCGCTTGGGATGTATACTCGAAATGACGCTCTTATAAAATGAAAAGTTCTATATTTCCAGAAATGTCTACAACAGACAGGAAAAAAAAATTTTAATGAAGCCCTGAGGGGCTTCTAGCTGAGAAGGGCTCGCTAAGGCCCTCTGCTCGCCTCTGGCTGTTCCCATGTCGGAATGGGGTAGCCACGCCTATCCGCTCTTTCACGGGCCCTCCGAACGGCAATCAACTGGATATTCCATGCAGTACTTGATATGGCCTCTTCGGAGTCCTGTTAGCTGATGTGCAACGTGTCCCGTAACGCAGGACACTGCCGGAGCTTATGTGCTATAGAGTGCTCAATGACTCCCCGCAATCCCGGCACTGTGGATCGATACCTCGATTAAGCCGGCTGAGAAAACCTGTCAAGCGATATGACCTCAGCAGTGTTATTCTCATCGTACGCAACCAGCATTTCATTCATTGCTCGCGTTCCTCATCACAATCCGGGACTTTAATTTCAGAGGACGTGGGACTGCATGTGGTGTACTACATACACGTGAAGCTTGTCGATGTTGGACGGTGGTTATTAGAATCATCAGCTTTTAACGCTCTTGCTTGTAGACATACACTCATGGAAACGCGCCAGAATGAACGATATGCTTAGCTGAGAGTTGAGGGATAGTTCAGAACTTTGCCACGTGCTGCAGAAGCTGTAGTGCTGTCGTGCGCACAGTGGAAACGGTGCTTTTTTTGTTTAGGCGACATCGAATTTTTAATTATTTTCTAACAATTGTCTTTGATATGTCTCATGAAGTAACCCTAAGCTATACTACCCAAGGTGTCGGGTATTTTTTGCAGAAGCATCACAGTGTGCGCAAGTGACTTATGGCTAAAGCTTTACCAGCGAATATTCTGTATTTTTGTTTGCATTTGAGCACATGTTGCGATTGGCAAATGGCAGCCGCCGGTTGGCAAGAATTATCTAACCTGAGGACAGCGAGAGACATACAGTATCTTCCTCCAGGCGTATTGTTACCGCGGCCCTTGAGGTGCATCGCGCCCATTTTGTGACGTCCAAATCCGCGATATCACTACGACACAGCTGATGTGGACTTGTGCAGGCTGACAGTTAGGCTGGCTTAGCTACTTCGGGGCCATGAGTGTCAGGCCTGGCCAGTTACCCAACCTTCATTTCAGCATTTATGGACCATTTCACCATTAACTGCCCGAATGCATAGAAGAAGTGAATTCGTATGTGTATATTTGACACCACAAATAAATATGCCCAAGGGCAGGCGTCCGAAATAAATTAAAACAAAAAATGTATGCTTTGTTACAATAATACTTGGAGCTCGTTTACACAAAGCATCTTGTCGTATGCGTGAAGGAAGGAAGGGCAAATTTAAGGGCTCGTTCTTTATTTTAGACACAGTATCAATAGAATCAAATAGATAATCATGCCAAGGAAGGTTTACGGAATGGTATTAGGAGCAACTCTAATTTAATTGGTTACACATTTACTTTACAAATACTTCTAATATTGTGCGCTATACTTTCCTTGGCATCATTATCTTTATTACTATCATTTTGTATGTAGAAACAATAAAAAGTGAACTGTGCGCACGTGTATTTGCACCTTTTGGCAATGAATATCTAAAAACTGGTGTCAGCCTGACAATTCCCTGGATACGCTTCGCGAACCCAGGCCACGAATTTGCCGCAGTTAATAATAAAGTTGTTGCTACTCCCCCCCCCCCCCCCCTCTATTCGCGAACCCGCGTTGTATACAATATGCTAATCGCATGAGCTGCAGCAAAGTGAGCAATTGGTAAAGTAATTATTGATCATTGTTTAATTAGCCGGCTACATACTTGTTTTTGTTGCTTGCGTGTAATGATGGCTGCTTTGATCACCGACTTATTATTGTTTATGAGCATGTCTTAATTCAATCTGATACGTGAAAATAATTGTCGCACGTTTGCAGTGCATGCTATGGTGAGCTTGGGTTCTCAAATTATGCGAGTGGGCCTCTCCAGCTCGGGGACTTAACTGTTATTTTGTTTTACTGCGTAGTATCACTCAAAGAGCAACTCGCCTTGCCCCTAGTATGCTCATCGCAAACGAGCAAAGTGATGCGGCTAGACTAAATGCGGCGAGACTAAGTCAGATAAAGATATTGATCGCACAGCTATTACTAACCCATAATTTTGGCTACATGTTCCTTACATTTTCGTGTTCGTGCAATATTTATTTGTACAAAGTGTTGCAGTCAGAGTGCGACGTGCTTGACAGATAATTAGCAAGTATCTAAGAATTTGCCAATGGAGCATCCTGACGAACTTTGTGTTATGTGCAGATGTTTCATTTTTCGTTTTAGGAGCTTTTTAGGTTGGTTGACCATTTGCTTGTATTAAAGTACTTGAAACTAAGTGCGTAAGAGTTCGTTGATGTGCTGCTCATTTGTGTAGTTTTCTGATCGTGCACTGCCTAACAGTTACTATTATGCGAACGAAGAGTAGTAGTCGGAGCCATACATAGGTACCAAAGCTCTGGTTCGAGCCACTTGGTCGTATACCTGTGTAAGCATGTAGGTGTGAAACGAAAGAAGGTCAAAGAAAAACACTGTAGACACGATGGGAGCTTTTCTGGTCTACAGCGTTCTCATTGTCCTTGTCTGATTCACACCCAGATGTTTGCAAGGCAACAACGTTATATTAAATACTTCAATAGAAATAAAACATAACATGATGGGTTGGCACCATAGCCCAACTATTCTTGAGCGACAGTAACTCAAACATGGTGCTTCTGCTGTTTCTAATGGTAGGTGCAGGGGCGTAGAAAGAAATTTTCGTTTCGAATGGGGTATAGAAAGGAGAAGGGCGGCAACCAACTTTTATATATGTGCTATAGCATGTATTCATATATATGCCTCTATACGAATGGGTTTTTATACATGCACATGCAAAGGTGAATGAAAGTTGAGGGTTCGGGCGTAGGGAGAGGGGTTGGCAACCATTTGTCTCCACGCTGGCGATAAACTGCTTATTGGCACGACTTCACAACTACTGATAAATAAATAGATATGTATTGAGAAGCATTTCCTTTTTCATCTATATGTAAAACAATGTCACGCTTCGCCTATGAATCCCACATGACTTGCTTTTATACTTGGCCTTTCATTCGCTAAATCTGTGAGAACCACTTCACCTTATCACCGTATATTAACAGCCGTGTAGAAGAGAAGCTATGACCACGTTTCGCCGGATTGTAGGGACACGCTTGAGTGACGTCAACTTCTGTGCTGTGTGAGGCGATATTTAGAGAAGCGCAAATGACAGGACGAACTAATGGACACAACGAGTGCAATGTGGAACCGTACCAACTAGCCCAGCTGTCGACCTTGCTGAACAACTTTTGTTTAAGTTTTTGCGTAACGCTTGGCAGAGTTGTGTGATCACAGTAGACTTTATATGAACTGAACGCTGCGATTCGAAGCATTCCAAAAACTACTTCAAGAGTTACAAATGGCCAAACCTTTCCTAGGTTAAGTTGATGTTTGTTAGGCAAAAAGTTATTTCAATGACTTTCAGTTCCCGTTTAAATTTGATTTGAGTCAGATGGTTAGCCACACGTGGCTGTGTTCGGGCAAGATGGGCCTTGACCTAAATTTAGTGTGATTCTTATCTGAACTTTGCCCAGCAGTTCGCGTCACAGACATTTAGCCCTGGGCTCTTAGACTGAAGGAGCTTTACTCGAAATGCGAATAGGTGCCTTGTTTTAGCCAAACAGAGTGCTGAAGTGAGTCCTCCTTCAGAGAATCCTGCTTTTAGAATTCCTTTCTTGTGTAAATCATGCACGGTTACACAAGCAGACGCGCGCAAAAGCGTGCGAACGGGCAAATGCGCATTCGTTCGTGAGAGACGTTGGTGTTCTTGCGGAAAGGTGTGACCGCTTGCACCCCGAGGAGCAACAGACGCCCATTGCGCGACCGGAAGGGGTGTGGTCATATGTAAAATTGCCGAGGAACGCCGGGAGCCGCTAAAGCAACAGAAGTGACCGCGGGACGTCAAACAGCGGTGCTTTGGACACTCTGCACACAGTTTACAAGTTAGGAGGAAATCTCTTAAGCTCACAAAGATGCACATGCGACTTATTTCTTGGGAATTCAGTTTTGTTCCATTCATGCAATTATGAAGTACCCGAGATAACATGGACATCAACATCTCCACAGCAAAGCAGTTGTAGCAGAACAAAACAGAATTTTGAACAAGCGATTTTCTGATGTCTCGCCTTGATCGCCTCGTTGGCACGATACACCGTTCCCGAGAATACATGAATAGTTGAACACCTGAATTAAGATGCAGCGCGCCACTATGAATTTCGTCGTAATGCTCGGCCGCCACACACTTCAGCTAACGTATTAGTGAAGCATCGCGTCCATTTCGATTTGCACTGCCGCTGATGCACAGGCTATTTGGTGGGTGCACTTCTCTGAAGGCCATCTATCAAGTTGATCTTCTCGCGAAAAGCAGCCCACAAAATAGCGAGACAAGAAAAAAGGGCTTTGTATCTGCGTGCTGCTCTGCAAAGGATGCCAAAATACATTAGGGTTCTGTCGTGACAGAGAGAAAAGAAGCATTTATTTTGAAGTTCTGCGCAGGAAGATTGGCGAGGGCTGCGTCAAATATTGTGCCATCTGGCAAGAATGCGAAGAAACAAAAGTTTTTTAGAATGCAAAGGTGCTGGTAGGAGGCAGCACCTTGTTATTTTTAAGTGAAATCAGCCCAGGACACAGACACTAGTAAGGAAAAAGCAGAAATCACCCTCACCCTACGAAACCCAAGGTCCACCTTCGTTCTAATAGATTCAAAAGCAGCCTACCAAAATTTTTCTAAAGGCTACATTGGCCCCATTGTGCATCAAATTCTTACATGATTCTCGTCCTCACGCTCAAAGGGCGAATAGAAACAGCTGATCTTTATACCCGGCCACGGCGGAGTTAGAGGCAATGAGCTCGCCCAAGCCTCGGTCCGAGAATTACTCTTCCGGACCTCCGACCCCGGCATATCGCACCCACCCTCGGCTATGCGTATGGACACGCTCCTAACATGAACAGATATTCTAGAACATCAAAGACTCGAAAGACGGAAACTTCCGCCCCTGGGGCCAAAGCTCAGTAGAGAATCTCAGGTAGCCTGGTGTCGCCTGCAGACCTTGTCTTACCCCAATCCATACATACTGTCCAAGATAGATCCCGACAATCACGCACCACAGCGCAGGTTCTGCGTCACTAAAATAGCTACCCTGTTTTACATGTTATGGGGATGCCCACTAAGTCAACCTCTACAACCCAGAGCACAGCACAACATTGTAAAGTGGGAGGCAGCTCTGTCCAGCTCGGATCCGAAGACCCAAGAGGCCCTCGTGAGACGAGCGAGGACAGCGGTCCGTGCCAATGGGATCCCGGACTAAGGATCTTACTCACCGACATTCATTCCTCGGTCACAAATGAATGTTTTATTCTCTCTCTCTCTCTGCGTAGAAAACATTCGCTTTTTCGTTCGTAGCGTCGCACTGTTTGCTCAGCGTAGTTAACACTGCACTCTTTAGAATGACGTATCTATGCCATTCCTAAATATAGAAATACGCATCTATGCAATTTCTCAATAAAGAAAAACACTACTCAATAATTACGTATCGATGTTGTGCTTAATTAAATATGGGCTATATTAGTTTTTGATTGACAATGTTTACAACTATGAACGCAGCTACCAGATCAAGATGGGTATATATTGAGCGCGAGTTGAAAGCGATCGTGGAACGGTGGCGGAGATTTTGTGCAAACTTGTTGAACCGCTGTATGATGTGTAAGGGTTATTTAGAGACCAATTTGAGCTCTCTGCGTAAACCATGTAGTTTATTACAACGCGTTAAACCTGAGAAGTGCTGCAGGCCGGTGCTACTTGGCCAAACACGTTTTCAAACGCCCATGCACAGTGCGACATGCTCTGGCCAGTCCACGTCACCGTGGCTGCTGATCTGACTGGCAGTTATAGGCTGTAGAATGCACGCAAGTAAGATCAGATGATAGGGTGGCAGGCCATGTCGGATGAGATATGAACCACTCCGCGAATTATAGTCTCTGTCGCCAGAAGGCGTGCGTGCTGCCGCGTGCACTGCGTGATGTCTTCTAAAAAGCGTGCAGCCTGTCGGTGTGCGATCTCGGAGGTCTAGGCTCGTAAAAGGTAAATTCTTCGCTCTTGAAAGCACTGCGATTACCAGCGAGTGATGGAGCGATGGGAGGCTGCTCTGCGCAGCTCGCGACCGAACGGTCATAGGGGTCGCCAAAGCGCACGGACTTTCGGCTGCCTAGAGCGGCCTGAGGGCTCATCGTCTTCTTCTTTCCTGACCCCCTTCCCCTCCCTTACCTGACCTATAATTGGCATCATTAAAGTTGTTGCCTCCTCCTCTTTCTGCTCCTCTTGCCAGCGATGCCAGCGTACCTCATGAGTTGAGAAGGCGAGGCAGAGGTGAGAAGAAGAGTATGATACAATTGTCAGTAGCGTCCGTGGTACACGGCGTGTCACTAAATTTGTGGTGCAAATTGTTTGAAGATGCTTTAGCTTCAGCGCTTTCAAAACTTCAGAAAAGAATTTCAGGGTCCATTTAAACTCTCACCGGGTGGCTGAATTGTTGGGCAGACATCAACAGACTGAGAGACAAACGAAAACTTTTCCGTGAAGTATAGCAAGATTATCGCTGCACTCACATCGTATACGAGTGCATGATTGTGGTTTTCCCTATCTTTCTCGTTTACTTCTTTTGTGCACTGTTTTTGTTCAGAAAATAATATTCTACAACTAGGCCAACTTGCCATTATAACACTGAGCTCACGTTTCTTTTTTGCGTACAAACACATTAACTGACAGGATAGCTCTTGATGTCATTTGCGCTTGCTTGAGACTGTACCTGCACGCGTAATTCCTTATACCCGAACGCTCCTGTCTTATTCAAATATAAGAATAAGTGGTAAAAGTTGGATAATTGTTTTCAAGCTATTTTATAGCCCTACCAGCCATGGTGGGCTAGTGGCTAAGGTACTCGGCTACTGACCCACAGGTCGCGGGATCGAATCCCGGCTGCGGCGGCCGCATTTTCGTTGGAGGTGAAAATGCTGTAGGCCCGTGTGCTCAGGTTTGGGTGCATGTTAAAGAACTCTAGGTGGTCTAAATTTCCGGAGTCCTCCACAACGACGCCTCTCATATTCATACGGTGCTTTCGGGACGTTAAACTTCACAAATCATTCAATCAAGACATTTTTATATGACTAGTTGGTTTGTCCATACTTGAAAAATTGACTTGCTGTGCAAACTTGAAGGAAAATGAGAAGGGAGACAGGAAAGAGTGCAGACTACAAACTAAGTTGGTAGAGCGCAGACTACAAACTACGTTACCAGCAGTCTACCAACTGAGTTGGTGGTCTGCAGCGCTCTTTCCTGTCTTTCCTTTCATTTTCCTGCAAGTTTGCGCAGCAAGTCGATTTTTACGGGTTTTTCTGTTTGACCGTTCGTGTGAAGCTGTGCCCCATAAATTGGGCAAGCCTTACTACTTACCGCTAATATTGCGGAAGAGAGACACGCACAGCAGCCGTGAAATATTATTGAACGCATACGCGGAATGAACGTGACAAGCAAAAAAGACTACGTATATCGAAACAAAAAGACGAATGCTGCTCAAATGAAAACTCTACTCACTGCCGTCTCAAATACGTGGCCTGCCGAACATGCCCGTCTTCGCCCCACATTTATTATATTTTATTAATAAGTATGTTCGTTATCTAGCAGGCATTATTGACCTAAACCACTCTTTTCATGAGGTACCTCATGTTATCACTTTGTGTTTAACGTAACCATGAAACAAAAACTATATTTCAGAACCGACATTTATATAGAGTCATTTTGGAGATATATAGTTATCGACATGCTGCTCTAATCCTGTCTGCAAATGTGCTACAGAAATGATCCGTATAGGAGTTATGGCTTATTTGCCATCAAATTGTACATGCAAACACTCCCCCTCTCCCATCCACTTTTGCGTTTTCAACTTAAACGGCCCGTGTCGGGCAAAACTGCACTACTGAGGCCCGCTATTTCTGAAGTGAGTTTGAGACCCTTCTTTAACCTCCTAATCATTTTAGACGAGCAAAACTCGTGCTTTCCAAGCGGCGTCAAAGCCATTTTGGACGAGTGTGGCTCATCCGCTTCCCTCGCTATGTGCATTTTGAACAATACTTCGTCATTTCCAAGTTATGAATTGCGGGTCTCCTCACAGATGACAGCACTTTCTTGGAACTTCTGCTGTTTTACCCGTCATTTAACTTTTTTTCGCGAATTGTGTTTAAAAAATGTTGTCTAGTAAATATGACGCGTGCTTTGCTAGTTATTCTGGCACCGAACTCTACATTTTTGGCTTGACGTGTTAAACTCGCCAGTTTGTCGACGGTGACACTATTTCACGAATCCTTAAAGACACTATTAGTCCATAAGACAATAAAGTTCGCTTTGCTGATTTGTCTTGATATAGGTATCAGTTATCTTTCGTCAATGAGAACGAACCTTTTAGAAGCAAATTATTCAATATAAAGAAAGAAAGCTTTTCTGAGAGCAATACTATAAGATAAATAAATGGATAAATGTTTAAAAGAACTTATACACTCAAGTGAAAAAAAGGACTTAGTGCCTTTCAGAGAGTGTTCGTGCATTTCAGAGTCACATGGATAAAGTAATCGAATGGGTTTGCTATGATGCTTGGCTACTTTTGGCTAGTTTGACTGCCTTCACCCCAAGTTGACTACACTTGAGCAAGTTTTTCTTAATTTCACGGATGTTTTTTTTATTGAATTGGCAACCCTGGACCAGATACGGGTTACATGTCTGGCCCATGACCGTTTGTTCTTCTTGATTTCGACAAACACGTCGTCACAGACACCTGATGGTTGGCTAATCATTACTTGAGGTGATGTCCACAAAGTGAAGTTCATAATAAATAAATATTTTCATCCCTACCCACCCCCTCCTTTCCTTTTTAGCACGAATGATACGAAAGCCTCTATGATAGCTTCTACCTTTTGTGGCCTGTAGCCGAACAAAGATTTTTTTTGACAGCAAGAACGCTGAGAAATCAGGCTACTCATCTGAATTTCTTCACTACCACGTTTCTAATATTATAAGAAGATGCAGTGGGTTATGCGTCGGAAAACTTATTCGGTAACGTACGTAGAGCGTGACGTCCATTATTGAGAAGGAAACACTACGAAGCCTAGATGAGCCCCAACTAGCGGTTTCATTTCGTGACATACTCGTAAAATAGAATGCCCGATAAAGACACTAAACCCGATAGGAATGCAGCCACACCGTTGATGGCGTCGGGGTACTAATAACGACAAAAGGTGTGTACCATATGCTGATAACATTCTAATGAATTCACGCTCGCAGTGCGCTTGCTCTACAACGCGGTGGCCTTCAATTACTTGCAGCCCCGCCGTGGTGTTCTAGTGGCTAAGGTACTCGGCTGCTGACCCACACATTACGGGATTGAATCCCGGCTGCAGCGGCTGCATTTTAATGGAGGCGAGAATGCCATGGGCCTGTGTGCTCAGATTTGGACGCACGTTAAAGAACCACAGGTGGTCGAAATTTCCGGAGCTCTCCATTACGGCATCTCTCCTAATCATATGGTTATTTCGGGACGTTAAACCCCACGTATAAAATCATCAATCAATGACTTGCAAATCATCTATGTAACGCTTTGTGGCGTTTGCCTAGAATTCAAAGATGCGCATTGTAGCCGAGAAAAATACGGAATTTCTCAATCATACCCGTTCGTGCTTGGCGTTACACCAATGACTCCACCAGAGAGCACTTACGCTGTGACGTCACGTTGGAGGAGAGACTGGCCTCGCATTTTAATTGGTAACGCTGGCGAAGAGTGTACAGCGCAGTCGTCACCGACCGTCAATAATAAGGTTTGTGAAGACACGCCCGGACATAAGTATGAATACTCAATGGATTCTGTTATGTTTTTCTTTCTTGTTTCGTGATGTGAGCAACGCCCCGCTTTGCCTCCAGGCGTCTATTTTCTTTCGGACTGGCTGCTTACCGTCCAACGAGAAATCACGATTTTCATCTTCGACTCCTATTATCGAAGAGGCGTTGCCGAACTTCTGTAAATGTCTGCAAATTGAGCACCACTAATACGAGAGCGGCTATAGAGTGTTGGGAGGACGAATGGAGCTGGCTTATTGTTGTCGTATTTTGTATTTGTGGTTGGGATACATTACGCGTGAGCGAATCGCACGGTCGGAACCTACCTAAATGCAGCCTGGAGTATTGAAATAACAGACCGCAACGGAAGTTCACCTCTAATTGATGCCAATGGCTGTGCTGCACTTCAGAAGTGCAGCTAAGTAGCGGTCAAGCGGCGACTGCGATCACGCTTGCATGTTCTTCTCGCGAGCTTCCCAAGACAGTTATGTCGTAATTTAAGCGACAAAGAAATTTTGTAGCGTGATGACGCCTAACTTTGCTATATCTGTGTTAGCTGTGATAGTAAAGGTAGTAAGCAGTAAATGCTGATGTAGGTAATTGCAAACACATCCGTACATGTTTCCAGAAGGTTGGCACTCAGTGGATGATCTAGGTAGCTGCAAGCGGATCCACGCGCACGTTTCCTGAAGGTTAGCGCAAAACAGGCAGGATGTTTACTGCAGGTTAGCACTCTTGCAATCCAGTCAGCTGTCAATGTTGCAGTCGCGGTTGCGTATGAAACGCAGGCGTGGCTCATCGAGCGTGCATACACCTTCATCGCAGACGTGATTTCAAGCTTGGTAAAAAGCCAGAGAATGGACGGAAGCACTTTCAGAAACAAACACCAGTCCATATAATCGTAGCCCATTGCGCTGGTCAAAAGTTAGAACGCGTGCATGCAATCGATCTATTCATGGCACAGAAAAACCTATATGCAGAAAACTGTAGTCCACACCTTCCTCCCCGTTCAAAAAAATATGTGTTCCAAAGGATTTCCCTTGGTCAAGCATTCGTAACCTTTTGCTTCGGCCCCTCGTTCTTGTAACGTAAACAAACTAATTGCAACCATTTGTGAAACGAAACTCACAAGTAAGTTTACCACTAGTGACACCATTTCCATAATCATTTGAAGCATTTTCCAGCGTATTCGTCGCCATTAGAATTCACATACGCTGACTTCCACGTGCTGTGTATGACACAACAAGCATGAGAGCAGCGGTAGCGAGAGCGCTGGTCGTAGGTAAAAGAAGAGACCAATGACTACAGGTGTGCTGCAGCGGCCGCTGCCAGCAGGCAGTCGTAGTGAAGGCTTGGCAGAGTAAAGACGTTTCCTTGTGTCTTGCACCCGTCTTTGAGTGGTGCCGGGTAGCAGCAGATACCAGATAAGTTATAAGGAGCTAGCGTGCGTGCCACCGCTATCACTTTTAAGGGAGGCCATATCTACCTGGCCTATCTCCCCTTTGATTTTCATGAAACATTACCTTCTTTTTCATCTTCTCTCCTGCTGACTTTAGAGCAAAATCGTATACATTTCAACAAAATTTGCGGTCTTCGGTAATCTATCAATTGTGACGTTACATGAACTATTACACTTAGCTAACTTTTGTAGTGATATCAAAACTAAAGACTATGTCAACAGTTTTAAGTTAATACGGCAGACAAATATTTGGCATACCATTCACCAGCAAATGTAATTCTCGCTTTACGCAGAAAAATATATCATGGTTTCTCTCAAGACGTCAAGTTTACATTTGAAGTAATGCTTCATCTAGCAGGCCAATTAGTATGGAACATTTGGAGAACAAGAGAATGGTGTTAAAAGCAAAACATTTGTACTAAAACCTTGGCCTGTTACTACCCTCCCTGCATTAAAAATTGCCGGGCAATGGGGCATGTGAATCCGTGGAAGAAATATCAACATCTACAGAGTTGCGAAAGAGCTACTGTTATCGGTATTACATGTTGTATTTCCCCTGGCCATACCTTAGGGATGCATAACGTAGTTGGTCAGGCTTCATCTTGGTCGGGATTCACCGACAAAAGCAGGAACTACCTCTCGTGAGTGGTGGTGCCGCAATGATGGGAAAATTTTTCAGTAGTTTTAGTGTGTTCTCATTTATTTTACATCGTTGTTGTTCTTAGAGTGATTGGAAAGTAATGTGGTCAGTATGAGATTAGATACGGTATTGTAATTCAGTCAGAAATCACCATGGGCATCATATACTTCCTATATAATCACGTGAAAGGAGCTGAGCAAGCCCAGTTACGAATTGCCTTAAAAGTTGAAGTGCTTGTTACTTCATTTTTCAAAATTACCTCGCCATAAAGAAGTATAGGATGCTGTGCTGGCGCATTATTGCTACGATTACGATATGCAGAGATATGCCAGTAAATTTACACCTTACTTTTGTGTGAGCGACACACATGTTTTGAAAGTTTCTTCTTTTGATCCGTTGATACATACTGAAGCTTTACCCAGAGCAGTGCGCGTTCCTGTTTGGTACAATGATCGAAGCATATACATAATAATTGCTAAGGTTTAACGTGTAAAAACTATGATATGATTATGAAAGATTCCGTTGTGTAGGGCTCCGAAAATTTCGACCACCTGGGGTTGTTTAACGTGCACCTCATTTAGGCACATGGGCCTCAAGCATTCTATTCTCCATCGAAAATGCGACCTCGGCGGTAAGGATTTGATTCCACGACCAGCGGGTCAGCAACCGAGTTCCTTAGCCACTAGAACACCATGGCTGGTCTGGTCAAAGCTTCCAACTGCCCCTCCTTGTTAAACATGTGAATGCTACGCTGATGGACTATAAGTGCTCTGACTGATTTTTACTAAGTTCTTTCTCCTTTGTGTTCTTGTGTATTCAAGTACTAATTACAATGGTCGATTGCTTCGACACGCAGCGATGCGAATGTTTGTGACGTGCGTGCTTTAATTTCTGCCATTTCCGGTTTGCGTCTAAAGCCCTTGTTTTCGTCGCAAGTGTCGTATTGCGCAGACAAACTCGTTTGCGTCAACAAATCAGTTGTTCGTGCGTTAAAGTAATGAGCCAAGTCTTCTGCGTCCTGTTCCTTTGTTTGAATCATTACGAAACCGCAAAATAAGCGGGTGTTTTGGCGCGCCTTTTTTTTAACATGCATATTCTCACGCATCCCAAATGGGCCCGGAAGGAAGGCACAGGGAGTATCCGCTATTCGTGTTTGTCGCTCGTACGCATGTTTATTTGGCTTCTTTTGTTACGCCTTTTGCAAAGCCGCTGACCTTGGAAGCACGTTACGGAGGCAGTCATTCAGAAAAACGGTTTTGCGCCAGCATAATATTTTGGAGACCTGCAAGGACACGCGAACCTCGCACGCTTCAGGTGTGCACGTGACGAGAATGAGTGATCGGCGCGCGGCGTTGATTTCGTTAGCTGCCTATTATCTTAGCTAAACGAATCACGTACCAGGACGCTGTTACCACTGGCAACAATTACGCGGTGTTCAGGAACGTATTTCTTTGTCTTTTTAATCATTCTACAAGAATAACAGGCTCGAACCATGCAATAATTCACATTATCATCGAAATCGTGTGCTAAAAAAACGTCCGTGAATACCCTAACCACAAACATTCAATGAATCAGTAGTGCCATTTCAAAGACACGTGATCGCACACTGGAACGGTGTTTGCTGCTGTTAGCTGCCTATTATTTAAATGGATTAAAAAGGCGATAGCTTTCAAAACAGTATACAGTTGAATTAATAAAATCTGTCGCGGAACCACAAAATTTCCCTAAGTTCATGTGTGTGGGTGTGTGTGTGGGTGTGTGTGTTGTGGGAGAGTAAGAAGAGAGAGGGGGAGGGCGTTCCCTCAATTTTAGTTATTCAAGGATTGCATTGTAGCGATATTTAGTTATTCAGGTACAATGAATCACACGAGTGAACCCCAGGAGCCAGAAAAATTTGCCGTTGTCGTTGGAATTTCAATCTTGAGAGGTTTCGACTGTACTATTGTTTCATATTGCTAACTTCGTTTTAGCATGGTAATTGGACGTGCTCTCTAGAAAGAAAGTTACGACGGCACACAGAGTTATCCCAGGAAGAGTGGCAGGATGTGTCTACATTGTGAACTGCTTAGGTCATTTCGAAAACGTAACTTGTGCTTTAAGGTTTGATTGTGTGACACAATGACGTGAACAGGTGTCACGTGAAGGTGAGGGACACAAGTGCGACTGGAAAACCGAGACAAATGTTTATTGCAGGTAGTGTCACGTGTAATGGTTTGTTTCTTTCTGGTGTCCATGTTTTTTGGGCAGCTACAGTGATCTGGATGATATAATATGTATCCATACTTCATTTTCAATAAAAGTAATACAGATTCCCCGAAGGCAAATGGGGAAATAAGTGGTTCGTAACCACTTCACCAGCCCTAAAGCCTGTAATACCAATAATAACCACTACCTATACAAGCCTACGTACCCACCCTTCTCGTGGTTTTATATCTCTATTTTTTTCATGCGCTTGAAGTGAAAGAATAATTGATAGTGGAAGAAATGTACATAGTGAACATGAAAAAATATTGTGATGCCATCTTGCTGTTTGAACGTCTATCATCTCGTGAGCAATCTCAAGCTATGTCCTCTTTCTCTTTTCTACTGCGCTGAAAATCGTTTGAGTCTATCTTGTTTCTTAGAACTAACCTTAGTCCTTTTACGATGTATATTACATTATAGCTGAACATTATCACGCTGCCTAAATCGATTCCGTCTCTCAAGTGTGCAACATGAACATTGGAGTGGTGTCGCCAATGGCTTTGCTTTACGTGATTTCTAGTTTCAAGCTATCACTTATACAGAAGTTACTATTCTTGCCGAATCGCACTTTACTATAGCACGCCGTAACACAGAAAAATAATTGTAGTGTCTTTATATTGCATGTTTTACCCAAGCTGTCAGTACCCTTTCAAGAAATTTTAAAATAACTTAAAAACTTCGAAAGCTACAAACTTAAGGCAGCCCGCCGCGGTGGTCTAGAGGCTAAGGTACTCGGCTGCTGACCCGCAGGTCACGGGATCGAATCCGGGCTGCAGCGGCTGCATTTTCGATGGAGGCGAAACAGCCGTGTGCGCGTTCGTTCGAATTTGGGTGCGCGTTGAGCCCTCCACCACGGCACCTCTCATTATCATACGGTGGTTTTGAGACGTTAAACCCCATATATCAATGGTGAATCAATCTGCTCTCGGTAAGTCACCTCATGTGTGTACAAACCTTTGGTGTATTTTAAGGTAGGGTCTGCGTATAAAGTGAGAAGCTTCTAAATGCCCAACTTCTAGTTCCCTTAGGTCGCGGTACTTTACATAAGTATAGTGAAAGCATGAATAGGCACTCGAGATGCTCCCCCCCCCCTCCTCTATAATGGAGTGAGGCGGATCTCCAGCCTTTTCATGTGGTTGAAATTCTGGTGCCCTTGGATGTCTCGTAATCATACGGTTGTTTTGGGACGTTAAGCCCCACATATCGATGAAATGAATTACAAACATAAGACACAAGTCGCGTATGAGCATATACGCATTCTTCCCAGAGAGTTTCATTGGATGATCTCCACTGGCGCGCGCACGATGGGAGGACAGGGGGGATGCGCAAAATCTGCCCCATAGATTTACTTAATAGGGGAGAGAAGGTATTGAACCTTCGCCCCCTCCCCTGAAGGGCAACTCTGCGCACGCTTGTGATGACCACGCCAAAGGTCTAAACAACCTTTACGACCTATGAGGAAGCATTCAGCGGCCTTAAGCGCTCGTACAAGAGTTGACACTCGAAAAATAGAGCCTCCCACGATCTATCGCGAAACTCGTTATTGCAGACAAGCAAGAAATCTTCTAACCCCTAAATAATAATAATAATAATAATAATAATAATAATAATAATAATAATAATAATAATAATAATAATAATAATAATAATAATAATAATAATAATAATAATAATAATAATAATAATAATATTAATAATAATATAAAACTGTGGCAGAACATCGGTAAAGAAATGTATGGTTATTTTGATTTGAAGTTAGCGGTGTTGTATTAATCAGCATAAAATGCGTCAAACAAACCCCAGGCAAGAAGCTCGTTTAGTAGGAGGCGCGTACGAGTGAGGTCGCTGTTCCGTTACCCGAGAATTTCATGCTCAGAGACTTTGATAGAGTTTGAAAGCACGCCCTGAACACTGTGCAAGGAAAAAAAACGCACCACTATGGGCGATGCCATTGTTCAAGACTTGAGACTGGCGAATTCGTTTTTTGATAAAAGCAAGTACTCGGAACAGGCGTATCAGAACATTTCGTGAGCTTCGTCGCTCAATCAAGGTAATACAAGCTTAGAGAGGATATTGGTTAGTGTGAAAAGATGTAGAGAAAATGCTTCAACACTTGCGATAAAATAGTTCAGTTTTTCTAATAAAGGCCAACGGGATGGCGAACACAATTCCCAAAAGTTCATCATCCCTGACTTCAACGCGCACCGCAACCTGACCGTAAAACATTTGTATTTCCCCTCGAAATGTGTGACAGACGTCAGCGTGCACTATGAATTCTATAGAGAGCCGCTCTGCGACACTAACTGCGCTGCTGTTGCTACATTCGGCGATTATATCTTTGAAATATTAGGGGCGAAGCTCCTAAAGCCATGGGTCTGTACATTCCTTGTATATCTTAGTACATGACCGCCTAGTTTTATGAATGCAGATGCAGGCGGATGGACAGACGGACGAACGGACGGACAGACAGATGGACGGAAAGACTTACAGACAGACAGACGAACAGACGGAAGGACAGAGGGGTCACGGTTTCCCGATAAACCCTCCGAAGTTTCGCCCCACTCATCATCATTCGCTGCGTGGAATTGCTGTGATATTTTTATTAATTGACTGCGGCAACATATTAATTCAATGAAATAACACAAAGCGTGACCGAACGTTGTCATTAGAAAAAAGGTTTTTCCCATATCACGTATATTGCTCATTTGCAAAGGGTATTAGACGTCAGATTTCGGCAAAGGTATCGGCACTGATATCTCCAGAAAGGTTACAAATATAGAATTGAACAGAAAAAAAACAGTGTTTGAAGCCAGTCCCGTCTCGGTGGCTCACCCCAATAATGTGTTATGAACCACAATAGGCGAGAAGATAATGCGAATACAAGTTAGCGAAGTCACCAGGCGAATAGGAATTGTAGAGTGGAACTGTTCCTGTGATGGGACTCCTACATTGTAGGCTTGGGCATAGATACTCATCAAATGAACCGAGGTTCTCATGGCACAGTCGATGTAATAACTCTTAATCATAGAACTTATCTGATTGGGATGCCGGAAATGTGCATTGATCTTCGTGGTCACTTCAAGGCACTCGATGAACGTGCTCTCAGACTGAGCAATGTTCTTGGCGCTGTGGTTAAAGTTCATCACGTTTTTAACTTTTTTGTGAAATAAAATCTTATTACTTGTATGTACCTCATATTATTGTTTCTTTTCATTTTTTCATTTTACCTCAATACTAACAGAGGAAACTCACGGCCAGATCTTCTGGAATCGCATGAGAAGTATTTGAACGGACGTATCCACGCTTATCTGGATGACTGCTCTGTATGCTTTTGACGTTGTCCACATATTATTGTACACTAAAATGAGTACATATATTGCTTTGTATTAATTTTTGTTTTTCTTCTTGATTCATTATCATTTTTATTATACTGGTATAGATGACTGTAACCTAGCGTACCTTGTGATGTTGTCTAATACGCATAGAAAAACTTAACACCCTAATAAAGTAGCAAACTTATACAATGCCCTATTTAAACGATTATTTGAAGGGCGCCCAGATTTTGGGTTTTTATTGTAGAGTCTAGTCCAGTTCCCCTCCCCTAATGTCGGTGTCTAGTGTAGCCAACGGGAAGTATCTCTGGTTAACCTTCAGGCTTTATTAGAACTTGAAAATAATTTAGGTAACCTTAGGAATCCCTCAAAACACTCACACATTCACACTCACTTCAACTCAAGAAATACACGTCAACACTCTGTGATTTGTGTTGTGTCTCGAGTGGAAGCCTGTGCGAGTGTTTCTAAGGTTTTATAAGTTGCCCTGAATTAAATACAATACTTCTTATCTCCTCCGATTTCGTTTGAATCCTTTCAACACATATTGATTCATTTCAGTTTTTCCAGTGAGAGTAATTGTGCAGCTGCTTCATCTTAACTTGTGTGTGTCGATGTTAATAATAATAATAATAATAATAATAATAATAATAATAATAATAATAATAATAATAATAATAATAATAATAATAATAATAATAATAATAATAATAATAATAATAATAATAATAATGCTTTAGCACTTTGCTAGAACGAATGTATTAGAACCGGCGTCTTGCAGACACGAAAAATTTCAATGCCCGCACTCCCGCGCTGTGCAAGAAGAGGCCACTCACCTGTCCTGAGAAAAGAGAAGGCGCAGAGTGCCGTCCAAATCGCAAGCCGGGTCCACGTCGTGGGCTCCATGTTGTCAAGGAGTTGTGTCAGGTAGTTTAGTGTCCTGTTTTGGGTGGATTGCACAGCTGCCTTATAAAAATGAAGAAAGAGTCGCTACACTGCTTTGCAACGCTGCTAGAGTAGTTAAAGTCAGCCGCCCTCGTGGAACGCGCTGGGAATACGAGAGAGTCTCCGAGACTTTCTCTTGAAGAAATGTGGTTTTGCCGCTCGCCGAAGGCTTCGATGTGACTAATGCGTCGAGTGCGTTCGAGCTAGCACGCCCTAAGACTATTGGCGCGAACGTCGTTGTGGTCGCCTTTATGGGCGGGAAAAGTGTAAAGAAGAAGGGTGAGAGGTTCCGGTGATGACTCCCCTCGGTCGTGGTGGTGGTGCGCGCACCTTATTAACGTCATGGCCTTCGACAAGCGCTGGTATAGGGTGGTTCCCTCGGGCATGACCCTGGCTACTCGCCACAGACGAGGCGAGAATTCCGGCAACGCTTTTGGACGAATGGGGAGTTTTAACAATGGCGTTGCTTCCGGTTGACGGTGACAGCGAGAAGTAAGATTCCCACAATATTGGGGCATAGCTTCATTCATCGTGTTCATCGATATCATCACAGTTTTTCCTATTTATGAATGTATGAATGACTCGTTTCTGATTTTTAACATCGCACCCCCTTCTGATGGATATGTTCGATAAAGCAGCATGTAGTATTTTAAGTGAAATAAAGAGATGAATATTACACTCACAAAATACAGTGACCGCAGCGCCTTGCGTTCGCCGTTTCCCTAATCTTTAGCTCCTGAAAGTGATAACTCGCATTTTTTTTTGAAAATTTATAAAATATATTTGAATTGCATTTTATTCAACAAAATATGGTAAAACATATTAAAAACATCCGGACCCTTAGTATAGTGCTAGCACAGATACATTCAACCGTAACGTGTATAAATATACAGGCAGTATACAGAGTTACACAACCATGTACTGACATGTTCATTGTCATCATCATCATAATCATCCTCATCATCAACCTTATTCCAACTACATCCACCGCAGGACAAAGGCCCTTTCCATGTTCCGCCAGTCAACTAGGCCCTGTGCTTGCTGCTGTCACTTTATACTCGGAAACACCTTAATCTTATCTCCTATTAACCCGCTTGCCTTCTCTGAGAATCCAGTCAGTTACCCTCAAGGACCAGCGGTTATGCTGCCTACGCGATACATGTCCGGCCCACTTCCGTTTCCTCTTCTTGATTTCAATCATGATATCCTTAACGTCGGTTTGTTCCCTGATCCACTCTGCTCTCTTCTTGTCTCTTAAGGTCACACCAATCATATTCCTTTCCGACATGTTACGACATGTTAGCTTAGCACGAATAACATGCTGAAAACACCTCACTTATGCGCAACAGTCGAACAGTTTTAGATGTGCATGTTGAAGTTCAGTTCACGCAAACATTTTTTTTCATATTTTCACTTCAATTGTCACAGACTTCGTTCGCGAAGTCGTCAGAAAAGCCAGATAAACTTAGATCAGGTTCGATACTCAGCATGCGGTCGTTCAAAACCAAGCGCTGGAAAACCAAATGCTCGAACACAAAACATTGGCAGGAGATCTACTAAATGACGTACAAGTCTCCGACAGTGCGAAAGGCATAGCGAGTAGCTGCGGAGAGAGCGCGGTGGGCTTCAGGCGGTGGCACAGAAGCAGTGTTCTGGCCGATGCAAGAGGGGAACACCACCACTTCTTTCCCTCCACCTGAGACCGCTGAATACAGCATAATACAGGATGAACAGGAGAATTGAAATGCGATCCACGCAGCTCTAAAGAATACCACCTACGGGCAGGGGTGCGTACAAGAAAGAAACGGGGCATCCACCCACTCTAGCCCCCCCCCCCCCCGTTTGACTACCTAATGGAACAATGACTCAGCTGTTCTTGTCCCATCACTGTTTATATTAAGGTGAAAGTATTGTATTGCCCTGTTTTCAACTTGAACTATTGGCGTAGTGGTCAGTGCGATTGGTACCGAGGACCTCTTCAGCCATCCCAATAATTGTATTGTAAGTAAATTTAGAGCAACCTAGGAATTCTTGAGGACAGTCACACATTCGCACTAATACATCCTATTAAAGCTTTATCACATCTCACTTAACACTCTTACTCGAATAGCACAGCTGTACTTGTGTCACTAGATAAGGTTCTAGCACTAAACGTTGCCAAGTTTGGGTTACAATGGTGGCCTGTCTGGACACAGTGATTCTAAGCACCTTATGCTGCTTCTCAGACCTGATCACCACCGTGGTCAGTTGCTTCGCAGCCACTGGGGACTGAGGGCCGAGGGTTATTTAGCATATCCATGTGGTAGGTAGTGGCCAGATACAGCAACAGGGTAGTCAATCCTTCTATGGTGAAGACGTGCGTTACCGGCAGTTGTAACCGGTGAGGCCGCACCCCAGGCCTCACCGGTGATCGACAAATATTTCGAAAAACATAGTTACCGATTTGTGTTGAACCCCTCCATCCCCTCAATAGATGGATGGATTGATCTACGGATGTACGGACGAATGAATGGATAGACGAATGGATGAATAGGTTAATGGATTGATAGATGGATGGATGGATGGAACAAGGAAAATTGCCCAAGAGTTCTTTGTTGGCCATCAAAGGTTGCAAACTCAACTATATCTCCAGGCAAAGCCCGTGGGTGAACGGTGAATGACACACTCCTTTGAGAATTATGTTGGAAGGAACGACCAATAGCCCAATAATTTCTAAAGAAGTTGGGAAAAGAGGGTTATACGCGAGCGTTTGTATCTTTGATGTGCCATATAATCAGGCGTACTGCTTTTTAGCTGCCCCTTTGAGATCCTCCGAGAAAATCAAGGGCGTCGGGGGAAATTTTTTTCTGGGTAGAGAGAGGGAAATCACCTTTACTTTATGTCTGTCCGTGCGTGCTTTTGTATATGTGCGTGTATATACATGCAAGCAAGATTAGAATAAAATATAGGAGGTAGGCGGATGTTAACCCTTTTGGCTACGCCCCTGCACACAATGGTATTCTCTTTTCTCATTGCATATGAAGACTTCGTATGTAAACCTATATTGCGGTATCTTGTGTGCATCCTGCCTTGCTCATGTGCACTCTAACGTGGTGTACTTTTGCACCTGTTGACTCATATGACATTCAGGATATCCAGAACACGCCACTACGACTATCTTGTACTCGACTCGCTCGCTGTGGTAGATATAAATGGCTTGCCGCATGAACATTGACGGACGTGCTCCTCCGTGGCTCAGTGATTAACTTCTCACACTCACTTTTCAGAGGTACCAAGTTAAATACAGCGCACCGGAGTCTTTTTCTGCATTTTTTTCTCTCTTGTGTTTTCACACACACACACACACACACACACACACACACACACACACACACACACACACACACACACACACACACACACACACACACACACACACACACATATATATATATATATATATATATATATATATATATATAGGCAGGCATGGTGGCGAAAATGGCCGTAGCGTTGCAATAAGTCAAGTAGATCCTCCAAGAGAACGGTAACAACGGAAGTGTTTAATTCGACAGTTTCGGCCAGAGTCTGGCCTTCATCAGGAGTCATGGTACATTCTGTTTGCGCTCACATTTATAGTATTTTGGGTAAAAAATGAGAGGGAAGGAACGAAAAAAAAAAAAAAAAAAAAAAAAACAGAAAGAAAGAAAGAGTTTGAAAAACGAGAGAGGAAAGGATATCCAGAAAGTTCCAGGTTCCACTGTGCTTCGCGAGTGGCGTCGTCAGTGTGTATTTTCTTAGTATTGCGTTCAGTGCAGTTTGGTGGCGGTCCCTTTATTGTAGACGGGGCCTGGCTAAGGTAAGGGCTTGCGTGTCGCGAAAAATGCTTTTTTTATTATTATTTTTTATTTTTTATTTTTTAAAGACCGTCACTAATTCGGCGTCGGGGACAGCGTTCCGAGGCTCCAGGAAGTCGGCGCGGGAGAAAATGTTTCTTAAGGCGCTGTCTGTCGTTTTGAATGCTATTTTGCTCTGCGAATCCGCGTTTGGGGGTTTTAATTGTGTATGGGGTGGCCCTTCTATATGTCGGGCTTTGTTGTCGAAATGCGGGAAGGGTTTCCAAACTGCGAGAAAGGACGTTTGAAGTGATTGCTATTTTGTACTGGGAAACCGCGTTCGGGGCGTTTAGTTGTGTATGTGGATGTCGGGCTTTGTTGCCAAAATCGGGGAAGGGTTGCCAAAAGGCGAGAAGGGGCGTTTGAAGTGATTGCATTTTGTTCTGGGAATCCACGTTCGGGGCTTTTAGTTGTGCATGCGGTGACCCTTCGACAAGTCGGGCTTACAACTATTGTTCGGTTATTCAGAGAAATAGAAATAGACGACAGTGGTTCACTGAAACACGCAAAGATATTTGTAGTTGTCCAGTCCTCGTCGCCGCCACAGTGCCGCGAAATCTTGAACTGTTATGATTACAATTATAAACTTACATATACACACATACACCCCCATACATATGCGCATATGCATAAGTACATATACACATATAAATGCATATGTATATATTATAGTGCTTTGATTGCTGCAAGTGTACCCGGACTTTCATTTATGCCTTTTTCGAGGGTGTTAAATCGGTGTATGAGGTATGATTCACGTTGTTCACGTTCCCGGTTTGATTTAAATCCTGTTTCTAAAAGTGTGACTGACAATTTGTCGAAGGAGTGGCCGGGAAGGTTAAGGTGTTTTGATAGAGGTAGATTCGGCGCTGATTTCGCGTGGGCTCTGTGATTATTGAAACGAATCCTAAAGGGTGTTTCCGTTTGTCCGATGTATTGCATGCCGCACACGTTGCATTCAAGTAGATATACCACATTAGGGGAATCGCATGTTAGATTTCCTCGTATGTTAATTGAAAAGTTGGATTGTGTGCTGCTTGCCTTGCTTGTATCTCGCATCGCTTTGCATACAAAACATCGAGGCTTCAGACAAGGTCGGCATGAACTGTCGGAAGTTGAAGTATTGATTTGGGAGTTTACAAGTGTGTCTTTGAGGTTGCGTGTTCGTCGGTAAACGACGCCAGGAGCCGATGGGAATGCACGTTTTAGACGTTCACTTTGTTCCAGTATGTTGTAATGTCGTTTAAGGATTTTGTTAACGTTGGGGAAATTCGTGCTGTATGTTAAACATAGGTGTGTCTGTTGCAGGTTGTGTTGTGGTGGCCGCTTCATCAGAAGGTCATCACGCTGAAGTTTTCTAGCTTTTTGAATAGCGTCATCAATTACATGTGGAGGATATTTCTGTTTTTCGAGCACGAGTTTAAGCTTTTGTGAGCTCGCGTGGAAGTCAGTGTCTTTTGAGCAAATTCGCTTAAAACGGTGGGCCTGGCCGTATGGAATGCTGTTTTTACAATGGCGTGGATGATCACTTTGGTAATGGAGGTACTGTTGTCGATCTGTTGGTTTGCGGTAGAGGGTTGTGGAAAGTTTATCATCTTCTATTATTATGGTAACGTCAAGGAAATTTACGGTTACTTGTGAGTAGGTGTGTGTGAAGTGTATGTTTGGATGCACAGTATTGTAAGTATCGATAAAGTTTAGCAGTTCATCCTCGCTGTGAGTCCAAATAAGAAAAATATCGTCAATGTACCGCCTGTATAGGAGTGGTTTCAAGGGAGTTTGGGACAAAAATTCGGTTTCTAGTTCTCCCATAAAAATGTTAGCATAGTTTGGTGCGAGTTTGGTACCCATGGCGGTGCCGCTGATTTGTCGAAAGTACTCTTGGTTGAACTCGAATGAGTTCAGTTCTAATACAAGTCTTGTGAGGCTTGCGATGGCAGAGAAATCTGGGGTGTCAGGTTGTCTATGGTTTGTGTATGTGTTTTTTAATGCCGCTATGCCATCATCGTGGGGAATATTTGTATAAAGTGAAGACACATCAAGGGTAACTAAGTATGAGTGTTTCGGAATGCGCAGGTCTGCAATATCTCGAAGGAAATGTGAGGTGTCTTTTACGTACGACCCGAGAGTGCACGGAATGTGGCCTATTAATTTGTCTACGTACCCTGATATGGGCTCGGTTACTGTGCCTATACCTGAAATGATTGGTCGGCCTGGATTACCGGGTTTATGAATTTTTGGGAGTATGTAGAAGCGCCCTGGACGGGGGTGTACTGGCCGCATTAATTTGTGCTCACTGCGTGTTATTCTTCCCTCGTCCAACAGCTTCTTCAGTTCTGTTGCTACAATACGCGTGTTGCTACAATACACGCGTATTGTAGCAACAGAACTGAAGAAGCTGTTGGACGAGGGAAGAATAACACGCAGTGAGCACAAATTAATGCGGCCAGTACACCCCCGTCCAGGGCGCTTCTACATACTCCCAAAAATTCATAAACCCGGTAATCCAGGCCGACCAATCATTTCAGGTATAGGCACAGTAACCGAGCCCATATCAGGGTACGTAGACAAATTAATAGGCCACATTCCGTGCACTCTCGGGTCGTACGTAAAAGACACCTCACATTTCCTTCGAGATATTGCAGACCTGCGCATTCCGAAACACTCATACTTAGTTACCCTTGATGTGTCTTCACTTTATACAAATATTCCCCACGATGATGGCATAGCGGCATTAAAAAACACATACACAAACCATAGACAACCTGACACCCCAGATTTCTCTGCCATCGCAAGCCTCACAAGACTTGTATTAGAACTGAACTCATTCGAGTTCAACCAAGAGTACTTTCGACAAATCAGCGGCACCGCCATGGGTACCAAACTCGCACCAAACTATGCTAACATTTTTATGGGAGAACTAGAAACCGAATTTTTGTCCCAAACTCCCTTGAAACCACTCCTATACAGGCGGTACATTGACGATATTTTTCTTATTTGGACTCACAGCGAGGATGAACTGCTAAACTTTATCGATACTTACAATACTGTGCATCCAAACATACACTTCACACACACCTACTCACAAGTAACCGTAAATTTCCTTGACGTTACCATAATAATAGAAGATGATAAACTTTCCACAACCCTCTACCGCAAACCAACAGATCGACAACAGTACCTCCATTACCAAAGTGATCATCCACGCCATTGTAAAAACAGCATTCCATACGGCCAGGCCCACCGTTTTAAGCGAATTTGCTCAAAAGACACTGACTTCCACGCGAGCTCACAAAAGCTTAAACTCGTGCTCGAAAAACAGAAATATCCTCCACATGTAATTGATGACGCTATTCAAAAAGCTAGAAAACTTCAGCGTGATGACCTTCTGATGAAGCGGCCACCACAACACAACCTGCAACAGACACACCTATGTTTAACATACAGCACGAATTTCCCCAACGTTAACAAAATCCTTAAACGACATTACAACATACTGGAACAAAGTGAACGTCTAAAACGTGCATTCCCATCGGCTCCTGGCGTCGTTTACCGACGAACACGCAACCTCAAAGACACACTTGTAAACTCCCAAATCAATACTTCAACTTCCGACAGTTCATGCCGACCTTGTCTGAAGCCTCGATGTTTTGTATGCAAAGCGATGCGAGATACAAGCAAGGCAAGCAGCACACAATCCAACTTTTCAATTAACATACGAGGAAATCTAACATGCGATTCCCCTAATGTGGTATATCTACTTGAATGCAACGTGTGCGGCATGCAATACATCGGACAAACGGAAACACCCTTTAGGATTCGTTTCAATAATCACAGAGCCCACGCGAAATCAGCGCCGAATCTACCTCTATCAAAACACCTTAACCTTCCCGGCCACTCCTTCGACAAATTGTCAGTCACACTTTTAGAAACAGGATTTAAATCAAACCGGGAACGTGAACAACGTGAATCATACCTCATACACCGATTTAACACCCTCGAAAAAGGCATAAATGAAAGTCCGGGTACACTTGCAGCAATCAAAGCACTATAATATATACATATGCATTTATATGTGTATATGTACTTATGCATATGCGCATATGTATGGGGGTGTATGTGTGTATATGTAAGTTTATAATTGTAATCATAACAGTTCAAGATTTCGCGGCACTGTGGCGGCGACGAGGACTGGACAACTACAAATATCTTTGCGTGTTTCAGTGAACCACTGTCGTCTATTTCTATTTCTCTGAATAACCGAACAATAGTTGTAAGCCCGACTTGTCGAAGGGTCACCGCATGCACAACTAAAAGCCCCGAACGTGGATTCCCAGAACAAAATGCAATCACTTCAAACGCCCCTTCTCGCCTTTTGGCAACCCTTCCCCGATTTTGGCAACAAAGCCCGACATCCACATACACAACTAAACGCCCCGAACGCGGTTTCCCAGTACAAAATAGCAATCACTTCAAACGTCCTTTCTCGCAGTTTGGAAACCCTTCCCGCATTTCGACAACAAAGCCCGACATATAGAAGGGCCACCCCATACACAATTAAAACCCCCAAACGCGGATTCGCAGAGCAAAATAGCATTCAAAACGACAGACAGCGCCTTAAGAAACATTTTCTCCCGCGCCGACTTCCTGGAGCCTCGGAACGCTGTCCCCGACGCCGAATTAGTGACGGTCTTTAAAAAATAAAAAATAAAAAATAATAATAAAAAAAGCATTTTTCGCGACACGCAAGCCCTTACCTTAGCCAGGCCCCGTCTACAATAAAGGGACCGCCACCAAACTGCACTGAACGCAATACTAAGAAAATACACACTGACGACGCCACTCGCGAAGCACAGTGGAACCTGGAACTTTCTGGATATCCTTTCCTCTCTCGTTTTTCAAACTCTTTCTTTCTTTCTGTTTTTTTTTTTTTTTTTTTTTTTTCGTTCCTTCCCTCTCATTTTTTACCCAAAATACTATAAATGTGAGCGCAAACAGAATGTACCATGACTCCTGATGAAGGCCAGACTCTGGCCGAAACTGTCGAATTAAACACTTCCGTTGTTACCGTTCTCTTGGAGGATCTACTTGACTTATATATATATATATATATATATATATATATATATATATATATATATATATATATATATATATTTATATATATATATATATATATATATATATATATATATATATATACATATACATATATAATGTGTGACGGTGACGCCCATATCGGCGGCAAAATGCAGCCGTGAGGGTTCATGCAATTGCTATCACAATAAAAGGAAACAAATTACGGAGATTCACGCGCACATTTTAGAGACTTCGCAAAGCTGGGCTTCAATGCATCAATTTTTACAGACTTAATATACGCACATGTTTTCTCCCGAGATGTATAGCTATATTTAGACATTTCAGCCACCTGCGTTGCACAAATGTCTTTTTATTACTTGTGTTATTGGACTCCCTTCTGCACGTCAGTTCATTCGCGGAACAGTGGTTTCTTTCATCAGCCTGGTGACGTCAAATGCGATTGAAAAAAACGAAGATTTCACTTCACTGATTTATTTCGTTCATTCACGCCATTTACTGAGTTTTTCTAAATCCAACTGTATGTACCAACTATCCATAGCGTTAGTGTTTTCTCTATAAACCGCGCAATCATTCTCACTGTGGTAACAGACCATTAGCAATATCAATAATATAAAGGAAATAGTCCTCGCGTCAGCTCGGATCCGTAGTGCAGGCCGCTATCAAATCTCCTGCTTGCGCAGACGTCTCCGCGAGAATTTGCACAGCAGTTCAGCATACCGAAGTTGAAAAAAAAAACAAAGAATATTGCATAAGGCGGGCTGCCTGTGAATAGTCTTAAGTAATATAATGAAGACAAAATCAATTTCGATGCCATTTTGCTGCGAACAGCAGGGATAAGCATTGCTCTACACCAGGTTGAGGTAATAATGATGGGTAAATAACTATAATATTTAACCTTTCCAAAGTTGAAAAGAAATGTTCTGCGATGACAACGTTTTGGTAATAAGGCACTGTCTTCGCAAGCCTCGCGCAACCAAAATTTTTAAATTACTATGCATACCGACCGAGGAGGACTCACGTCTTGCTCACCGAATACTTAGCTCCAACGCCGTACAAAACGTTGTCCTGTAAGTGTGTAATACGTAATAAGGAATGGTGGACAGTTTCTCCATTTGCAGTTTTATTAGACAAATACCTCGGTGCTTCGACGTTTTAGAGTGTCTCATTCACACTTGGCTCGGCCGAAAGTGTTCAGCACTGCGGCACCGAGCAGTTCACCACGCTGCAATAGGGAGAAATTGAATTACTACCTCGGGGATCAAAAGAAGGATGGTGACAGAGGCGGTACACGCAATGTTGTTGACTGCATCAACAGATCAGTGGCGCCGTTCTTTTAGTGGTCACCCTCCAGGCCATTATGCGATGACAGACAAGCCCATGGATGTGTGGTTCACGCAGTGGACTGCTATATAGCCTGGTGAACGTAGTTCAACAGGTCGACCCGAATCCACTGTAATGTTTGTAGGTTTCGGTGTACTGCACACCTGTTTTGCTTGCGTTATAAGGTTCTAACTTTAGCGTCGTCTTTGTTCTCCTCTTCGTGACGAGCTTGGCCAACCACAAGCACACAAATACGGCATTGATGGCAGCCATTGTATGCAGCAGTCCGCTGTAGTCGCCAAAGTTGTCCCTGTAGTACCCTGCATGTGATATATATATATAAATGGAGCAATAAAACTGGGTGGCTTGTAAACATGGTCTTAGCCAAAGTGGAAGTTTGTCACAATGATGCTAAGTTGGCAGAAAGTTTTGAGTGCAAAGAACAACATTCACAATACCGTTGCGCCCATCCTATCGTCTCGTTCTTGTGAATGCTGTTCTTCGCACTCAAAACTTTCCGTCATAGACATAATCACAGCGTTGTAAAGGGCGCAATACTAGCCAATAGACCGTGTTCCGGTGCACCCAACAAACGTGAACCACTGAGTTACAGTTATAACCTTATAATGAAACAAGACACGCATGTCAAAAAATAAGTCTCGCTGATTGATTTCCAGAAACTACATATTTTCACCTTAACAGAGGCTGACTGATACCAACTTCCTTCAAATGCTGTATATATAAGAAGTTGTAAGCAGTTTGGCACAGTTGTGAATTATTATTTTCAGTGTGGGATCTACTGCTGCGCTCCTGAAGTAAGCGGTTTGCTGCACATTATTGTATGTTTATTACGACTTCTTTCTCGGTGCTAGTATATAGACATTACTTTAAAATATTTAAACAAAAAATAACTGTAACACCAACAGCTCGCTCTGTACATATGTTTGCGTACATATGCTTTTATGCATACACATAAGAGCGGATTTGGAACCACAAGCTATCGTCCAGATAATTAAACATGGCAGGCATTGTTGCACTTGCTTTAATAGGATAGGACACACTGCGGGTATTGTTTATTTTGTCTAGTTTATTATTGTCCTAGCTTTCCTCTACATATTGTGAACACCCTTCAACGCGCAGTTCGCAGATTAGCCCCCTCCCACCCCTGAAAATTGAGCAACCCTTGCTGCTAGCTAGAACGACTTTATTCTTAGCCTTCTGCCTAACCAACGACAGCACCAAACCGATATTTTAAATAGTATTACCCTATGGACAAATACGTCATCCTTTTGTCTTGTAATACTACTGATGACAATTTATCCTATGACTTAAATTAGGTGGTTAAATACGGTGCTTAAACGCAAAATACTAGAACTGCTGTTTTTGCACAATCTTCAAATCAGATTACTTTTGTACGTTAGTGTTGCTTACCAATTAGTAGTGGCCTCATAAGAAGCGAAGCGCCTGCGCAGAAAGACACGGCACCCATCATCGTCGGCAGATTGCCGATGCCGAAGTTGTGCACCAAGGCGGGCGCCTGCAGAGACAGTCTTGACCCACTGGTGACGCCCAGCACAGCTGCTGCGGCTATCATCGGCGGCAGTGTCGATGCCCACGCCAGCCATTCATAAGCTAATCCCTGGAGTACATATCCCAGCAGCATCGTCGATTCGACAGATAGCATGCTCGAATCGATAGCGAAGCCGGCTGCTGCTCGGAAAGCGACGTCGGCAACTGCAAACGCTTGCAGGAAATACACAGAATTAGAAGGGCTTACGCCTCGGTCCACGGCAGGTCTGCCGATATCAGGACAAACGCGCCAGTGGTGAATGTTATTGATGCGAAAGAAAGTGCATATACTATGAAAGAGCACGTCACAAACTGCTTTGCCGTATGACCGAGCTTAAGACGCGACAGGAACTTCGTAGCTTCTGGCACCTTTTGCGAAGCTTTCTCTGGACACAGGTGGGCACATGAGCTGTTTTCCTTGACCCCGCTTGATGGATTCACTGCTTCATTGCCCAGTGATTGCCGTTGTGTGTAGAATGGCGGATTCTGTGGTGTATTCGACAATGTCATGTTTTCCCTGCATACGACACTACACGTACATGTCCCATTCTTCTTGACGTCTGCTTTCGGTACCACCTTTTCTGGTACAGTTTTCGAGTTTGTGAGCCAAGGCGGGCTTCTAAGCACGATGGCAGGTGGTAAAGCATTAAGAAAAATTGCCCCGTAAAGCAGGAATGCCGCCCGAATACCGTACGTTGTGCGGAAGAATTCCACTAGGGGAGGGAGAACGAAGTTGCTAAGGCCACTGGCGGCATAGACAAGGCTGCAAGCCATGGCCCTCCGCTCTTCGAAGTGCTGAGCCACAAGGACATTTGCGGCGACGTACATTCCGGATATGGCAGAGCCTGCATGAAAAAGGTTCGAGTATGCGCGAAAAGGTTTCCAATAGCTTGACGCAAGAAAAACAACTGCACTGCGCAAAGAAATTTTGATCAAAATGCAAATGAAATGTAAGACATAAGGTAAGCAACATTTAGCAAATTACATAAGCGGCAGCGCCAGCAATACCCTTGTTTGATATCATAGCGAACGCAGCAGGCCACAAAATACCGTTTTCTTTATTTTGACGAGGACGTTCTACAATGCAAATATAGAGGGTAAGTTTGAGGTACAAGATAGAATTGAAAAAAGATTCACGAATACAAAAGAAGACGTCCAAAGAGAAAGTCTTCTGTATACAGTAACGCAATTAACACTGCCACGCTTCGTACTTGAGACTAAGCCAAGCTCTGGAAAGAAAAACATATCTGAGAAAGTGTTAACAGTGAATATCACGCCCTGCTGTCAATGGTGGTCGAAGCTACCCAGAAAACTGTAATGAAATGCCCGTAATGGGCATTCATCATAATTACATGCAAATTTTGTTCTCGCACGCAGGAGCGAAAGATGTAACTCTTCTCTGTCCGCATCTGGTCGCTCACCCATACTGAAACTTTTTAAATCATTGGTTCCCTGTCATCTCCGAAGTATTCATTTAATCTGTGCACCAGGGCACAAAAGTTTGTTGTTAAACGAAATAGCTGATTCTCTTGCGAAGGCATCGCTTTCGACACCCATTATTCCTATTTTCCCTCATACAGTACACATTACGGTGGCGCGATTTCGCACACTTAAAATCAGGCAAAATTTATCAAACCCTGCACTGACGGATTCTCCGGAGTACATCCACTTGTTAATTCCCTGGCGCAGTGAACTGTCTAGTTCGAGGATGATGGAAGTTGTCATCACGAAATTTCGTTGCCACGTTACCTCCCTCAATTTTTACTAGCATATATCAGGTATATTGGATTCCCCTATGCGCATTTACTGTAATCAAGAGCAAACGATGAGTCATTTTTTTTACATTGTCGCCGTTTCGATTCATTCAGGCAAAGCATACTAGCACTACCTCTTCAAAGACTGGGCTTGCAATTATCACAACCTGATCTTCTTTCATTTGGAGCCTCTACACTGGATTTCAGCCACAGGGATATTTTTTTCGCCGTTCAGGAATACATCCCTGCGACTAAACGTTTTTCTTGCTAAATTACGGTCTCACTAATTTCCTTCATTTTTTTCTGCAAACTTAATATTGGCATTTAAAATCAAAATTAAATTACAAAAGTTTTGCAGGAAGGACGCAATGCTGAAAGTATAGGGCAAATTCACCTTATAATTGGCCATTCCCCTCCTTTGGGTACGAGCCATTTGCACAGGGAAACAACAACAACAACAACAACAACAACAACAACAACAAGATGGAACTGTTCACGTAAAAGGATCTGAAAATAGTTACAGATTGTGAGGTAATAAAAAAAAGACGCACTAGTAGATACTGTCCATACAATGCAAAGAAAGACATCAATAAACACTTCATGCATGGTGAAAAGTGTAAAGCTGACAGCAATATAAATAAAGGAACTCTCCGAAACCCTCAGAACACAGACAGTATATTTGTACCTCCTGTTTCCTTTGACTTGCATTGCGCCAACTTCTGCCCTGTATTACTAGGAATTAGCTGGTAGCCATATTGAGAAATATTGAAAGAGTGTGCAGGATGAGTAGGCTTCAACTAGGCTTCGTAAAAGTTCTACAGTGTTATTGGGAATGCCAGTTCTGTGTGGACAGGTGCGTCGTATGCCAATTCGCTGTGTAATGAACCAATTCACAAAATTTATTGCTTTCAGCTAATAAACCTTGCCTATGACATGACCACGTAGGTTAGACAACCATGTTCACTCCAAGGATATTATATAAGTGAGCTTGCTTATATGAGAGACAATTTGAACTTGCTCTGGCAAGTGTGGCTGACCCGCAGCCATTCGGTCCTGCAGACTGCAAGGCACGCGCGAAATCAACTTGCCTTGATGCGGGGTTAAGGCGGGTGGAAGGCATCGACAAGGTATATTCAGTTTGCGACACACAATTAGGACAAAATTTTGCAGTGGTAAGAAAATTATACATCCACCCATTTGCAGCGCCACTATACAAGGGAATTCATGCTGATTTTTTAACAGTCATCAATACTGGTCGACGAAACAGTCATCCTGGTTTTTCAATCTCGGCACAAACGCCTATTCGGCGTGGTTTTCCTCGATTAAGTTAGGTAAAGGGCTGGAACAAGCGGGATAAAAGAACCTATGCCCCGGTTATTACCTCTGGCGTGGTTAATGGTACGGTTGGTTTTGTTACGTCGCATAAAATGGTGAACAAGCACTTCCGGCAAGCTTGTAATGAAGAAAGAGTGGATGCTGTCTTTTTCTGGCTACATGTGACACAAGAGTCCACAAGAGATGATAATACTGGTCTGCAGCCCCTTCTTCATTGTTGCCATCGTCATCGTAATAATTACTCGCTGCCTATTTTAGTCCATTGCAGGACAAAGAGCTCATAGATTGTGTTCCGATTCTAGACAGCGTCGTAGAGAGTCTACGCTGACAGCTTAGAAGACAGCATCGGGTCCACGTTGTCGGAGAAATGTATCACGTCTGGACAGCTTCTACGCGACGAGATGCCATCTCGCGCTGAAAAGAGAAAGTTGAGATAAACAAACGTAACTGTTTTTATCGCTTATTTCATGTTCAAATCTTCGATAAATTGCACTTTACCCACAATAATCGTCTGGAGAAGCGTCTGCGTTTGTGTGGATGGCCGTTCCGGTGAGATTTGAGCAATGTGAGTAGTTTTCCGAGCCACCATCTTGCTTGAACAGCAAAGCAGCCTGCATCAGTTTTTTCTACGATGCCGTCTTCTCGAAACTGTCTACTTTGCCGGCTACGCGAGGAGTGGAATGGAACTCAAGATGGCTGCAGTCCACTTAGCTGTTTATTTTTTTTATCTATGGTGAGTATTGGAACACACGCACGAAATAAGCTAAGGGTGGCAATATTGCTAAGGATGACAATAATCAAGGCCGTACCTTTACATTGAAAATGATCACACTAGCTAGGAACCTATATAGACGATTTCTACGGAGAGGAGGGTCCCATCTGGGCTGTTGCACGGGAGCAAAATAGCTGACGTCATAGCTTCGACCCTGCAATTTTTTGGGTTCACGCATGTTAACAACAGCACAAAAAGGGATATGGTGGCACCTAGGGAGTCTCCAATGAAAAAAGGTCTAGAGGGCGAAGTGGAGGTAATCAGCGTAATCTCGCCGTCACCACATGCAGAAGCATTGGATCGTGTTCTAGAAGCTTACTCGCTCAGTAAGACATAAGTTCGCCATATTCGCTGCAATTACGCAAGTCGGAAGCTTGACTCTGCTACCACTGTAGCGCACCCCTCTTGGTCACGTAGCAGAACTTTCCAAAAACATACGCCTGCTTTTGGTGTCGTAAAAAAATTGAGTGAACAAAGAAACTCGATACGTCACAATATGAGGCTATGAATTTCTAAACTGCATATGTGCAATAGGTCACGTGTTTTCCTTCGACTACTTTTATTTTGTCCTTATATATGAATCAGGCAAGGAGTGCCCTTGTTTTCTTCAGGAAGTACATGTGCGATCATGACTTTTAATTGTAGCCATCAAGTGAAATGAAACATACTGAACAAAATGTTCCGTATTTTAAGGTCCCAGACAGTAACTCACAAAAGTGCTCTAGCCGATTTTGGCCGATTACAAGGACTTACCGTGAAGAATTCCAAAGAAAATTGTGATGAAAGTAAGGGTGTTCGCCACATAGCACAAGCTGACAGCGATTCCTGCCAGGCACGAGCAGGTTATCAGGACTGTATGGCACGAAAAACGCTTGCAGAGAGCACCAGCTACTGGTCCTGTAAAAAAAAAAATTCAGTTTCGTCGCATGTGTGAAGCCATGAATGCGATAGCAACCAATTAGAATGTCGCACAAAGAACGGCAGCAGCTCGAAACTTGCAGCAAGCTGGTCAAGCACAAAGGACGTCAGAAAACAAACATTGTTCAAGTGCTTAAGAAAGGTTGTTACAATTTAACTCTCGCAGTGCTTTTGAAACACAAAAATGAAAGCATAAAAAATTGTGCCTACTCCCGTTAAAGGGAACCATGTGTAGATGCAAATGTGGCGCTAACGCCTGCACTTTCGGCGACGTTGACGCTAGCCCTCATCGTGCACGCGTAGAGCAGGAGAAAAACCTGAAGAGGTGCAAAGACCGGACTAGAACGTGCATGGGCAGTGAGAGAGAGAAGTTTCCGATTTGACACAGAGACTCGCAGTACACTTTTAGTTAATGCGCACGCTGCGAAATATTTTTTGTTCGACAATACACAACAAAAATCTTCCATCGGCACTACCTTGAAGGCTAAAATCTTCTGCCTACATGTAACAATAATTTGGGGGGGGGGGGAGTTAACGTCCCAAAATCCTCATATAATTAATAGAGACGCCGTATTGAAGGGATCCGAAAGTTTCGACCACCTGAGGTTGGCAAAGGTGACGTGGGCCTACACCATTTTCGCCTGCATCGAAAATGCGGCCACCACGGCCGGGATTTGATCCCGCGACCTGCGGGGCAGCAGCCAAGTGCCTTAGCCACTAGACCCCCATGGCGAGTTAGTTCCTATATATACGGGATGGCCAGTGAATAGTTTTTCAGCAAGAGCAGTCGGCTTTTCAAGACGATAGTCTTTCCTGGGGATCTTCGACGCCAAAATTTTGGTCTGTCTGTCTTTATGTCTGTCTGTATTATTGTCTCTTTGTCTGAGGTAGCGATCCCCCTAACAGCAACACACGATTCCTCAAACGTCCAACCCCATCTGCAGCACCCAAGAATACCTCTCAAGTTTCAGTGTTCATACTTGTGCGATTGTCAATTGAAAAAAAAAAAAAGCAAATCATGCGCATATCTGAGGCACCATACAACACCTCGATGTTTTATATGTGGGATTGTTACTAGAGAAGGCACACACAAGTATTTTTCAGGACCATAACGTTTATCACGCTACGTTGACAGCGCAACGCGATGCTCAAAAAGGTGTTTCTAACGCTTTGCTAAGACGACATGGTGGTGGCACCTGCCCGTCGCTTTGCGTTCTACACCTTATGGTCTCCGAGACAGGCGCGCATCTTTCTCTATGGGCGTGCACGCCTTACTTTGTTTTCGAAAATGACTGCCAGATAGCGCTCATGTCTAATATGCCTCGATGCACTCGTTCGCCTTCGCTGCACGGATCGAGACTCTCTAACGCAGCGCTTCCAGAATACGGTTCACTGGTTTTCTCGCACAGAACATCAAATAAACGTTTTGTTCACTCTCTCCACACGCAAGGCTATCGTATTTCGATGACATTTGCAGTGAAACATGCAGATACGGGGCCATTTTTTTTCAATCAAGAAACTGGATAGCAGACGCTGCCTGTGTCGGCGTTGAGAGGTGAGAGATGAAGGGGACGCTCATGCGCGATGCGGGTTTTCACGCTGCTGGGAGAGATACCTAGAGGAAAGAGAGGGGGCAGCAGTAGATGCCACCGCTATAAGCTTCGCATCTAGAGAAACGTAGAGCGCTCAACACTAATGTGTTTAACGATGGAGCGTCGTGCGCGGAAGAGCGCGAGTGACATCTGCAGACGCAAACACGCCCTATCTGAGCATGCGCGGGGCCAGATATGTGCCTTCCTCGCAGTTCCCACACTTTTTTTATCTACGCGACTGCGACGATGGCTTTGGTCCTCAAAGCACTGTGAACAATATGGAACCGAAAAAAAAAGAGAGAAACCAAAAATTGGTCGGATAGATGCCTTGTATACCCTAAAGCTACCCCCGTATTCACAAACGCTCCTCGACTCGACTTTCACCCTTCATTTGACAGAGTTGAGGACTGCGCCACAGCTCGGCTCAAAAATGACGCTAAGCTACTCAAGAATCGCAGCAGATTATCGCTGATATGCAGTGACTTGCCGTGCCTAGAGACGGCGCTCCCATCAGCTTTCTCAAGTGAAGGTGAAGCGTTGAGTCAAGGGACGTTCTAGAATATGGAGGTCATTCTCGCTTCGTGATATTACATCACAGCGAGAAGCTTGGCTTCAAGTTTTACCCTTGCTTTTTGTTTTTTTGCTAAATCGTTCTGAGTGCTTTTGACGGCTGAAGCGATTGTTGCATCCGCGGTGAGAAAACGGGATCAGTTTTGCAAGGCAGGCACATCACTAGCGCCACGCATGCTCAGATGTGGCGTATTTGCGACTGCAGATGTCACTCGTGCTGCTCCGCGCACGACGTTCCGTCGTTATAGACGTGAGGATTGAGCGCTGTACAAACAGGACCAGCGCTAATAAACATTTCTCACAGTTACTTTAACTATAGCCCCATAATTGCCTCCTGTAGCTAGGATGCTATAGGAGCTCACTTTTTTCGCGAACACTGCCGCTGCGAGGTGACCATCGTGCTTTAACACAGTCTTTGCCGGAAAAGCGCAAGATATCACAAACATCCCACTTTACTAAGATAATCGCGCCAGCCCGGGCGACTACACCCTACAAAAGAAAATGCTTCGCACAATTGTAAATGGGTCCTACGATTCTACCACTAAACATAACTTTCTTCAATATAACATTGTAACTGCAAACGAATTATTCCCACTACAGATTTGCATGTTTTTATTAAACAAGAATAACAAAAAATGACTACTTTTTATCTAAAATTGTTCCACTTACGTTTCGCCACTCTTCATATGATACCAGTGTACAAAGTAGTTATGCATTTCGAAAGTGTAGAATAACTTATGGTTTTTCTATGTTCAGTTATACTGCGCCAAAGTTCCTGAACACATAATTTTATGACTGCCTGAATACTATGTCTCTTTCTGCCATTCGCAAGAACATTATTCGGCAAAATGTGCCACCGTAATATCAAATGTTTTCATGTCTACATATATAGTATCAATCTATGTTAATGTTTTACATTGAAATCATCATTATCAATTATGACACATAGGTGTTGTGATTTTTCACGGATACTTACAAGAACTCACTGTACAGTGGTTGTTTCTGCTTAGTGCCCTACTGCTGACATGTAAGGCCAGGCTCGTCAAGCGGCGTGAAATTCGCTGCATTTTTCACGCTATCCCTAGTTTGTATGTACAAACTGAAATTGAGATTTTGATTGATTGATTGTTTGATTGATTGATTGCCGATCCGGAGGCGCACGCATGAACTGCAAGTGGGGCGACAACCTCTAAAGTGCGCCTTTCGCTTCATGTTGTGGGCGATAGGGAGCGCACTGACGCATTTCGAAGCCCTGCGCACTGCCAGCGGTAAATGGGGCATATAAAGAGTTGGCCGTCGGTGCGGTGGAAGACATCTGCTGCATGGAGATATTGTTTAACGCAGTGCGTTGAGGAGAAAGGTGTCGCATGTTCTAATACCCGGTTGTGCGCTTCAAAAAATAGTCCCGAAAGATTCATTTTGTAAACAAATATTTAAACATACGCACCAGGACAGTGACATGCAATGAGTTGATGCACCGGCAAAAACACGTCGAGGGTCTTTATATGCACATAACCTAATTGCTACTGCAATCAGAAGAAGCAGAGTTAGGTACCTCAGGAGTCACTTTTTCTGATAATGCTTGGCATTGTTGCAAAACATTCTAATGACTTGTAATGAGCAACATTACTATTTTACACCGAGGGGGATAATGCAGTGATCACGTCATTAAGAAAACAACCATGGGGCCACATGACCACAATCAGGTTTACTAACTGTGATACAACACATAAAATTTGTTATTTTCTCAGTTGATTACACTCTCGATGCCAAAAGGAGGCCTATGATCAGTGATGAATCTGACGTTCGTTGGCTACACATTCTAGATGTGTAATTTTCAGAGAATATAATCCTAACACGACAGAATTTTTTCGGTACTACGACTTTTAAATTCGTTTAACTGTGTGTTATGCATGAATTTAACCATCAAGCCTAGTGTTAGGTGTTCTGTATTAGACACACGTAAGTTACTGGATAAAGTAAGCACTTTCTTTACGTGTGCTCCCACCCTTTTGTTACATGAGTCTTGCAGTTATCGATGTGGAACAGACTCATTTATTTTAAAGCGACCCAGGCAAGCGGGAAAACTGAATATGCGTGTTTGGTGAACTAAACGGTGAGTAAAAATAGAAGACGTTTGATACTTCTGTAGCATAGCGCGAATTCCTGTGTTAATTAGCCATGGCAGTGACCTAAAAAGAAGCTTACCGCACAGGCTGACTCCATGCAGAAAGCTAAGCTTTGAGTTGTCTGCTGCTTTGTTCGTAACAGGAACCCTGTCTTTAGCACAAATTAAATTAAACAGAGGCACTTCAGCATCGAGTATCCACCACGACAGTATATTCTACAGCAGTTCATAGGCGTAGGAGAGCGTGCCCCACACAAACAGCTTTCCTTTATGCGTAGCTGTTTATAAATAACGTAAAATGTTTGCCTATCGTATTATTAACTTCACGCGGCGGCATCAAATTGAGTTTGGTGGTGGTCGCCAGATGAAATAATGTATTTATGAACGGACTGACGGACGCTTCACTCCACTCTTCATCATTCACTCTATAAATATACTGTGACACCATTTTTATTGACATGCGAAGCGATGTAACTGGCTACTACGATGACTACGACGACACGAGACGAACAACCAACGGCGTAAGAAGTTTCGCCTCTTAAACTTAGACGGATATGTTTTCCTTTTTTCTAGTCGATACGCCCACACCGCCTCTACCAGCCGCCACTCTCGTCGGCGGGAACGGCTGAGCAGTGCGCGCTTTGACCACCAGGGCATCCGTGATAACTCCAGCGCTGGTTTCCTATACTCCATGGGAATGCTACCGTTCAGCCCTTCAAATATATAGTGAACTATAACTACGAGAACTGCGGGGTGCAAGCAAGCCACATGCTCGTGCAGTAAAACAGTTTCAGATATAATGACCTAGCAATCGAGACATACGCGGCTTTTTTGACAAGTTACAACAAAACGCTGTGTCGTACGTTTATTATTGCTCGCATTGATGTCTTGTGCATCGAATCGCTGTATCAGTAACCGCCGATACGTGGTTGCAAATCAGTATTGCAGTGCCCCTGCAGACGCGACCACCCTGTAGACGTGACTTACGCTTGCTATTCACCCACTGTCCGGGCACCGATAAATAAATGTTGATATGAGCCATCGCTCTGTGCCATTTCCAGTTGAGGTCAAAACATGAGCTGCATTTTGTCTTTATTTGCGACATCAGCTACTTGTATAGCCACGTATGCTGAGCTTACCTCACCGAGAATCCTAGAGTGGTTCTCAGAGCGTTATAGCCATGCACACATCGCTGTAGAAACCTCATCAGACTAATCCAACGTGAATACAAGCATCAGTTTGTAACTCACGACTCACACAGCACCCGATGATGACCTGATAACTTCGAAGCTGTGGGCACTATCTCCGACCTAGTTTCGACAGGTGGAGCAACGGGTGGAGCAATTTCTCCTCGCCCTCTCTTCGCTTTACTCGCCCAGCGTTTCATGTCACCCAACGCACGTCAGAAAACGCCAGGGACACGCCGTGTGCACGTTGAGACCCGGATAAATACACGTGCACAGGCTAATGGCCCTTCCTATTGGCTAACAGGCTCCGTAACCTTCACAGGGCTGAGCTTCTGATGTGCAGTATTGATGAAGGAGATTGTGGAATATAGCGTAAAAATACATTAGCCCAGCACAATTTTATTTTATGTAATTCTGTACTGGAAGTTATGATTGATGTATGAAGTAAGCAAGCGCTTGTATCAACGTACCATGCACGTCAGATTGTTTCATAAAACCAATACAGTGAATGCCCTCGGCTGTCGGAACCCCTTTGGACGCTTCAAAAACGTCCAAATCAAGGTACAGATATACCTTTCAGGTGACACTTTATTGATAATTAACAAGGAGTACAAAGTACTTCAAATTGTATCCAAATCGTATCCCTTTCTCTAAGCACAGTCATTGAAAGGAAAAAAATAACGTCTGATGCCTGCAGAGCAACACGTTTCATACAACTCGTGTAAAGATGACAGTAAACAATAACTCGGTTACCGCAGACGTAGTAGAGCCACTTCTGAGTAACTAAATTGATTGGGTAGTTCGCTGACAACACGTGACGCAGTAAAGGGGGGGGGGGTGACAGCTACAGTGAAGACGAGAGAGACGAAACAGAACTGACAATTCAGTCCTGTTTGGTTTATCTAGTCATTGTTGTGAACGCTGTTTTCCACTATATACGTCTAGCCTCAATTTCGCAGGCTTTGCAAGAGAGGTTTCTTAGGGATGTTTAAAAAAGTTCTCTTAACATCCTGCAACGGCGAAGCTTTGCACGTCCATATACCTGCGTAATATGGCTTCCTGTACCCGAGGGTCTACAGGGAAATGAAGTGGCTCACACCGCTGCCCGCGAGAACGTCAGCCGGGCTGCCCTGGGACCAAAGGATACCCGATCTATGGCTGCATAGATGGAGGTAGTAGAAAACACCTACTCATCGCTACTTCAACACTACAAACTGGAGCGACGAATGTACCCTCCACCCGATCCAAGGCGAACCAAAGAAGAGAGCGCTATTTTCTGACGCCTACAAAGCAACACTTACGTACATGGCATAGTAATTAACCGCCTCTACCCAACGACACACGGCTACATGTGCCCGCTCTGCAGCATATCAGACACACTGGCACACTTGCTCCTGGAATGCCAGTGCCATGCAAACCACGACGTGAAACTGGAGCGGGCCCAAGCCCCAAGAATAAACGACGACCACCTAATGGAAACGTGGGAGGCCAAGCTGGTCCTCGAGGACCTGGAAGACCAGCGACAACTAGTCGCCATGGCCAATAGGGCTGTCGAAGCCAGAGGGTTCCTAGACTTGGCAACCCTCCCACCTTATGGTGACACCGGGCCTCGCTCGGAACACAGTTTCTAAATAAACGTTTTTTTCTCACTCTCTCTTGTTAAGTGTGGTGACAAAAAGAAGAAGATGTGTTGGGTTCACCGTCTCGCAACAAAAGCCGAGTGATGGGATTTCAGGTTTGACAACTTCGAAGCGGATGTACCAGTTCGCAAAAAAAAGTTGCTAGAATAGAACGCTGATGAAAGTCAAAAGAGCCAAGATGGAAGTTTGCGATCAGAAATTCTAAAAGAAAGGTTGTGAGCTGTAGCCGACGTTTCAACAAGTGGACTTCGCAGTTCCAGCTTTGAACAAGAGAAGTGCGCTTGTCGAAACGTCCGCTGCAGCACCCACCTATGTTTTTTCACATTTCTCATCGCAAGGTCACACATGTGAGTTTTGGTAATTGTTCATTTGATCCTTGGAGAACAAGAGAAAGGGATAATGAACGGTCACAACAACAAACTTGATAATGTATACTTCATCAGTGTACACTGATTCAGTATTTTCCTCCAGCGCCCTTTCAAGAGACGTTGTGCGTTCTCTTTAAAGGGTACACGTTGGTGTACCCTTTAAAGAGAACGCACAACGTCTCTTGCAAAATGATTTTTCACGCATTAGCAAAGTACAGTTTAGCGATCTCGCAAACACCACTTTTACCGCGACATGACACTTAGTAAGCAATAGAACAGGAAAAAAAAACTAAATGCGAGTATAGGCACCAAGGTGATATTCCCGCACCAAACACCACAAAAAGTAAACTATGGAGGCGTCTACTAGGTTCTACGAAGCTTCTAATGTATGAAGAAGGAGGCTATTGCCCTCTGTTGTTGGCTTGACTTCTCAGAGGATGTTTCAGAGAATTTCATTGAGTGAATGTCACAAAAATCTGAAAAATTTTTTTTGAAAAATTTTCGCACTAGGCGTGGAGATTTCGGGCAAAATTAAGAAAACGGATGGAACTTGATTACATAGGCTTCACCGCAATGCAGACAATTCAGACGAAGACCATAGGAGACACATATGACACAGACGAGCGCTGTGTTCTGTGTGTCTCCTATAGTCTTCGCCTGAACTGTGCTGAAGCTTATCCAATTATGAACCAACTCTCCCAAGTCAAAGTGCTAATGGAACTTGAACCTTGATTTTCTCCGCTAATGATGGCTTTATGACAGTGAAAGTGGTGGCGTCAGAGTTCTCCGAGTGCAATTTGTTAACGTAAATCAAGTCATTGTTTCTCTCTAGTGTCCCTTTAATAGTTGCTAGAAATGACTGAAACAATGAGCACCAACTAACCTGCCAGCATCATTAGTGTGCCCGCCAGCGATACGGGCCAAGAAGCCTCTTGCCGGCTTACGCCGAATGCCTCGACGATGCCATAAAAGAAGATGCCGGCCACGCGGGAAGTAGCCGATGCCAGGAACAACACCCATGCACAGAAGCACGCGCTGATCCAACTCCACCGCGAGTCAACGCCAAAGTGGGGATCGTCCTTGGGAGGACGCACGATTGGCATCTCGCTCACAAGCCACACGCCGAGAGCCGCTGTTTCACGCGCACTTTGCGGTGATCCCAATTACACACCGTGTTATACAGATGAGAATTGAAGGATTTTTCTTCTCGCCTCTACATGTACATGTGTGGGACTCTGCTGTGGTACACTCTCCGACGAGATCTCAGAGTGATCTTTACTTTGGGTGTGAGTGGTGAAATGCATATTTCTGCTGCCCCGCCCCCGCGAAATGAAGATAGTATAGGAGCGCACGCTGCATCTACTAGTGTAAGCGAAAACGTCGTTTGCGGAGAGTTGGCTGATAAAGGGTGAACGCGGTCTTACGTTCACGCGCTTGCGTTGCTTTATCACTGCGATTTCACGGGCGAATGTCAGCTTTTAGGGAAAGAACAATTGGGCTTGACACAACGGTGTCACCGACTGGTACGTCATGGAAGAGGCGCTAGCGATAACCTTGTCTACCGGATGCCCAGCTAATCTGTGCCACAATAGTGGCCTAGCCACAAAAGATAGCTGTTTAGGGCGGTAAATACGAAAGCGTTACCTGAAAAAAAGAAAAAAAAAGTATTGGTCTCGCTGCAACATATGGGCACTCTAATGCGATAGCGTTACCAACACCGTTCGTCCCTCGTGCCTCATTACTGTCATCGTAAATGACTCATGTTTTATCTGTTATTATATTATTGTATTCATTAAATTTTCGATGCATAAGTTTATATCGACGAGGGTGCACATAGTCGAGAAGTCTGCGGTGGGGCCCTCAACAATTATCGCCCCAATAGAGGCTTCGCACAACGAAGAGGCACCAGAAAATGCCTCTCCACGGCTTTCATTGCGTGAAATTTAGGCCATGGCTGTCGTAATTCGAAGGAGGCGAAATGTGGGAGGCACGTGTGCCGTGCGATGTGAGTGCACGATAAAGAAGACCAGGTGGTGAAAGTTTTCGGAGCCCTCTACAGCGGTGGTATTTTACAACATATCGTGGTTTTCGGGCGTTAAACGGTATTGCTATATTACTATATTTATTATTTTATAAGTATTAGTACATTTTATTTGCACCAGAAAATCTCCGATGTAGTGGATAGCTATGTACTGGAACATAGGTATATACTGAGGTATACACTGGGCTTAAGGGGCCCGTAAACAACATCTGCAAAGAACGAACGCACTCTTCTCTCCGGGCATTCTCCCCGCAGGGGTGTCTGAAGCAGGCGTTTGGTGCTTAGCGGCACCACGGACCCGAGCCAAAGGGGGGGAGGGGGCGTGGGGTTTCGACTCTTTCCCACGCCTAGTAGTGCATGGCTTAGCCGTGTCCGGAGGAAAAGGGACCCTCGGGGTTGAGCCGAAGCTGGGTGCTCGGACTTTTGAGCCCCCCCCCCCCCCCCCCCCAGCAATGGCAACACACCCCTTTGGCCCCAGTTTCCTGTACATGGCGCCCCTGGGCTGACCCACATAGGGGAAATTGGCAGTCTCCTTTCTCTCTACATGTTCTTCTTTCTCTCTCACTTTTTATCTTTCCTGTCTTCTACTCGCTTCTTTTTACTTCCTCGTTTATCGGCGGCAAGGGTTAACCTTGTGTAAATATTCAATCTTGGGTAGTTATATTAGGTTATAGCGGCCATGTAGAGCTGGCGCTTACGTTTCCTCTGTGTTTCGTAACGTCCCCTCGTTAGGATCGGTGGTGGGAGGCTCGCATGGACGCCGAATAAGCAACACAGATGATGGGATGACCTAAAATGCAACGAACGTATCGCCTCGCAAAGAGATTGCGCACCAACGTAATCTTCAAACTACTCCTCACGAAAAAAAGACAACTTTCATAAATACCACACTATTCATTTAAACAGTGCAGAAAAGAAGGTCAGAACTATTTCACCCTTTCTTGTGTTCATGTGTCTTATTGACACGCTAGTCTCGAGCTACAAAGTCACCAAGACCAGCAGTGGCAACCTCTTGTTAAAATTAAAAGACTACTCGCAATACAAGAGACTAGAAAACCTAAAGGCATTTGGTGATCAGCCCATCACTATCACACCACACAGAACATACATCGCGAAAGGAGTCGTGTCAGACGGCGACCTGATTTATTTTACAGAAGAAGAACTCTTGACAGGCTGGATGAGAGTGTCATCCAGGTACAACGCATAATTAAGAAGCGACAACAAAGAAACTCCCACCAAACACCTCATCCTTACCTTTAGATCTACAACAATTTTTACTGAAATAGTAACTAGACACCTTAAGCTTTCCGTCAGACCCTGCATACCAAACCTGCGATGGTGCTTTAAACGCCAGTGGTTTGGCCACGGCTCCCAGAGATGCTGAGGCCAGCCTACCTGTGCGAAATGCGGCAACACAGGACATTCCGCTGACGACAAATGCAATGCTAAAGTTTTCGCACAAACTGTGATGGCGACCATTCCACATATTGCAGGTCCTGCGTGACCTGGTAGAGGGAAAAGGAGATCATAGGCACAAAAAATGTAACTTAACATCTCTCTCCGTAAAGCGAGGCAGCACGCCTCCTCACAATTTGCAGGAAACATATTGTACGCCGAAAAGGTGCGCGGGGATCTACGACCACCACAGTTTTCGGCCCTGCTCCGGCTCAAGCCTGCCATGCTGAAGCAAACGCCACAAGCCCCCACGGCAGCAGCAGCCTCGCGGCTCCGCCCTTGAATAAGGCCTCACAAAAGGCCCTCGTGACCGCTGGCAGCAGCCAAGAAACCGCACAAACTAAAGAGGTCGCTTCGACCTCTGGCCTGGTGTCTTTTTACTGTAGCGGGGTTTACTGTAGCGGCTTTTTTTACCCTGTCGTTCGTTACCTTGTTGTTTTTTACCTGGTTCAATTCGGGGTGTCACGGTGGATGGACGTGTTTTTTGAGCGCTAGCGATCGACTGCACAGATAAGTTGTTTTGCATGTTTTGAGCTTGTATTTATAATTATGAGGCAGCAGTTAAAATCCCTATTTGTACGGCTTTTTTGGGGGTCAGTCACCAAGTTTTTATTAGTTTGTGTGTGTGTGTGTGTTATATTTTTTGGTTTTTTGTTGTTTATTTCTTTTGCCACCCCGAGGGGGAGGTGCACGTACATTGAACACACAAATTTCCATAGTAGAGCTTAGACGTTCTCTTTTTCGTAGGGCAGGGCTCGAGTTTTACAAATATCGAGTGAGACAAGTTATAGGGACAATTGGTGTCGGAAAGACATTGTTAAAAAGACTGTAAAGTGTTCAGGATGTGGGGTTGGTTTGAAAGTGGACCCAAGTGTAGAAGCAGAAGGAGAAGAGGTGGACGCGAAGTGTAGGCAATGTGAGGTCGAGGAAAAAATGGAGAAAATGATGGTTGCCCAGAGTGACCTGCCTATGAGAATCACCGAGCTCAAGACTGCGTTGGCGACAGGGGAACATGCATGGTGGTAGGAACAGGCTGAAGTTGGAAGAGATAGAAGAACAGCTAAGGGAGGAGAGGCTGATGGTATACGGTTTTGTAGAAACACATCTCAGGGACATGGAACAACCTCCTAACAATGCGGACTACGCATGGGAATATTGTAATAGAACAGAATGCAGCGAAAAGGGGGGTGGTATCGGGGCATTCATTCAAGAAATGAAAGACTGGGAAATGGTCAAGCAGGAGTGCAAGGAACACTTATGGCTAAAAAGGAAAGTGGCAGGGCAAATGACACTCCTTGATTTTTTGTACTTGTTGATGGGAGCAAAAGCCAGAGAGGAAAACCAGGCAACGGTAGAGTGTACATAAAATGATATTCAGGAGTTAGGAGGAGAGTGTGAAATAATTATACTAGGAGATATGATTGCGCACATAGAAGATATAGAAGGGTATACCAACCCGACAGGCAAACTGATCATGGGTATGTGTGAAAGGCTTAATTTGATCATTTGCAACAGTACCGAGAAGTGTGAAGGGCAAATAACATGGGAGGTAGGAAGGCTTCAGTCGACAATAGATTACGCACTGATGTCACATAGGATGTATGATAAGCTCAGGTAAATACACATAGATGAAGGTGGCTTCAGTAGTATGGGTAGTGATCACAAACGTATCAAGCTAAGTTTTAAAAGAGCAGTGAAAGTGGGAAGGAAACAAGATGAGCAACTACTGGAAAATTTTTATTCAAAAAGGCAAATTGAAATAGCTACTAAACAAATTAGGTAAGTAATCACTGAGGATAATAAAACAGTGTGGACATACACGAATCTAATTAGATTGTGTGAGCTAGAGCTTGCTAAGGCACGTGACAAGTCACACCGGAAAAGAAGACACAAAACCAAAAGTTGGTGGGATGAGAAATAGCAAAACGTCAGGAAGCCTCTAGGGAAGACAGACGTGCTAAGCAGCGGGGTGGACCGACAGATGATGTTGAAAGAAAATGGGAAATCATTCTAAGCTGTAGAAAGGATGCATTCCTTCAGATCAATGAAAAGATTAGAAGAAAGGGTGCTCAATGGCTGGTAGAAGTACATAAAAAAGATAGAAAAGCAGCTGTGAAATTTTAGAACCATCTTAACTCTCTAAGAAATGAGACGAGCCTAGAGCAGAGGTCTTTAACTACAGCTCAAGCTGCTAGGCTAGAAGGGGACAAGCTATTGAATATATAAAAACATGGGTGACAAACAAATTTCAACGAAGAAGTGCTTTATGCACCACAATAGACAAAGATAAATCAAGTGGTGCAATGGCTCCATTTTCACAACAAGAGGGGAAAAGGGCTGAGAAAAAGGTTCCTAGTAGTACATCAACAGGCCCAGATGGCATTCCAATTATGCTGATAAAGACATTAGGTCCGAAGTCTAATCACGCTTTGAGAGAGGCAGTGAGCAAAATAATAATCGATGAAGAAGTTCCCGAAGGATGGAAACTTAGCAGGATGAGCATGATCTCTAAAGGAAAGGGAGACAAAGCTGACATAAAAAACTACCGTCCTATAACAGTGACATCAGTGGTCTACAGGTTTTGTATGCAGATTATAAAGAAAAGACTGCAGGCATGGATAGAGGATGAGGGTTGCTGGGGCAACTGCAGAATGGGTTTCGGAAACACAG